>NW_024743709.1:14360390-14809927 GCF_018991925.1 Homarus americanus
ACAGACCACACGATGATGAAACTAACTTTTTTTTTTTTTGTATTAGTTTGAACGCTTTTATTTTTAATTCCTCGTTTAAATACCAACATTCAGTTACCACGACGGAACCACAATTACCACAAACCTCAGCGAAGCAATTTCATTGTATAAGAACCTTAAGCCACCCCCTTCTAAATAACACATCAAGTCTCACAGGCAGCTCCCGTCATCTATTCTATCGACGCATATTGAGTGAAAAAAAGTGAATTTAGACTTCAACACTATTTACATTTTAATAATCATTCAATTTGGTCAGGATGTGGTGTGCCGAAAAGACCTCCAGGTTTCAGTTCTTCTTTTATTCTCAAAATCAAATTCGTCTTGGCTATGCACGGTCTTCAATCATTCCCCCAGCATAACTCAGTGATATATTTCTAAACTTTTAATAACTTCATCACTAAGTCGATCCATCTCTCTCGAGTTTTACTTCTCTCTCCCTCCTTCATCTGAAGCAGTATCGAAAATCTTTCTCCTCTGTTTATCTTTCATTGTCCGCTCTCTCTATCCTTATCTTCTTAAAATATTTTCGTTGACGCGGCCTCCAGTACTCATACATCTCACATACACTCATTGTTTATCAGAACGATTGTGTGGGTTTCTATAATGTTGCGCACTTTTTTTTTATTTCTACCGGGTTCAATATTACTTTGTTGTGTTCTAGCGACTTATAACGTCACATAGTTAATGTGCAAACACCTTAAATCTTCTCCTGTAGATAAAGACACAAAGATTGAAATTTAACATGAACTGGGTAAATGTTAATTGAAATATGACTTTGGACAGATAAGTTCAAGTCTTCACATGTCTCTGAGTGTTCATTTCAGTAAAAGTATTCTCTTAGTCCCCTATTATGGTCAATACTTTCTTTTCTTCTAAATCTTTCTGGACAACCTAATTGGAAATATTAAATTGATTGGCACAAACATCAATTCATTTCGTAAATCCTTCAAGTTCTAGCCAGCGATAGATTTCTAGACCCTTTCACACCGTCAATCAACATGCCAACTTACACCTTATCACATATCCTTATAAAACTCAAATACGTCTTTCATTAATTGGTAATTTCCTTTTCTTTCGCCCAGCCCCCTGCAATGCTTCAGCCGTGTCCTGAACTCATACATGATCCTCAATATTCATGTATCCACTCCATTACTTCACTTTCACTCTCAACCATTTTTCATTCATCATCAGTCCATCCAACGCCATCTGATTTTCCAGTCTTTTTATTATATTCATGGCTTTTCTCATTTCTCCTTCTGTCATATTTTCACCTATATGGACCCCACCAGTCTCTCTTCACCTCTATAAGATATATGAAAGACTCAAAATAATTCTTAAAAATCTGTTGAAAAGCCAAAGGGATCCGACTTTGATTGATTCTGTGAACACGGTGCAGCGGGAGAATGATACAAGCAAAGGGTAGAGGAGAGGGGCAGGAATCAAGTGAAGGACATGATAGGGAGGTCGTAGGAAAGGATTAAGAAATTGCATGTGAAAAGGCTATGTGAAGATTAAAGGCGGATTTAGGGAGGGTGTGGAGGTGATGCTGTTATTTCCTTTTTAAACATAAAAACGAAAATCAAAGAAATGAAAAACTGCAAAAGGAATAAGTGGCTTTTGTACATTTGGCAAGAGATTATGGTAGGTATCGTGGGTAGTCAGCAGGAGTGTGTGGCAGCAGGAGGGTGGTAGAGTCAGCAGGGGTGTGTGGCAGCAGGAGGGTGGTAGAGTCAGCAGTGGTGTGTAGCAGCAGGAGGGTAGTAGTGTCAGCAGGGGTGTGTGGCAGCAGGAGGGTGGTAGAGTCAGCAGTGGTGTGTAGCAGCTGGAGGATGGTAGCATCAGCAGGGGTGTGTGGCACCAGGAGGAGGAGGACTTGTGTACAAAAATGAGGCAACGTGTCAGACCCAGAGGAGATATAAGGGTAAGGGTTGGTTCATTGTTGGCGGTGGGTCGGGGAAAAGTTTCGCCACCCTGGTTATTCATTATTCATGCTCGTGCCCTGCTGGAAGTACTAGAAGGGCTAGGAAGAGGAGGAGGAGGAGGAGGAGGAGGAGGAGGAGAAAGGGGAGGAGAAAGAGGAGGAGAGAAGGAAGAGGAAAGGGATGAGCAGGAAAAGGAAGGGGAGGAAGAGTCGGAGGATGGATAGGGAAGGAAGAAGAGAAGAGAGAGAGTTAAGGTGAAACAAACCATGTTTTGGGAGGAGGATAATGGGGAACTTTGGTGGCAAATCTCTTGATCTTCACACATGCTTTTTAAACAGTAAACAATATAACACAGTTAATATGCTAGGAGATAAATACGTACAGCTATGTAGAACAAGTATTAGTTATTGTACACTAATTTTCGCTCAGTACCCATGAATGATTTTGGTACTTTAGAGATTAAATGAAAAACGAAAGATTATACAAAGAAAGGCTCATTAGGGGAAGAGGATGAGGGTCTGACGAGGTGAGTGCCGAAGTATGAGAATGTGATAAGCTGCACCTCGGAGCTTGTCCAGGGAGATATGGTCATCGCTCACTGTGAGAAGACTGATTGTTGTGGTGTGAGCAGAGTATTGCAGAGGTCTATTCACTAGTAAGGGGCAGTAAGAGGTGACAAAACACTCAAACATACGTACGTGTGTGTGTGTTTGTGTGTGTGAGCGAAGCCACAAACAGGGTGGTGAAATGCGTCTAGTGTGGCAGCATTTTGTTAGTATTAAGGTGCAAGCACTTGCTTGCTCCCTCTCGCTTTCAGCTGCCGCCGCTGGCTAGCCCTAGTGGGGAACAGGGAAGCAACTTGCATAAGTCTTTCCTTGCCAGTACACAGCCTCCTCACCATCAAGACTCCTGCTGTGCCTCCTCGTGGCAACACACGGTAACTGGGTGCCTTGTGGGCCCAGGCTAGATCAGCAGGGAATCTTGGAGTAGCAGTGGGCCCAGAGGGACGGCGCAAAGGCCCACTGGCATGTGGACATGTCCTGGCGCCTACCAACCTTTGCCCCGCTGCCTTGCGGATTAACCTTGTCAGGTATAAGGCTACGGAGGTAAACCTCGAACGAAAATTCTGCGGTGGAGCTACGCATCAGGCAGACAAGCTTACAGAGCTACAACAAGACCCCACCGGCGGGGTACGCAGAAGAAGTGACCCCCCATGGAAGCCAAACGACTACACCGGCGGACGAGGGCAATGCCTGATGGACAGGCTACTAAGGCGAAACCCAATAAACTCGGCTATCGGCAGTCCATTGTAACTCTCCCTCTCCTCAGTCGTTGCAACACTTGCACCACTGGATCAGGAAAGGGCAGAGCCAAGACAGGTGGTTGCCACCTGCGCTCCTGCCTCACCACATAAATAAACTCACGCTCAGCCATCACTCAACTCATCATACCTCTCATCATCATCAAAACCCCTTATACCCCTCAAAAGTCCTATGGCGAAGGACGAGCTGTGACGGGGACAGGCAGAGATGACTGCCGGGAGTCTCTAGTCACAACACATGGGCGGCACAGATAAGATGGTCGTTTATGCACTGGGATCTAGGCAGCAGTGCAATCTGGTCCTGTCTGTGTGACTGAGCAGCCCTTCCGAGGAGCCAGTCTGCTCACTCCACATGGGGAGGGGGTTAGGAAAGGTGCCCTAAACATAGCCTGAGTAAAAACCCAACCTGACTGGGCAACCGCACCCAGTAAGGTCATCCTTATGCGGTCGAAAACACAATCAAAATCACAGCTCCAAACAAAAACAAACTATACAACCTCTTATGGTCACTGCATGGCATGTCAGGACCCTTCTGGATACTGGCACAAATGCACATCCTGAAAGAAGAACTGCCCTTTTGGCAAAAGAGCTAATTACGTATAACATCGACATTGCAGCCATCAGTGAGTCCCTGCTCCCAGATGAGGACCAACTCACAGAACAAGGGTCTGGCTACACCTTCTTCTGGAAGGGTAAGCCTGTTGCGGAGAGAAATGACATTTATGGAGTTGGCTTTGCCATCTGCCAACGCATCCTACACAGGCTAACTGAAATGCCTATAGGGAAGAACGAGCGCCACATGATGCTTCAAATCCCACTGAATCACTCACGTCATGTCTTCTTGATCAGTGCATATGCCCCAACACGAGATGCTGAGGATGATATCAAGGAGGCCTTTTCCGACGACCTCGAAGAGTGCTAACCTCTATCCCCAGACAAGACAAGGTTGTGCTCCTTGGCAACTTCAATGCCAGCGTTGGCAGAGATGCAGACATTTGGCAGAAAACCACTGGGAGAAATGGACGAGGCAAGTGTAATCTCAACGGCCTACTCCTTCTCACGAAGTGTGTTGCTCACAACCTCATTATCACCAATACCTTATTTAGGCAGGCCAACAAGTTCTAGGGTTTGTGGCAACACCCACAATCCAAACACTGGCATCTCATTGACTACATTGCCAGAGAAAAGATCACCGAGATGTCCTCATCACCCATACCATGCGTGGCTCAGACCACTGTGATATCGATCATCGACTTGTCAGATCCAAGCTCTCACTTCACGTTGCCCCAAAACGGCTAAGGCAGCAAGTCTCAAGAAGAGGTTTCAATACTAGGCATCTGGAGGATCCAGCGGTAGCACATGCATTCAGAGAGCAAGTCGAACATGGGCTTATAAACAACCCAACAGCAAACAACGTGAATCCCAGTGCCGAATGGGATATTCATAATACTGTTAATACAAAAACCTACAGACAGACCCTCGGCCAGTTTAAAAGAATACACCCGGACTGGTTTGATAAAAATGACCCGGCAATCCAAGTACTCAACGATGATAAACGTGCTGCTTTTACTGACTGGCTGAACAACCCTCAGTCTCAGACCAAACTGATACCTTCCGCAAGAAAAAAGCGAAAGCCCAGCGGGAACTTCGCAATCTAAAGAACGACTGGCTTAAAAATTAAGCATGTGAAGCATAAAAACTTGCAGATCAGAACAAGATGCGCGAATTTTTCATTTCCACTAAAACATTTAATGGGCCAGTCACTCGTGGTGCAGCCCCACCTCCGCTCATCTAACGGTAACAACATAATTAAAGACGATGAAGGCCTCCTTCAGCGCTGCAAAGAGCAGTACCATTCATTGCTCAACCGAAACACAGATGTGGATGTCCTGCCTACCCAGCAGGTCCCTCAGTATCCAGAACTGACCCACCTCAGCTATCCTCCATCCAGGGATAGAGGATAGCTGAGGTGGATCAGCCATCAAACAGATGAAAAAAACTAAAGCCTCAGGGCCTGATGGAATCCCAGCCGAGGTGTATAAAGCAGGAGGACCTCTGCTTACCAGCCGTTCCACTCTCTCCTGGAGAATATAAGGAGAAAGGTGGAAATCCCCCAATCTCTTAAAGACGCCGCAATTGTTAATATTTATAAGAACAAGGGAGACCAATCAGACAGTGGCAACTACCGTGGGATCTCGCTGCTCTCCATAGCTGGCAAGATTATCGCCCGAGTCCTCCTAAACAGACTTCCTCCTGAGGCGTAAAACTTCCTCTCAGAATCTCAATGTGGTTTTAGACCATCACAGGGCACCAGTGACATGATATTTGCTGCCCGCCAGACATAGGTAAAGTGCAGAGAACAGCGTCGGAACCTAACCAAAGCCTTTGACGCAGCAACATGGAAGCCCCTCTGGCGGACCCTCAGCCGTTTTGCCTGCCCACCAAAATTCATCGTCATTGTGAGGCAACTTCATGATGACATAAACGGCAGTGTCCTGCACAGTGGCACCCAGTCTGAGTTCTTCCCATCCAAATGGGGAAAAAACAGGGATGTATACTGGCACCAAGTCTCTTTTCCATTTTCTTGGCTGCCTTCCTTACTTGTGCCAGTGCCAATTTAGCTGGTGGGCTGGACATCCAGTACCGGATGAAGGATCTTTTCAACAATAGACGACTCCAGGAAAGAACAAAGGTGTCGGCAGCTTCCATTACTGAACTTCAGTATGCAGACGACCTCACCCATGTCGCTCATACTGAACACTACCTACAGGATATCCTGAACATCTGCGCAATATGCGTATCCACACTTCAGCCTTGAGGTGAATGTGGGTTAGACTCAGATTCTCTTTCAGGCTGCCCCTGGTTCATCCACACTTCCACCTTCCATCCAGCTTAACTGCACTACCCTCTCAAATGTTACCCACTTTCGGTATCTCGGCTCCCACCTGTCCACCACCGAGGACATCAATGAAGAGATTCAACATCGGATCAGATGTCCATCTTAAGCTTTTGGCAGACTCTGTACCAGTGTCTTCAGCTGTAGGGAGGTGAAATTATCTTCAAAGTTGCATGTATATCGAGCAGTGGTCCTCTCTATCCTGATATATGGCAGCGAGACATGGGTCAGATACAGGAGGCACCTCAAGGCACTTGAAATATTTTATCAACGTTGACTACATTCCATCCTCCGAGTTTGCTGGGAAGACAAAAGAACGATTTTCAGTAGTCTTGGTGACACCAACTGTAGGAGCATCGAGGCTACCATTATCCATGAACAACTATGTTGGACTGGCCATGCTACCCGTATGGACGGCAGTAGACTGCCAAAGCAGCTACTTCACAGTGACCTAATGAATAGTAAACGCAATGCTAGTGGGCAACTGAAAAGGTATAAGGATAGTCTGAAGACAAATCGAAAAAAAATACCAAATCGACCCCCCTCACCTGGGAGACTATTACTCCACACCGTAAAGCTTAGAGGAACACCACACGAGGAGGTGTTAATACCTTCGAATTAGCCCAACTGTAAACAGAGGCAGACAAGCGCCAATGACGGAAAGACGCTGCTGCCGCCCCTCCCGTACTGGATGTAGCCCTCCACATGTGCAACATCTGTGAACGACTCTGCCTGTCCTGTATCGTCCAACAAAGGTAACATCCTTAAGAACTCGTAGCATTCTCTCACAGCTGGATGATCGTCATACTCAATTCCGAGTGACAGCAAAGTAGTAGTCGTAATAGTAGTAGTAGTAGTAGTAATTAAATGGTGGCGAAGGTGTGGCTATTGGGGGAGGCTGGAGGCCACTCTTAAAAAAAAAAAAAAAAGTAGTAGTAGTAGTAGTAGTAGTAGGCCCACAAATAGGGTACCACCCAAACGCCAGCAAGTCCTTCCTCATTGTGAAACCAGAGCAATATGAACGGGTAATGGAGGTGTTCGGTGGAAATGAGGTCAAAATAACAAAGGATGACCAAAGACACCTAGGCGCAGTAATCGGTACGATGAACTTCAAGACCGAGTACGTAACAGGAAAGGTGAATGAGTGGGTTAGGGAAATCCAAGCTCTGTCTCAGATTGCTAACAAAGAGCCACATGCAGCTTTTGTGGCATTCACCCATGGAGTCAAGCATCGCTGGAACTACCTGATGCGCACTATCCCTGATATCGGACCCCTCCTCCACCCTCTGGAAGAAGCTATCAGCATCAATTTCATTCCCAAATTAGTGAAACACCCTCACTTAACCCCAGCAGAAAGATCACTCCTTGCACTACCACCGAGACTGGGAGGAATGGGAGTGACCAATCCAGAGGAGATTGCTGCCACCGAACATCAAAACTCAGTTAAGCTCACAGCAGCCCTCTCGGCCAACATATTAGCTCATAACGCAACAGGGGAGGTGGATACCAGTGAAGTAAACAAGATTCGAAGGTCCATTACGACAGAACGTCAGCAAAGCCAAAGTGATAAGTTGCAGCAACTGTTGCTGCACGTACCACAGAACTTGACAAAAAAAGTAGTTATAGAGCAGGAGGTGGGTGCCTCTAACTGGTTAACTACGTTACCTATAAGGGCAAATGGTTTCAGTCTCAATAAACAAGAATTTACAGATGCCAATGCTCTAAGGTACGGTAGGCCAGTAGAAGTTTAGCCCTCCCAATGCATGAGTGGCTCTTCTTATGACGTCGATCACGCCATGGTGAGCATATAGGGGGACTTCATATGCATGAGGCATGACGAAGTAAGGGATCTCACAGCATATATGTTGAAGGAAATCTGCCATGATGTTAGGGTAGAACCGACCCTCCTTTCATTGGACGGTGAGATTTTCCAACATAGGACTTCAAACACATCCAACGAAGCCCGTGTTGACATAAGTGCAAGAGGATTCTGGACGCAAGGACAGCGAGCCTTTTTCGACATCAGGATATTTTATTCAATGGCCGCATATCACCGTAACTTAGCTCTCGATGCTGCACACAGGAGGAACGAGAACGACAAGATAAGGGGATACGGGGAGAGAATTCAGAACGTTGATCAAGACAGCTTCACTCCTCTAGTGTTCACAACCTCTAGTGGGATGGGCCCAAGTGCAAGATGCTTCTACGCGAGACTCGTGGAGGTGCTATACGAACAGAAGCAGCAGCCCAGAAGTTATGTTACAGCCTGGATGAGATGTCGACTGTCCTTTTCTCTCCTAAGGTCGGCTTTGCTCTGCCTCAGGGGAACGAGAGCATTGGCCCCAAAGCCAACAACAGTTGCAGATATTGACTATGAGGCAACAGTCACTGAATGCAGCATAGATCTGAGGCTCAACTAACTCAACACAGCTAGGATAGCTACTTATGTATTAGGATATTTAATTTTAAGGTAATAAAATGGTGGCGAAGGTATGGCTATATGGGAGGATGGAGGCCATTAAAAAAAAGAAAAAAGAAAAAAGTTGTAGTAGTAGTAGTTATAATAGTAGTGTTGTGTGTGTTGTTACGTACAGAGAGGAGGAAGAGAGTTTTAATGTCTTCCTATTGCAACGTATCATAAAGGTACACGTTAAGTCTCTGCCATATATTAAGGATACAGAGAATGTATGCATCAAGACAGAATAGGAAGGATTCTAGTTTCAGGCAGGGAGGCATTTGTGGCCGCTGAGCGCAAGGTATAAATATATATTTTTATACCTTGGTGTGGCGGAGACTATGAATCCTCATGCAGGACATAAGTTGCCTGGGAAAAGTAAGGATATGATTTTGTTGAGTGCAAAGGCTGCTATAATAACTAAACACGAACAAAGCACAAAATGAAAGCCTTGGAAGGGGAACTATAAAGGAGGTGGTGTAAATATTTTATGAGTAAGAATTAGGAAAAACAAACAATAAGAACCGAACAAAATTAAATGGCAATTAAAAAAAAATGAGTGCCGCTCATCGACGGCCGGTGCTTCAATCCCCCAGCTACAAAGTTAAGGTACCCATTCACGGTTTGGTGAACTGGGAGCGCCCGGAGCACAAGCCAGCGAACCTAAGGACAGTGGACGAGCGCTGTATCCACTAGGTCGCCGCATCCAACAATATGCAATATTAACAACATTTAAAAACACAAGAAAAAGTTAAATAAAATACGTAGCAACAGCCGTGTGCCATACTTGTATTGAAAGAGGTGCTAGGGAGCGTGAAGAGAGCGGAAGGGTGGAGAGGGAGACAGGGAGATCTAGGCCAGGCAGCGCATGTCTGAGGTAGAATATATTACCTGTGGAGGGTGGAGGTCCCCTTCCTCCTACACCCCCTACACAAACACAGATAATCTCCCTGGCTCTCCTTCCCCACCAGTGGTCCGCTGCAGTACTGGCTTGGACACCACTGGCCGCCGCCCCAACACACTACTGTATTTAATTAGTGCTAGTGGCTGTTGGCGCTGGTCTGGGTCACAAAGATGACGGCATGAATGGCGTCAAATCTACACAGAGACTATCACAACTAGAGGCGCTCTCATACATAGACACAGGAAGACGGACAACACAAAAAGTTCTGAGGATCTCGACCTTAAGTTATATGCCCAGGGGTTGTTAGTACACAGGTGAGATTCGGGAGATGACTCGACGTAGCAAAGGTAACTACGTTCTTAGGATTAACTCTCACACTGTGCATCAGGATGAAAATAAAACCCCCCACAAATGTATTAACTTGTGTGTTTTAGGAGATGGATAACGTTTAGCTCGTATGAGAAGTGTTTCACCTGATAATGTTAAGACTAACCTACAGTATGTTTACCAAACTAACGTTGTAAAAAAGGTTATGTTACGCACTAACAATATATAAAAAACAACTGTGAAAGCCGTGTTTACGATAGCTTGACTTTTGATTGTGTGAGAGGCAGATGTATACAAGACTGTGTGTCAAGTAATTGATATTTAAGTAGATGCTTACAACAAGAGCGTTAAGAAAATACACCTGGCCTGTAGCAGACTTGGGGCCGAAGCCAAACCTCCAGGTTCGAAGCAAAAGCCATTGGAAAGTCACGAAGCCGAAGCCAGCCATATAAAAAATCATGTAGCCGAAGCCATTTAAAAAGTCATGAAACCGAAGCGGAAGGAAAAGCTTTCCAGGGCTACACGAAAAAATATATTGTAAGTTCCAGCAAAGCCAGGGGTGTAGATCCGGGGGGGGGGGGGATGCATCCACCCTAATATTAGGTAGGGAATTTCCTATACAATCATTCCCTTTACACCTTAGACACACAAGAACATAAGAATGGAGGAAACTGCAACGGGTCTATGGGCCCATAGTACAGTAGGTAGCCCCGTTTACACTCAACCCCTGCCGTAATTATGAAAAAAATGAAATCCGACCAATTTTTTAAGAAAAAATAATTATATTGTTATAAATTTTTCTTTTGCTGTTTAAGAATCATTCTGAGAGAGAGGGTAGGTTTGAGGTTCAGTGTTAGTTTTAAATTTATTCCTGACAGTGAGGTCAGCTAGGCTCAACCTTCTAGCGTGTCAGCAATACTTGTCAACTCAAGTTATCGTTAAGGTGACCAACATCCCCTCCGCTGACCGAGACCTGACAATGAGGTCAGAGTCAACAATTGTCAACTCAGGTCAACATCAATCCATCCTCTGAGTTGTGATAGCTAGTGGCATTGGGATAAACCTGCTCCCGGTCACAAGGGTTGACACAATTTTGTTGGAGCCATGGGTCATAAATACTGCAATAGGGCAGTCCCAGCAAGTCGCTTCAGTTTTAAGAGACACATCATAGCGCGAACTTGTGGATTTTCTTCACTGGAAACAATCATAATAATTATGTAAAAAAACATTGTACTTTCTAAAACGATATAAAACATGTGTAGTACTGTGTTGTGGTTAGGTCTAAAGGCGCGTTTCTACAAGTCTCGGAAATCATCCCTCATTTAAATCACAACAAATATACGCCGACGAGCGAGGCTATGAAATAAGCTGACAATTTTAAGACGAATATTCTTAGGGTAAATTTTGATTCTACTTATAGACAGAAAGGGGTTCTTTAAAGTAACAATTTATCTATAAGTTTTATTTTATTCATTAGTCATCACCATTCAATTTATTTATTAATTCATTTTATTTATTATTCATTGTCGTTCATTTTGTAAATTTATTTCACTGATTTATCTAATTCATGACTCAAAACAAATCAGTAACACAATAGACAGATCTACCAATCACAGAGAAGCATTACAACGATTCATCTCTCAGCCAGCCAACAACATCTGGGATAGTGCAGTAATAGGAGAGATAAGCTGTGACGTCACTGAGGCTGTAACATGCACCCGAGCTTTCTTTGCAGGTCAGGCCATTGTGTGAACAGAAAACATAAGATCATAAACAAGAATGGAGGAAGCTGCAGCGGGCCTATTGGCCCATACTAGTTAGCCCCGTTTACTCCCAGCCCCAATTGCTCATATATCCGCCCAACATGTTCGAGTCAGGTATTAGTTCAGCTGTGACGTCAAAATGTGTGTGTGTGTGTGTGTGTGTGTGTAAAGAAGAAAATCCGAAGCCAGTCCCATGGCTACGACTTCGAAGCCAATGCTGTGTCTCTGGCTTCGAAGCCGAAGCCTTGAGAAAGTTTCGAAGCCGAACAAAGGCCAACAAAAACATGGCTTCCAGATGGCGAAACCGGCTTCAGCCCCATGTCTGGCCTGTAATACACCCAAAGTATTTTATTTCAGTACATGTGTTTGTGTGGTAGGAAGTCAGCATAGGCAGAGTAGGAAGATAAGTTAGGGCTCTATTTTTCACATGACAACTTTCCGCAGAGACTCAACAAGACCTGGCCAGCCTCTCCTGGAGAAGTGCAGGACAACACTCCAGCCTCACGCCGACAGAGGAAATATTGTATTTCATTTCGAAAAACAAAGTTATGCTTACCAGCTCGAATGCAGCCGGAAATTGTTCATATTCTACAAAAGTAAAAAAAAAATTTTTGCTATCATTATTCAGGAATACGTTGTTACAATTACAATATTTTTTCGCCGTACTTTGGAAAATTCAGTAAATTTTGCTTCTACAGTCTGCTGGAAGATCATACCCCGACTGACAACTGTCAACAACTGTGAGCTTCACATAGGTATTTGTTACAAGAATTTCTCAACATTTACCTGTTCAGTGCTATAATAAAATAAGACTTATTAGAGCTGGTGAGCAGTGTCCAGTCATCAGAGCTCCCCGTTACCACGCCAATGGCCATTTGTCCAAGTATTCATGTTAGGAAAAGTTACGTTATTTACACGCAGCTGACTGTATTATATAAATATTTCGTTATCTAATTTGCAAAAGTAACTTTTTCTTGGAAAGATAAACTCACGGCTAGAAAAGACAGTCTTCACAATTAAACCTTATGTTTTACCGAAGCTTGCACGCCATTCTCACCCTACAGGTTACAGACACATTTAGATTTTCTGTGTTTGAATAAAGAATCCTAAAAAAAAATTGTAAGAGCTGTTAAAACCATCCACAGTTACTTAATAATAAAGACACCATATCCGCGCCACCATGTTAAAAATTATTCACTTTATATTAAAACGTCATTTTAATGCAACAATTCCCGACAAGCGGTGCAACAGAAATACACAAGATTATCAGAATATACCGCCAAAACTCATCGCCATTTGAATCAGGAAGACAATCCAATATAAAGGAAAAAATGTATTACAGCAAATGCAAATTAGGTGTCGGTGGCCGCTGGGGGTGACGGTGGAGGAGAGGAATCAATTGTCCATCGGCAAATATTAGTTCTCCACACCACGCAAAAAAATGGAAGGAATTATCGGGGATTTGCGGGTGTGGCGTTAGTCCCCGCTGCTCCCCCTTCGTCACGGAGCCGATGTCCTCCCCTCTGTGTCTCGGTCTGACCCCCACCCCCACTATCCTGACCCTGATCCACTATCCTACCCCTCTGTATCTCGCTTTGACACACACAACCCTTGGTTCATGGCCTCCTGCCCTCTGTCTCGTCCTGACACACCTCGCTACCGTGGCTCATGGCGTGCTCCCTTTTCCTTTGTGTCTCATTCTGACATACAGCCTGGGTCCTATGTTCCCTTGGCGGCTCCTCCGGCTTAAAGAAATCGTTCGGACGCACGTTGTTCCTCGAGAACAATCTCGTTTTACACGCATACAACTAGTGTTTAAAACGTCCACTATTCTACACCGATACTGCCTTAGTTCTCGATATTTGGGTAAATTGGAAAGGGATGAATCTTTGGAACCTTAAGAGCTGAAAATCTAAAAAAAAAAAAAAATTGACGTACTGAACACGGCGACATCACGAAACTTGTGTCATTTGTGAGGTGATGCTGTGAACTTGGGGGCATAATGGAGAGAAGGAGGATGGTTGAGCAGGTAGTGATGGGGGAGGGGAATGCGTAGCCAGGGAGAGAAGGGGAGAATGAGTGGGCAGGGAGGGAAAGAGGGATGAGGACTGAGTAGGTTGCAAAGGCAGAAGAGAAGGGGAAAATGTGTGGGAAGAAAGGGAAGGGGACATGAAAAGAGGTGCAAAGTGAATGAACAAGGAAGGAAAGGATGTGGGAGAATGAAGAAGGGTGAGTGGGAAATAAAGAGAGCAGGTGCGGGTCGGTGAGGAAAAAGTGAGCAAGGATGGAGAAAAAGAGAAGGGGGTAGAAAGATGAGTGGACGGGGAGGGGAAGAGAGAGGGACAGGTGGAAGCAGGAATACTTAACAGGGAAGAGAAGGAAAAGAGCAGGTAAGAGAAAGAATGTATGGGGACGGACGGAAGGAGAGACAGAGGATGAAAAAGAGGAACAAACGGGGGGAGAGGCGTGGGGTGGGGGAGGGAGTGTGAGATTAAGGAGGAGAGAGAGAGAGAGAGAGAGAGAGAGAGAGAGCTACTAGAACGTATTTGTGTAGACTGGCCACTTTAATGTGAACAACGGGGATCATGAGCCCCCCCCCCTCAAATGATGATGGTGATAATGATAAGCAAAACGTGATGATGATCCACAGGCAACGCTGTCATCATGAACTCTCCTCCACCAATCCTCACTGATGTCATGTTCCTCCATTATCCTCACTGACTATTGTTCCTCCATTATCCTCACTGACTTCATGTTCCTCCATTATCCTCACTGACTTCATGTTCCTCCATTATCCTCACTGATGTCATGTTCCTCCATTATCCTCACTGACTTCATGTTCCTCCATTATCCTCACTGACTATTGTTCCTCCATTATCCTCACTGACTTCATGTTCCTCCATTATCTTCACTGACGTCATGTTCCTCCATTATCCTCACTGACTTCATGTTCCTCCATTAACCTCACTGACTTCATGTTCCTCCATTAGCTTCCCTGTTTTCATGTTCCTCCATTATCCTCACTGACTTCATGTTCCTCCATTAGCTTCACTGTTTTCATGTTCCTCCATTATCCTCACTGACTATTGTTCCTCCATTATCCTCACTGACCTCATTTTCCTTCATTATCCTCACTGACTTCATGTTCCTCCATTATCCTCACTGATGTCATGTTCCTCCATTATCCTCACTGACTTCATGTTCCTCCATTATCCTCACTGACTATTGTTCCTCCATTATCCTCACTGACTTCATGTTCCTCCATTATCTTCACTGACGTCATGTTCCTCCATTATCCTCACTGACTTCATGTTCCTCCATTAACCTCACTGACTTCATGTTCCTCCATTAGCTTCCCTGTTTTCATGTTCCTCCATTATCCTCACTGACTTCATGTTCCTCCATTAGCTTCACTGTTTTCATGTTCCTCCATTATCCTCACTGACTATTGTTCCTCCATTATCCTCACTGACCTCATTTTCCTTCATTATCCTCACTGACTTCATGTTCCTCCATTATCCTCACTGATGTCATGTTCCTCCATTATCCTCACTGACTTCATGTTCCTCCATTATCCTCACTGACTATTGTTCCTCCATTATCCTCACTGACCTCATTTTCCTTCATTATCCTCACTGACTCATGTTCCTCCATTAGCTTCACTTTTTCATGTTTCTCCATTATCCTCACTGACTACTGTTCCTCCATTATCCTCACTGATGTCATGTTCCTCCATTATCCTCACTGACTTCATGTTCCTCCATTATCCTCACTGACTATTGTTCCTCCATTATCCTCACTGACTTCATGTTCCTCCATTATCCTCACTGACTTCATGTTCCTCCATTATCCTCACTGACTTCATGTTCCTCCATTATCCTCACTGACGTCATGTTCCTCCATTATCCTCACTGACTTCATGTTCCTCCATTAGCTTCCCTGTTTTCATGTTCCTCCATTATCCTCACTGACTATTGTTCCTCCATTATCCTCACTGACTTCATGTTCCTCCATTATCCTCACTGACTTCATGTTCCTCCATTAGCTTCCCTGTTTTCATGTTCCTCCATTATCCTCACTGACTATTGTTCCTCCATTATCTTCACTGACTTCATGTTCCTCCATTATCCTCACTGACTTCATTTTCCTTCATTATCCTCACTGACTTCATGTTCCTCCATTATCCTCACTGACTTTATGTTCTTCATACACACAACAGCTGGTAGTCTAGTCTCCAAATGGTACTTGGGTCAGGCTCTTGGGTTCTGTGGCCAGCTGGTGAAACACATAAGGGAGGGGGGAGGATCTCTGAGAGGGTTCCTGACTTGACCTTGGGCATCAGAAACAACTGGCGAGGAGAGAGTTCGTAGCTGGTCCACACACGCACACACACACACACACAGTCATCTAAATTCGTACATGACTCGAAGAATGAGATTGTTTCTTATTGTTTCCATCTAATTCGCTACATACTAGGAATAAATATTTTCAGTAATCTAAGTTAAGTATATTTATTTCACAAAAGAAATACAAACGTAAATCAGATAGGAGGTTGTAGTACACTGTTCATGGTGCGATTACAGTGAGGAAAGTTTAGTATGACGAGATCAGTGGCTACACTTTAGTATCAAAGTGTCATGTTTATATTTGTTCAAAATAATGCTTTTTCTACACGTTTTAAGATGTTCCCATAATTATTTACATTAGGTATACTTATAATTAAAAAGGCGTGGTAATAATTAAACAGTAAATTATACGCCATTCTACTGTGAAATATATCTGAATCCAGTTTATCAGATTTTCACCTGGACAATCTGAAGTATTTTACTATTCAGAGAGGCTGGCTGCCTTTGACTAGGAATTGGTGAAAACTAAATAAAAATACAACGTATAAGGCTGAACACCATTTAAATTTACATAAATAACTCTGTTCCGAAAATCGAATTGCTGTTGTTATCGAGGCAGGTGGAGGGGGCGTGAGGGGAAGGGGTAAGGGAGTAAAGGTAAGGGAAGTGAAGAAAGGGAACCAGGGTATAGGAAGTAAAGGAAGGAGAAGAATCGAAAAAATTACTAGAAGAAAAGGTAGAGTAGGGAACTATGAGAGGATAGGGTAATAGAGGGTAAGGGTGTGAAGGGAGACATACCACGGTGGTGGATGTCGTCAACAAAACACGAGTTCGGAGTATCAACACTATAACCACACTAACTGAGATACTGTACAGCAAAGCCTCGTAGTGGGAGAAACAATCACCACACCAGGGGTAGAAAAAGCCCTGGTTGTGTAAGTAATTCACTTCTGGCGAACTACAATGATGTCCAATAACATCCCTTAAAAATATTGTAATATTTACGTAGGACAATAATACACGATATGATGCTAGTGACTATAATTTGGGTTGCTAAATTAAACGTAATCTTGAATGCCAGAAAGTAAAAGAATGTTGCTGTCATTAAGTCATGAGTCAGTTATTATCGTATATTTATGATAAGCAAATCGTATTATCTGTAGACGTTACTTAGTGAAAAATGGTTCCCCTTGACAATAGCCACACTCCACCCCACACACTTTAGCCTCCAGATATGCATCTCTCTTATATTAATGTACTTCTTGTTATACTGTAATAACCATAATAACCATCCCCTTACCCGTCTTACAGAGATTAGAATCACAAATATCATAAACTTCAAACAATCAAGACATACCGAGTAAAATACTAATTTCTATAAGTTGTCAGTTGACTGGCAGTCAATCTTGCATTAGTATCTTCGTAAGTCAATCGTACTTCTCCTACACAATATTGCATAACACTATTTATATCCCTACAATTCATTCTCCAAACCTACTTTATGTCTTAATAACCAAAATTTAAAAATATATAAATTCTCTTTCCCTCTCCAAAAATCAAAGAAGAAATCAGTACTTCTCACCCTCTCCAAAAATCAAGGCAAAAATAAAAAATAAAATAGTCTTCACACATTAAAGAACTTACAACTAATTTTCATCCTTAATAAGTGAGGCAAGTGTCATCCAGGTGGTATAACCTGTGAATCTCCTAGAGTCCCTCACGCCTCCCCAGACTTACCGAGGCTCCCGCGACCTAGTCCCTCAAGGTAAAGCCGATTCCATCGACTTTCTGTAAAGTCGTCCCACGCGTCACACCCTCTCCTCCCCCCTCCCTCCTTCCCTCCCCCGTTCCCCATCCCCCTACCTCTTTCCTCCATCCGCTCTACCACCTTCCCTCATCTTCCCTACCACCTCCCTCATCCTCCCTACCTCATTCCCTCATCATTCCTCCTTCCCCCATCTTCCCTGCCACCTTCCCTCCTCATCTTCCCCTCCTCCCTCCCCCATCCCCCTGCTTCCTCCTGCCTCCCACTTCTTCCTCCCTCATCCTCCCTACCCCCTCCCTACTTTCCCTCTCCTTTCAGCCTTCCTCCCTTTATCACCCACACTCCTTTCCTACCTATCTCCTTCCTACCTCCCACGTCCATTCTCTTATGTCACCCTCCCTCCTTTATTCCTCCCTCCCTGCGTGGCTCCTACCATCCTCCCACTTGACTCCTGATAGAACCACATAAGGTGGGGAGGGTTGGGGGAGGCAGAAAGATTCGCAACGCCCTCATGGTCAAAGATTTAATAGTACGAGTATAATCAATATAAGAGTTCAGGTACAACGAATGATCCACAGGGGGAGTCTCGTGTTAGGAGGATTAACCCATGGGGGAGTTTATGTAAAGAGATTAACCCATGGATGGAACTTAGAGGTAAAGAGATTAACCCATAAAGGAATTTAGGTACAAAATTTAACCCATGTGGAGGTGAGTTTCGGTACAAAATTTAACCCATGTGGAGGGGAGTTTAGGAACAACATTTAACCCATGTGGAGGTGAGTTTCGGTACAAAATTTAACCCATGTGGAGGGGAGTTTAGGAAAAACATTTAACCCATGTGGAGGTGAGTTTAAGTACAAAATTCAACCCATGTGGAGGGGAGTTTAGGGACAGCCAGATGTGTCCTCGACATTTAGCATGAAGGACACATCATTTGAAATTTAGGGAAGTGAGATATACTTGTGTGTGTCATGCTGCTGGGCCATTAAGTGTAATACTTTAGCGTGATTACTGATCCACCGGTATAGACAGGGGTGAGGGGGGCCAGGGGAGAGAGGGGGTTGAGACAGGGGTGTGAGAGGTTGGGACGGGTGAGATGGGGCTGGAACAGGGGTGAGATGCGGCTGAGACATGAATGAGAGGTGACTGAGACAGGGGTGAGAGGGGCTGGGACAGGGGGTGAAAAGGCATGAGAGGGGACAGGGACCAAGGGTAAGAGGGAGCTGGGACTGGGGTGAGAGGGGACTGGGACAAGGGAGAGAAAGGACTGGAAGATTGGTGTGAGGGGGCTGGGACATGGGTGAGAGGGGGTTGGGACATACTGTAGGTGAGAGAGGCCAGCGTTGCCTCCTGCATTCATCACCTGTCAGTGTAATTATAATGGTCTTGGCACGCATATTAATTATCACACCCCGCGATATACACCTGGATGTGATTACTTTAATACCTGGTCTTGTTGGAAAAATACGCTGTAAAGTGATTTACCTTCGGCACGCACTACATTGTAGGCTGGGAATAGAGTCACCAAACCTTAGCATAAAGTATTGTAAATGAAAAAAATATACATACTATTGTAACAGAGTATATGCACGTCAGCTGTGTGTCTTGCCACTGACTACATCCACGCTAATCTTGACTCATACTGCCAAGATAAGTGCCCACATCTAGTATTAAATGAACAGAATAATGTTGACATTTGACCTCTTGGCCTTAATGAAACAACGTGGAAAACTTATGTCCTGGTCAATAAATGCAGTAATTTTGTAGTGTGAATTTACAGAGGTGACGTCACCTTTTACCAAGTTACAGTCTTGATACAGACCGAAAGAGTAACAGACTACCCAGAGCTTAGAAATAATAAAATAAAACATCTAAAAAATATCAAACTTTCAAGAACCAATAAAACAAACAGACGTGAACCAAGATCCTACCAAGAACTTAAAGCGGACAAAGAAAGACATATGAGTACACCTTGAAGGACGTATGGGACACGACACAGAGCAGTTGGATGGTATTCGTCAGGGCTGATCCTCGGCAATTCTTTATTAGTGGTAATAACTTGTGACCTTACCTCTTCCTCCTACCTGTGTAACGGAGGAGTCACTTCCTTCCCTCCCTCCCTGCGTCCTGCCAATTCCCTCCCCTCCTTCATCTGGTTACTCTTTCTTCAATTCTACTTATTCTTCCCTCATTCTAATCCCCTTCACCCTTTTCAATCCTTTCCCTCACTGATGCCGCCCTTCCTTTCACACTATCCTATTATCCCCTCACTAAACCACTCCTCCTTCAATCTAATCATTCCTCTCCTTACTCTAACCACCCATATTCTCATTCACAATCACTCGTCCCCCACCCAATCCACTACTACTTCCCTTTCATACCATTCGCCCTTACCCTCACCCTCCACAACTCTACTACGCAGGGAGGGGGGGGTGGGTGGGAGGGGAGGGAGGGGAGGTGGGAGAGGCTCAAAGTTTTCCTCGGGGGAGCTTCTGGCTTGACCGAGAGTTGCACAGACTGCTCCAGATGGTTTAAAGTGATGGTTGATGGGATTGAAAGTGTGTGATGAATGGTTTACGGAGTTCAAAGTAGCCGAGAGGTGTACATGGTGTATTGGACGGCGTGGAGGAACTTAAGGTGGCGTTGGGGAGGAGTGAGGGAAGTTTAAGTGGTGTGGGAGAGGAGTGGGGAGCTATATATTGTGTTGGGGAGGAGTGAGGAAGATTTAAGTGGCATTAGGGAAGAGTGAGGGAGCTTTATTTGGGGTTAGAGAAAAGTTTGGGATCTTTGTGTGGTGTTGGAAGGAGTCAGGGAGTTAAAACATGGTGATTGAGGGAGCTTATATGGTGTTGGTGATGATTGAGGGAGCTTATATGGTGTTGGTGATGATTGAGGGAGCTTATATGGTGTTGGTGATGATTGAGGGAGCATATATGGTGTTGGTGATGATTGAGGGAGCTTATGTGGTGTTGGTAATGATTGAGGGAGCTTATATGGTGTTGGTGATGATTGAGGGAGCTTATGTGGTGTTGGTAATGATTGAGGGAGCTTATGTGGTGTTGGTGATGATTGAGGGAATGGTGATTGAGGAGCTTATATGGTGTTGGTGATGATTGAGGAGCTTATATTGTGTTGGTGATGATTGAGGGAGCTTATGTGGTGTTGGTGATCATTGAGGGAGCTTATAGGGTGTTGGTAATGATTGAGGGAGCATATATGGTGTTGGTGATGATTGAGGGAGCTTATGTGGTGTTGGTGATCATTGAGGGAGCTTTATATGGTGTTGGTGATGATTGAGGGAGCTTTATATGGTGTTGGTGATGATTGAGGGAGCTTTATATGGTGTTGGTTATCATTGAGGGAGCTTTATATGGTGTTGGTTATCATTGAGGGAGCTTTATATGGTGTTGGTGATCATTGAGGGAGCTTTATATGGTGTTGGTGATCATTGAGGGAGCTGGAGATGGCTGAGGGGAAGATTTTTAATTATATAGCCGAGTGAGTTTTATTGACTATAGCCGAGAGTGTCTATTAGTACAGGAGTCGCCTTATGGTCAATTAACTTTTTCATAGGCTGGTTTAAGGCACATTTACGGTTGTTATAATGTAATAATTCTACTACCTTTAGGTGGCACTTATAGCTACCTAATGCTTAAGTGGTACATCCCTCTCAAGTAAAGAGTTAATTGGATTAAATTAAATATTCAAGTGGTATCCAACCCGTAAGTAGAGTTGATTGGATCTATCCAAGTAGTTCAGGTAAGTACATATCTCCGGTGAATCAATGCCGCTGTATATGATCAATAGGTGTACCACGAAGCTTAGGGAGTTGGGGTTCTCACATCTTCACTGTAGTAGTGAGAACGTGAGTCTGGTAACTTGAGAGAGAGAGAGAGAGAGAGAGAGAGAGAGAGAGAGAGAGAGAGAGAGAGAGAGAGAGAGAGAGAGAGAGAGAGAGAGAGAGGCTAGTAAATACTGAAGATACCTCCATTGTGGTTAATGAGGTCTGTATTACAGTACAACACTGTTGCTCCTGTACTTGTGCCTCCGCTATATCCATACTGACGTTTCCAATTGTTCAAGTGTCCACATAAAAGAATAAAATAATAATAGTTGAGGCAGTTAGGTGTGTGGCATATGGTTTTAACTGACAGCTTGATGGAAGATGGAGGAATATAAGTAAGCGGGGGCCAAAGCATTCTGGGGGGAAACAGTTTGTGTGTTTTTGCAAAGAGGGAGGACGCGTCTAAACTATGTAAACTCAGCCCTAAGTGTACGGTGTATGGGGTGAGGGTAAGCGAGAGTTCTAGACCGTATTACACGAGGGGAGCCATTATGATGCCAACCTCAAAAGCCTCTTCCTTTCACTTACCCTCACATTAAGCGGGAGGACCCACGCCTGTACCCAAGATGCTACACTAGGAAAGGTATTTTTATCAGGAAGGGAAAAAGAGAGGCAATTATACATCACCACTGAGCTGCTGCCACTGTGTTTTCCTGATATAACAAGACATTATATAGGTAAGCAGTACAAAAACACATCTGGTTAGGATTAGAAATTATTTAAAAAAAAAATCTATTGACATGTTAGGATGATGAAGGTGTTGCTATGTAGGCTGGAAAAAAATGAAAAATGGATATTACATTGTTACTAATGTGGATGTCACGTACGACCAAATATTCATGCAAACACACACTCATACACATTTGCATTAATTTATATTCATATACACGAACTAATGCAGAGAGACGAACAGTATAACAGGCAGACAGACAAACAGGCAGAAAGACCGAGAGAAAGACAAACAGAAATAGACATACAAAAGAGAGGCAAGTTCAGGCTGATAGGCAAACAGACATAAAGACTAGTAGAAAGCCAGACAAAGATAGTCAAACAGAAAGACAAAAGGAGACAAAAAGAAGGAACACACACACACACACACAGCAGTTGCAGGAAAGAGTGTGATGAGCCAGAGAGGAGGAAGAAGAGGAAGAGGAGGAGGAGGAGGGGGAGGAGGAGGAGGAGGGGGAGGAGGAGAGGGGCAGAGGGTGGCGAGGGAGTTTGTATTACCGCACCACAACCCTGAAATCATTTTCCAATCGTCCTCTCGCTCAGCCTCGCCGCCATGTCTCTCAAGTTCTTGGTCCTCCTCTTCACTTCTTGCAAGTTGGATGATCAATTTCTTCAAAGTTTGAAGGGTGCCTCCTCAAAAATTTTGGCGTGTTACTTGTGGGACGTTGGGTGTGTTTCTTGCGGGGCATCTGGTGTGAGTGTAGCTGGACTTGTGAATGAGACTGACTGAAAGTGTAGAGTCTTACTGAGTGAGTATTACTGAATGTGTGAATAAATTTTACTGAAGATATACAGTAGATGAATCACATTGAACGTTTGGATGAGTTTTGCTGGATGATTCTTACTGAACGTGTGAAGAAATTTTACTGAAGGTATGAATGAATCTTATTGTGCGTTTGGATGAGTCTTACTGAACGTATGGTTGATTTTTACTGAAGGTATGGATGGATTTTTTGAACGTTTGGTCTTGACTCGTGCTGTTGAATATATGTACAAGATTCCCTGGACGATTGGACGAATCTTGTTGAAAGTTTTAGCTTGAAACTCACTGGACGAAAAGCTTGGTTCGTGTTAAAAGATTTAGAATACTTCTTAGCGACAGTTTGAAGTGATTTATGTATAACATTTGTCGTAAGTTGTACTCCCTTTTACTCACTACTCCTGCTTCCTCTTGACGATCTGGAGGATGTTTGAAGCCTGAAATATCTTATCGGAAACCCCAAGAAATTTCGATAAACCTAAGACGACTCATACATATCGAGGTTTCTCGTGAGGGTCTGGCGTGTCTCCGGAAACCTACGACGTTCCCAACAGTCTAAAGTATCTCTAAGCGCCCAAGATTTCTTCAGTAGTCCAAACCATCTTGAGAAATCGAAGGTCTCTTTCTAGGAGCACATCACGTCTTTGAAAGCCCGGGGTCTCCTAAATTCAAAAACATTACGTTCAAGCCCAATCTAGGCATCTAAGTATGTTTATCGAGTCTCAAAATGACTACGCCACCTCTGGAAGATCACATCACCTTTGGAAGCCCACATCACCTCTGGAAGCCCACATCACCTCTGGAAGCCCACATCACCTCTGGAAGCCCACATCACCTTTGGAAGCCCACATCACCTCTGGAAATCCACATCACCTCTGGAAGCCTACATCACCCCCAGGAAGCCTACATCACCTCTGGAAGCCTACATCACCCCCAGGAAGCCCACATCACCTCTGAAAGCCCAGATCACCTCTGGAAGCCTACATCACCCCCAGGAAGCCCTCATCACCTCTGGAAGCCTACATCACCCCCAGGAAGTCCACATCATCTCTGGAAGATCACATCACCTCTGGAAGCCCACATCCTCTGGAAGCCCACATCACCTCTGGAAGCCCACATCACCTCTGGAAGCCCACATCACCTCTGGAAATCCACATCACCTCTGAAAGCCCAGATCACCTCTGGAAGCCTACATCACCCCCAGGAAGCCCACATCACCTCTGGAAGCTTACATCACCCCCAGGAAGCCCACACCACCTCTGTAAGCCTACATCACCTCTGGAAGCCCACATCACCTCTGGAAACCTACATCACCTATGGAAGCCCCGAGCGTCAGTGACAGTTCATGGCACTCGTACATATTGAAGTTGATGGCATTTTGGGAATCAAAACGCGTCTCAGGTTCCCAAAAACCATCTTTTAAAAGCCAGAATATTTCCAGAATATCAAAGAGTCACTGAAAATCCATGAAACCCTCATGAGACCAGACCATGACATTCTTAAAACGCCAAAACATTCGTATGAATTTCTTTACTATATATAATTAACAATTGTTGTTTAGAAAGAGTATGAGACTTTAGGCCAACATATATTATGTTTTATATGGTATTAGTAGATAACTAAAATAATTAACACATGAAGAACTTAGTAGTATGCAGTAAAGGTTTTCAAATAGTCTATAAGAGCTGCGAGAATAAATGTCTATATATATACTCAAAAGTTTTTGGTCGGAGTAAATCCAGCAGAAAAAAACGGAAATCCATTTTTCATCGTTGGCGTATCACGGTGATCGAGGTTAGGGAGTGTGACGAAAGTCGGGAGGGAAGGAAAGGCGTTTAAGGTGGAGGCAGAAATGGGGTTGGGAGTGGATCGTGTGAGGTGGGGGATTAAGGGGGAAGGGGGGGTGGAGTGTTGGCCGTAAAGAGGTCGGGCTGGAGACATGAGATTCAGGGAAGTCAAGGAAGAGTTGCCAAGCCATCTCATATTCCTACATTACCTGACTTTTATCTTACTTTCAGTGGCGGAGTCTTCAAAGCATAAAACCCACCGCTCGGTTCCCTAATGTTTCCAGTGTTTCGATGAGAGCGAACTCGACCGCGCTTGTTGGGCAAGCGAGGGAGACGAAAAAAAAATCTTTGCGGGTGATGGAAATAGAGAAAAGCAAGGCGGTTATCGCATCTAAGAGGAAGCACTCAAATACCTTCAGGCGTCTTCTGTATGTACTTGGAGAGCGAAAGGCTTTTTCAATATGACTCTGCATATGATCGCCCCTGGAGAAACAATG
Source organism: Homarus americanus (assembly GCF_018991925.1). NCBI lineage: Eukaryota > Metazoa > Arthropoda > Malacostraca > Decapoda > Nephropidae > Homarus > Homarus americanus. Next base: position 14,385,746 of record NW_024743709.1, read on the forward strand.
CTTTTTATCAGTCATCTCCTAAAAATGGCTTTCCTGGATGATTGCGATATTCATATTTACTTTTATTAATTCCCCATTTGTGGAAGCTTACAGAGGCTACAGTGACCACGACGAAATGAGATGAAGGAAGGGGTTGAGCCACCATTATGGGGTGAGCAACAAACCATGGCTGCCACAAAAAGGGTGAATTAGCAACACATTTGTACTCAAAGTCATGAGGATAATAAGTTACAGGCATGTGAAGGGGCGTTGAGATACAGCTAAGGATGAGGATAACAGGAGGCACTAATATACACAAACTGCAAGACAGACCTTGAGGTGGTGTATCGTGTGAAAATTGCCAGACAGACAGACAGACAGACAGACAGACACACACACACACACACACACACACACACACACACACACACACACACACACACAAACAGAGGTCAAACCAAGAGATGATACAATTTGTAGAGCAAGAGGTTAACATGCATATGCAAACACGCAATCGACCATTAGGGGATACACTGGGTACGTACACATAGGCAGACAACCGATCTCTCAGAAGACGGGGTTTATATATCAACACATACAAAACCACACAGACACCCGACTATGAATCCTCCTCCCCCCTCCCCTTGTACCCCGGCAGCACTACTATAACATTTAACAACGTCCCCTGCGACTGCTCGGCTGGACGGTCGGGCGGGCAGGCAAAGCGGGCCCCCTGGCACAGGTTCGGGGTGCGGGTTCCGGGTCTGGGTTCCGGAGAGCCGGGTCTTCGTGACGCTCCCGCCCCGCCTCGGGTAATAAAGCAGTTCCGGATATAAAATGCTGAGGTGGTAGAGGTTATTATCTCGGGTTGGCCGCCGAGGTTGGCTGTGGCGTCCTCCTAACTCATACACTCTGAGGCAATTAAATTTAAGTAGCGTACATTACATTACAGTAAATTTAGTTACAATAAATTACTGAAAGTGTAACGAAGATAAATTAAGTAAAACAAAGACTAAAATACAGTAATGAAATGTAAAGCAAAGCAGAGTAAAATGAAAACTGTGTCAAGTTACTAAAGTAGACGTTAAATGAGCTAAGATGAAGCAGAACAAGGCAGTGTTAGTAGAAATTATTTAAACAATAAGATTTCACGAAGGAAATAATGAATATGTCGAGGAAAGTTATATGTGAAATTAATGGGACTGACAACAAAGTTATTGGCGTTTATATGACCAATGAAACTGACCAGTGAAATTATCAAAGTGTCAGGCAAAGTTATTAATATCTGAGTTATGGAACTGACAGGTGAAGTGGAGAACCTTTCACGATTTGCGTTTCATTAAGAACCGTTAACTTTCAGAGAGAGAGAGAATATTAAACACCAATATATATATTGTGTAGAAATATTCCTCAGCATCAGTGAGAATGGCCGATTTGCTGACTTCAAGGTCTCTAAGAGCTTCAATAACTAAGACCCTTAAGCACACACTCTAGATGAAATCCCACATAAGGGGAGACAAGACATCTAAGAGTAAAAAACAACAATTGAGATGAAGTATAAGGAAAACAAACTACGGTAACTCGTAAAAATCAATGTAGTTAATCTCTTCACTGACCTCTCAACCTTATTCAGACACTACAACAAGAAATCAATCGCCATACATTTATTTACTCAGAGATGAAATTTTGAAACATACAAGTAATATAAACATGTACCATAACACACTCAAAAGACTCGCGGATCAAATCTCGGATGATATCTGTAATTATTCCTTAATCTGTGACTGTGATTAAACCTCGGATGTCACGCTGACCCCAAACGCTAAAACCGGAGTCAGATCTCAGATGCCATGTGAAGTTTATTGTGTTATTCCCTCTATGATCAGATTTGGTACGCTGTCATGATATGGACAATATTAACCAACATATCCCTTACAGTGAAGAGACTTTCCCTTCTCAGTGGAAACCCGATGTATACATCTCCATTGGTTTAATAAAAAAAAAGATCACAACGAAGTAATTACGAGCTTAAACTACATGCGCAAATTACAAGTGAAACAGATAATGATAAAATAAACTAGAAAATATGTGCCAAACCTAAAAATAATGTTACAAAAAGAGTAAAAATATACCAAGGCAGAGGGAAGGATAAGGTTATATAAACGAGTATAAAGGCAGGAAGGAAACAAGTCACGACCAGGAAGCGTAGTCACGACCAGGAAGCGTAGTCACGACCAGGAGGCGTAGACTCGGTGTATTAGATCTGTTCCCCCTCCCTCACCAATTCAATCTACAGTGGTCGTGAGCCTCCAAGTACTGTCGCTACTCGCTACCCCCGGCTGGCTGCTACGATGCTACTCTAGTTGTGGAAAGATTTTAGTGCGCACACGTGTGTGTGTGTCTTTCTCTCCCTTTGTCTGTCTGTCCCAAATTTGCTAGCTCACACTGATTAGTCCTCAATAGAATATGACTTACATGTATACCGTATATGAACCACTGTCCTGTCCTGTGTGGCAGTGATCAGTGAAATCACCCTCATGAATTTGACCTATACTATTTATCAATATGATCTATGTTGTTACCCCCTTTGTGTATGAACCTGCGTGGCCGTGAGAAGTGATAGCACCCTCAATGTCAAGACCTGACTGAAGTACTCAGATTAGGCAAACTGTACTCAAAGGTTTGCCAATAAAGTTGTTTACCGTTAAATCTTGCTTTAAGAGTACACGCACCAGTCAAGAAGGATGGCTGTTAGCTGTACGCTGGCAGTGCCGTACAAACAGTTATTGACTTATTCAAAAGTAATCATTTAAACTTGCGTATGACAACTCGTGTGTCTTCTGCTGTGTGAGGTGTGCTGGCTGGTGTATTTAAGTGAACGTGCATCTCCAGGTCTCTGCTTGCCTCGCACTCATGCAGAGCATCTCTTATATTTATGTCCTAGTTCTTTGTTCCGCAACAACAGAAAATATACCCCTATAGCCTATATACTGTACTACAATGATCTCCGAAGAACAGTGTGTGTGTGTGTGTGTGTGTGTGTGTGTGTGTGTGTGTGTGTGTGTGTGTGTGTGTGTGTGTGTGTGTGTGTGTGTGCTTGTTATGTGGTGTTGTGTGTGGGCACTCTTCAATACAACAATATTATTTTTTATCAAGTTCCTTATCATTGACACGATTTCATAGCTCACCACAAGAATCTCTTCATAACAAATGAAAATTTGAATATTTTTGTAACGATCCAATTATATATTGATAATTATCTCTAAGGGAAGTTTGATCTTGAACTTGGATTAAATTTGCCCCATAGTCTGTAGACGTAAGGTCGTACAAATGGTCATTTACACTAGTATCGGAAGTGTGCGTAAGAGGTTACCAAGAGTAGTGTCGTGTCTGCCTCAGTAACAAAGGAGAAAAAAATATACGTCTGAAGCTCCTTGAATCAGAGCCCAGAGGCGTTCTCGGGGCAACACAGAACATACACATCAAGCGAACACACGTGAAAACAACGCACAGTGCTCTCGCGCCTTGAGGAGTCTAGTATGATAAGCAGACACACTTCCCCCCCAAGACCACACTGTTAATGAACCTCTCCGTCAGATATGCCAGCATGAAGCCTCTTTCTTACAAACGCTAGTCCTCACTACATTAGATTGACCTGTGCTCACACACACACACACACACACACACACACACACACACACACACACACACACACACACACACACACACACACACGAATTAATCAAATGTTTACCTTAAGCATATTTATTCCCATTCGATTTGTCTTCATGCTAATAATTCTTTTCTATATATTTCTTAATTTTCTTCTCTTTCATCACTTCTACTTCTTATCTTTACTTCACTACTTAAATAATAATAATACAAATTACGGTTCAGTCCTCCCACAGTAGCTGGCGGTGACTGGGTTAGGAGGCTGGGACGAATCTCCAGCCCTTAGGGACAACTTTACTAATTAGGTCTTCCTTAACATGCAAACCAGATTCTCCCAGCCGCCGCAGCCAACACCTAACACCACCATCAGCCACACCACCAACCCCTAACACCATCACCAGCCAATGCCACACCATCACCAGCCATTGCCACACCATCACCAGCCCTTGCCCCCACTACCACCGCCCCCTGACACACCACCACCACCCCCTACCACACCATAACCACCTCCTGCCACACTACCACCACCCACTGCCACACCATCCCCTAGTCATACCACCACCGCTCTCTAACTCCAAAACTACCCCCCTGCTACACCACCACCACCCACTGTCATACCACCACCGCCCCTTGCCATACCACCTCCCCCTGCCACACCACAACCGCTCACTGCCACACCACCAACGCTCACTGCCACACCACCACTGCTCACTGCCACACCACCACAGCAACCTAACACATCACCACTGCGCCCTGTCACATCATCATCACCTACCACACCACCACCACCCACTGTCACACCACCACCTCCCCTGTCACACCACAACCACACCCAACATCACCACCACTACCACCACCCATCACCACCAATGCCCTCTGCCATACCACACCCACCCCCGCTCCTCCACAGCCCCTACACACCACCATCTCCCTGTATCCACACCACCACCGCCCCTGCCACACCCACAACCACTCCCTGTCACACCAACACCGCCCCTGCCACAACACCACCACCCCCCATCACACCACCACCACCACCACCATCTCCCTGCAGCACCACCACCACCCACCGCCACACCACCACCCCATAGTCATACTACCACCGTCCCCACCACACAACCACCACCCCCTGTCACACCATCACCCCCTGTCCACCTTGTCATACCAACGCCCCTGCCACACCAACACCACCCCCTGCCCCACCACCACAACCTCCTGCCACACCACACCTCCTGCCACCGTCACACTACGATCAACCCCTGCAACACCACCACCACCATCACCCCCTGTCACACCTTGCCATACCAACGCCCCTGCCACACCACACCACCCCCTGCCCCACCACCACCTTCCACTGTCACACACGACCACACCCCTAACATCACCACCAACTAACACCACACCACTACCCCTGCCACAACACCACCACCATCTCCCGTAACCACACCACCACCTCCCCCTGTCACACCTCGACCACACCCAAACATCATCACCAACTAACACCACCACTACCCCCTACCACACCACATTCACCCCTACCACACCACATTCACCCCCACCACACCTCCACAGCCCTGCCACACCACCACCGCTCCCTGCCACACCACCACCGCTCCCTGCCACACCACCACCGCTCCCTGCCACACCACCACCGCTCCCTGCCACACCACCACCGCCCCCTGCCACACCACTATCGCCCATCTGTCACATCACCACCGCCCCTTGTCACACCATTGCCCCTTGCCACACCACTACCGCCCCCGGCCACACCAGCACTACTCACTTGGCACACCACAACCCAACCTCTTTACACTTTAATTTCCTCTCCGTGTTCCTGTCCACCTTCCTCAGCAGAGATTGGCTACACCCTTCCTATTAACATATACTGATCAGTAATCACCATCACACACTGACCAGTAATCACCATCATTCCATTAGCATTCTTAAATCACTGTTCATCCACAATCACCTTACAACCACTATTCTTCCAACACAACCACCACCATTCCTCCTTCCAAAATCGCACGCACACACACACATGTAACAATGGTTTGAGTGAGAATTTCCCACCATGCGTGAGCCAATCGCAGTGACCTGTGAGTGTGAATGCCTTAGGCCTGAACCAATGAGGAGAGCCGGGGAGACGTGACGTCATGACCATGTGGCAACTTGCACACCGACACCTGTTTGAAAAAGACAGTCCAGTTTTGGAGAGTAAAGTGTCGACGTGTGGGTGTCATCCCCCCACATGGCGGGATATAATTATACGTGAGTACCTTTCAGGTTTTCCGTTTTCATGAAATGTATTGATTCGTGTGACCCCTGTTTAGCTAGCTTGGAAGATAGGTTATTGTTTTGGAAGTATAATTATCAAACCCTAATAGAAAGTATTCAATAAATACAGTAGCCATTAGTAAGAGTCCTAATTCATCCCTCCCCCATTGAGCAAGGTTGATGTGTTATAAGTGTCTTGATGTTATGCGGTGATACAGTGAGCCATTAGAAATAATATAAACCATCATAAGTTATCCCTATTCCACAGTTATCCTCCTCCTAGCCTCCACCCCCTCAACCCCTCCCTCAACCATAAGCAAGTTTCCTCTCTCCCTCTCCGCTCCGAACCTTCCCCCATCTCACGAGTATAAAAGGACAGAAGAAAAGAGAATAGAGAAAGAAAAAAGGAGTTAATGTAAGTAAGAGTAAAGAAATAAGAAATAAAAAGAAAAGGTAAATAAAAATGCATTTATTGTTACTTGCACACACACACACACACTCACACACACACCATTACTACTACTACTACTTTGTTGTCACTTGGAATTGAATATGACGGTCAACCAGCTATGATACAATGATATAAGTAATTAAAGATGTCACCTTCGTTGGTGAGCTCTGAGGTGACTCGAGAGGCCGATACAGGGTCAGCAGGGCCGTCCACGGATGTTGCACATGTGTATGGCTGCATCGAGTGCAGGAAGGGTGGCGGTAGCGTCTTTCCGGCTCTGGCGCTTGTCTGCCTTGGTATGCAGTCATTTAGCTCGAAAGTATTGACACCTTCTCGTGTGGTGCTCCTCCAAGCATTACGGTATGGATTGATCTTCTCCCAAGTAAAAGGGACGAGTAGGCACTTTTTCAGGCTCGTCCGCCAGCGTTACGTTTACCATTTGTTAGGTGACTGGCAAAGTAGCTGTTTGGTATTTGTTCTTTTGTCTTCCCAGAGAACTCTGAGGATGGAACATAGACTACGTTGGTGAAAGTTTTCAGGTGCCTTGAGTGCCTTCTATATGTAACCCATGTCTCGCTGCCATACAGGGTGGGGAGGACCACTGCTCAATGCACAAGCAACTTTGATGATAATTTCAGCTCCCTACAGCTGAAGACACAGGTACGGAGTCTGCCAAAGGCTTGAGATGCACATATGATCCGATGTTGAATGTCTTCATCGATGCCTGCGGTGGTGGAAAGGTGGGAGCCAAGGTACTGGAAATGGGTAACATTAGAGAAAATAGTGCCGTTAAGCTGGATGGATGATGGAGGTATGGTTGAACCAGGGGCAGGCTGAAAGAGAATCCGAGTCTTATATGCATTCACCTCAAAGCCGAAGTGTGCATACCTATCTGCATAGCTGTTTAGGTCGCCTGTAGATCGCGTTCAGTGTGAGCGACAAGGGTGAAGTACTGAAGTTCAGTGATGGAAGCGGCCGACACCTTTGTTCCTCTCTGGAGTCGTCTTATGTTAAAAAGTCCCTTCATCCGAAATTGGCACTGGCACGAGTAAGGAAAGCAGCCAAGAAAATGGAAAAGAGAGTTGGTGCCAGAACACATCCTTGTTTTACCCCCGTTTGGATGGGGAAGAACTGAGTCTGGGTGCCATTGAGCAGGACACTGCCGTTCGTGCTATCGTGGAGATACCCCACAATGGCTTCCCTGTTGACCGAGTCGAAGGCCTTAATAAGGTCAATGAAGGTCATGTACAAGTCACGACGCTGTTCTCTTACACTTTTCCTGCATCTGGTGGGCAGTAATTATCATGTCAGTGGTGCCAAGTGATGGTCTAAAGCCACATTGAGATTCTGGGAGGAAGTTTTCCGACTCAGGAAGAAATCTGTTTAGGAGGACTTGGGCGATAATTTTGCCAGTGAGATTATTCGGTCGTTGTCACAGTCTGACTGGTCTCCATTGTTCTTATAAATAATGCCGATCGATGCGTCTTTATGATCTTGGGGGATTTCCTCCATCTCCCATATATTCTCCAGGAGAGAGTGGAGACAGATGGTAAGCAGAGGTCCTCCTGCTTTATACACCTCGGCTGGGATTCCATCAGGCCCTGTGGCTTTATTTTCCATCTGTTTGATGGCAATAGTTACTTCATCCTGGGATAGAGGGTAGCTGAGGAGGTTCAGCTCTGGGTGCTGAGGAACCCGCTGGGTAGTCAGGACTTCCAGATCGGTGTTTCGGTGTAACAGCGAATGGTGGGATAATTCCATAGAAAGTAATAATAAGTAATTAATTAATTAACTAAATCCATTAATTATTTAATTAATTAATTAATAAGTATATCCGATACACTGGCAACAGATGAAGACTTAAGATTAACAATCTAGTTATCATACAGATACTATTTAAAAGTCTCAACTAAAACATGACACTACTCTGCACCCCAAGACTAAAATAATTCCTGGATTTTTCTTCGAATCCTGTTAACACGATATTGTAAACAAGATCATTAAGCTGTCTCAACTATCAATACCCACACAGCCCTCATGTTATTAAATGCTCTCCGCTTTTTTTTTTTGCATAATATGTTGAATGTAAAGCGGTAGGTTGAAATATAATAACGATTTATATCAATTTGTTTAACAGTTACATGGCGTATAGGGAGATATCAAACAACGTTACTGTCTTCTTTTCGCTAGATTGAAGGTTATATGCAGCAGGATGTTTTAAAATGTTTGAAATTATACAATATAGTATAAGACTATAGGGTAAACAAAGCGAGGCAGGGAGCTCTATAGGGTAAACAAAGCGAGGCATGGAGCTCTATAGGGTAAACAAAGCGAGGCATGGAGCTCTATAGGGTAAACAAAGCGAGGCATGGAGCTCTACAGGGTAAACAAAGCGGGAGGCATGGAGCTCTATAGGGTAAACAAAGCGAGGCATGGAGCTCTATAGGGTAAACAAAGCGAGGCATGGAGCTCTATAGGGTAAACAAAGCGAGGCATGGAGCTCTACAGGGTAAACAAAGCGAGGCATGGAGCTCTATAGGGTAAACAAAGCGAGGCATGGAGCTCTATAGGGTGGTTTGTCCGATGTATCAGTGAGTTCTGTTAGGCGGCCGTTCTGCAAGATCGATGATTAAAAATAAAAAAATAGGCACTCTCACATGTCCCCATAGGCCCGATGGCGGGTGTGGTAAAGAGCCTATTGAGTGTAGCTCGTCAAAACGCTGGCTGTGAAAGTGTGCACGTACGTGAATGTTTAATACTAGAAGCTCTGATAAAGTTTTTGTTGGTCGTCTTGATGTGTTTTTCTGTTTTTTGTATTTTCCTGCAACGATTAAAGTATCATAACACCACACCCAACTTACAAATGACTGCAGGAGTTTATCTGAGAGACTGCCTGGCTTATGGTACTGGGAGACCATCTGACTTATAGTGCTGGGAGACCACCTGGCTTATAGTTCTAGGAGACCACCTGGCTTATAGTATTGGGAACCAACAGGCTTTTAGTACTGGGAGACTATCTGGACCATAATACTGGGAGACCTCCTGGCTTATAGTTCTGGGAGACCACTTGGCTTATAGTACTGGGAGACCACTTGGCTTTTAGTACTGGGATACTACCTGGTTTATAGTACTGGGAGACTACCAGGCTTATAATACTGGGAGACCACCTGGCTTATAGTTCTGGGAGACTACCTGGCTTATAGTACTGGGATACTACCTGGCTTATAATACTGTGATACCACCTGGCTTATAATACTGGGAGACCACCTGGCTTATAGTTCTGGAAGACCACTTGACTTTTAGTACTGGGAGACCACCTGGCTTACAGTTCTGGGAGACTACCTGGCTTATAGTTCTGGGAGACTACCTGGCTTATAGTTCTGGGAGACTACCTGGCTTATAGTACTGGGATACTACCTGGCTTATAATACTGTGATACCACCTGGCTTATAATACTGGGAGACCACCTGGCTTATAGTTCTGGAAGACCACTTGACTTTTAGTACTGGGAGACCACCTGGCTTACAGTTCTGGGAGACTACCTGGCTTATAGTTCTGGGAGACTACCTGGCTTATAGTACTGGGATACTACCTGGCTTATAATACTGTGATACCACCTGGCTTATAGTTCTGGGAGACCACTTGACTTTTAGTACTGGGAGACCACCTGGCTTACAGTTCTGGGAGACTACCTGGCTTATAGAACTGGAATAGGAGAATTCAAAAGGTCACAATGAAGAATGAAGACATTAGATATTGTGTTTACAGCAATTTCAGGACACAATCCTATTATTTCATATTGTTGAAATGTACAGGAAAACGTTTAGAGGCAATGTAGAATGTTGAAATATAAGACAAAATGGTGAAATATACAGCATAATGTTGAAATATAGAGACTTTTTTTTAAATATTCCCAAGACTATTAAATTTCAATGCATGAACAAGCATTTTTATTTATAGAGAACTAGCTCAACAAAATACAATAGATTTCTCTGTCATTGTTCATTATTGGTAAGTAGAGATTTAATTCATGTTTGCATGGTAAAATGTAATACTGATATTCTGCAGCCAAACACTGTACAGAAACAAATATAATATGATTACACAAGCTCAACCTTCAATCATTTATTTAAAAGTCAATGTTATAAGAAATAAATATAATTTTCCCTCATAAAAAGTATTTACTACTTCATTAGCACCACAGCCACGGGTGCCGGATATTGATTTTTTCCACTCCTTCCCTCGCCACGTCTCTTCTTTCTCTACATAACTCTTTCTGTGTTTTTACAACTTTTACTATTTCTGCCTCATGACTCTCCACCAACCACGGACCAAAAAACAACATAAAGAATGAGTAAAATCTTAGCGAATGAAGACTTTCACGTAAACGACTTCGTGAGAATGACTTGTCGTCCAGGGCAACTTGTGACCCTACTTGGCTGAACTGGTCTGATGGTTCTCTTTGGTGGAATTGTTTTCAAAATAACCACGTCGTAGATGATGCTTTTATATTTCTTTATATTTTTTTCTGATGTAGCTTACTACACGTTCGTGATTGTATGCGAGCAGGTTACGATCTAAATAAACTCTCATAATGTTTGTGATGATTCGTGTGCGATTCTTCACAGTTCTAGATTTAGTGGAGTCAATGGGAGGGGGAGAGAGGCGTCTCAGAGAGCCAAGTCGTTGGTTATTTCTCCTAACTCTCGACTTGACTTTTTCATGATATTTACATCCAACATTTGACTTGGGGGGGGTAGAAAATTTAGAGGAATGTGTTGGTATCCCTTTAGTAATGTGAAGATATAATGGTCAAGGGGACTTCCGCCAGTAGCGGTCGGTCCCGCCTCAGCTTCTCCTAGAGCACATCTTATTTATGCTTCTCATTATCATACCAAATGAGAACAAAAAAGAATTATGGAAAGTTTGGTAGTTTCTTTTATCATAGAGATGGAATTTGAATTTCATTTAATCTCTTAGAAGTTGACTCGACGATGTGTGAACTTCCGCTCGTTTATGAAAGATTTGTTAAGTAGGTGATGGTAACAGTGAGGTGGTACAGGTCTAGAGGAAGGTGCTGTGATACTCATGGCACACCCAACAGACACTCAGCTAAATGACTGTACCCAGTTTTTGGTGTCATATGCTGCAATATTTCAACAATAAATAATAAAAAACAAAAACTATTATAACATTTGTATCGTCGTCGTCGTCGTCGTCGTCGTCGTCATTATTATTATTATTATTATTACTATATTCCTATTGTGTATTATTATTGGGCATGGAATGTACCAATCCTCTCAACGAGGTGAGTCGAGCACTGATGTCACTTGTACAGTAATTTAAAACAAAATCCTTCAAAACATACTCTCTACCATGTGCAGTGGTTCCCTTGGTGCTACCATCCCTGTACTTCTCACCATGTACAAGTCCTTTGTCCGTTCCTGTGTCGACTACGCCGCCCCTGCCCTCGTCAACATTAGTCGGACTGCTGTCAACCATCTCGAAGTTATCCAGTGGAAAGCTGCTCGTATCATCCTTGGGGCTCCTCAGTGGACACGCTCTACTTCTCTATATACCGAACTTGGTCTTTCCCCATTACAGGATCGTGTCCAGGAGTTTTACCTAAAAACTGCCGTTTCCATTCTACGGGATCCTCGGGGCAACTATGTCCAAGCCAACTTGCTCCTGCTGTCCGAGGCCGACCTCCATCTAGAAGACAGTGGCGAGGGTCACTCATCCGAGCCTGATATTGTTGTCACCCCTGCTGTTGGTTCGTCTCCTTCTCCCTGGCTGGATTTTCAACCTGAAGTGATTGCCCTCGGTGGACCGCTCCCGAAATCCCACGTGAACCCTGTTATTCTCTGCAAATACCACCTCTCCAGGATCGCCCACTGGTCCCCAGGTAGGGTCGTCCTCTACACTGATGGTTCTGTTGACCCCGCTACAGGTAGGGCCGGGGCTGGTGTCTACATCTCCCGTCCTGATGCCCCTGAGCCTATCAAACTGTCTCTCAGAGTTTCTGACGGGGCATCTTCCACTCAGGCTGAACTAATAGCCCTCCTTGCTGCCCTTCTCGCTGAGGAAGAAGCAGATGGTTTCTGCCCCTTGTTTGTCTGCTGCGATTCCAGGTCTGCTCTCGACGGGATCGCATTTGGATCAGGGGAAAATAAGGACCTCATCCTCCGAATACGATGGTTAACATCCACACTTCAGGATGCAGGCCGTCCTGTGACATTCCTATGGGTAGTCATGTCGGTATCTTGGGGTTTGAGGCAGCAGATGGCCTTGCCAAGACTGGCTGCAACAAGGCCACACCTGACTACGTTGTTCCTCGAACACTTTTACAGCTTAGGACCCAAATTCGCCGCAAACAAAGAGAAGCTCGGGAAGCAGCCATCCCCCTGGACTCCCCGCCCACCTGGTACGATGTCCTCCGTAAACTTCCTGACTTCTCGTATGTCTATGGGAAAGGGTCGCGGAATGGGGACGTGATTGCTGTCCGTATCATCGTTGGGTATGACTTTGCTTGGGAGATTGGTATCCCCACATCCCCTGAGCAACGCTCTTGTGCATTATGCAGAAGACCCGACAGCCGCACCCTCATCCACTACCTCCTAAGATGTCCCCACACACAAGGCTTCCGTGACGCCTGCTGGACCACCACTCCACGACCCCCTGACGGAGACACGATGATCCTCCCCATACTGGCCAGATATTATGTAAATAACATTGATTATGTGTTAAAGGAATATCCTTCCTTCCTTAGGCTTCAGTAAGCCCCTTTATAATATTTATACTGTATATACTTGTCACACTTGCCAGATGCTTCTGGTGTTATTGTACAGGGGTACCTAGTGACAGCACTAGGATCCCGCTTCCTCTATCAAGGAATAAACTATTGAAATTGAATTCAAAACATAATTATGGTATGTATATTACACTTCAATCAATCAATCAGAGTACCGTCCTCATATCTGAGGGTTGACGACCACAGTCCTCCACGTTCTCGGGCTATTTTTACAAATCCTCCAAGGTTTTGTATCTCTCTGGTGACTCAGTTTTTAATTTCATTCATCCATCCTAGTTCATGCTTTCTCCTGACCCTCAACTTTGCCCATTAATATTTCTGTTATTATACCTCATCCCTAATTATATGACCAAGGTATCTCTTTTTTCTGTACATTTCAAGTATTTCTCTTGAAATTTCTTTACTTCTTCATATTTTTCCTGTCAATGTAGCTTATTCTTAGCATTCGCTTATAACATCACATTTCAAAGGCCTCGAACCTCTTTCAGGTGTCTGCTGAAAATGTTCAGCTTCTGACCCGTACACCAGTCCTTGCCAAATTGAACTTAATGTCTCTTTTTTTAAGATTATTAAAATCTGTTTTTGCTTGCCCTATTCTTGGTTGAATTTCTTCCGCACATCTACCATCACAGCTAATGTTACTTCCATAATTTTTATTTTAAGTTTATTTCCAATTTGGAAACAACTATTAATTTCGTCCTTACAGCATTAACTCTTAAACCATATTTTTCACTATTTTCCACTACTCTGTTAACCAGTGTTTATAATGCCTCTTCATTATCTGTGATAAGAACAGTATATTTGATATTACTTTACCATTAACTTTTAGTCCTTCATTACCACTTATAACTTCTCTCATTAAGAATTCTGATTATACTGTATATATGTACGATGTTGGAGATAGAACACAGCCTTGTCTTACTCCCTGTCTAACCGTGAACCAATTAGTAAGTTCATTATTTACTAACACTACAGCCTCCTGTTGCCAGTAAAGATTCTTTAAAATTATAATAACTCCTTCATTAATGCCTATTTTTTTCCAAAATCTCTTATAATTTCATTGTGCTTTACCTTATCAATAGCTTTTTCAAAATCAACAAAGCATATATGAACATTTATTTGGACCCCTAAACCATTTCACTCAAAATTCTCAAACCAAATAAAGCTTCTCTAGTTCATTTTCCCTTTCAAAATCCATTTTGCTCTTCAGATAACGCCCTTTCTATTCTTAACTTTATTCTAATTAACATTGTTCTTAATAAAACTTTGCAAGTATGACTTATAGTTCTAAATTGGGTGCACTCTAAGACTCCTGGCCTTTTAGATAATAATACAAATAATGATTCTTTTAAATCACTCGGAAGGTCTCCTTTGAAGTATGTATAATTACATATATAGTCAAACATTTTATCTCATTCTTTCCCGTTTGGTTTATAAAATTCTGCTGGAAACTGATCAACCACAGAAAGATTTTTTTTTATATAATCCAAACACCACAACTATTAAGTACTACATTGTTTCTCTTGCTGCTGCAGAACTAAACTGGCTATTAAGTTATTAACTTCCACATTTTATATAAAGATAAGCTCCAACTCGAAGAATATCTTACAGTTAAGAGTAACCATATTATTCATTTTATATAACTTTAAAATTTCAATTTATGGTAGAAACTGATATATGGAACCAATTAAATATTAAACAGTCATCGAACTGCTAATGGGATTTGGCAGCCAATCTTCCTCGCTCATTGGATCGATTATTGGGTTCTGGTACACTACTGGCCATCTTGGGTAATGTCTGGCCTCCTCACCTATTTCCGCTGTATCATGGTACTTCATATAAAATCTGACACACGAACGGACGGACGGACTGGGAGACCACTTGTGATTTGGTACTGTATCACATAGTTTTTAGGAGTTGTTAATTTACTGTGTGTGTGTGTTTGTGTGTGTGTGTGTGTGTGTGTTTGTGTGAGAGGGGAGGGGGATACTTGTCCAGAAGCACCGACACTGGAGCCATAGAACACAACAAGACGTACGGTGCCCACCTCTAGCGGAGAGAACCAGCAATACTTAAGATAGGTTTTTACGATATCCACCAGGTTTTACGATAGCTGTTATCTTGGTGATGATGTTCCCTCCTGGCAAGTTCTGGCAACCTGTAGGGGACGCCTGGCTAAGCTGCTGCCTCCCTAAAACTGCTGAGGCTCTCTTATTTATGGACGTCATCCCATCATCAATTTGCGGATGACGTACTCCCCCGACTTAAGTGAGGTGGTCAGTCCCCGGCACTCTGGATGAGAGCTAAAAGAAAAATTCTTCTTTGTTAGACTATATTAATTAGAGGATACCCAGCCTCTCTGTGCAGGGTTAACTATGCAATACTGGAGATTGTTTATCACTCACACGACCAAGTCCATGATGAACTAACATGTCTAGATGATCATTTGCTTCGTTGTACAATTTATAATCAACTAATCACGTGCTACACCGCCACAACAAAACATCCAACATCAACGTCACTACATAAAAAAGATCCCCCGGTTACATTTTCCTGTAGTTTTCTCTATAAAGAAACTCAATTAGTCCTTGTAATTAAATCTAAATAGTGAGAAGTCGAGAATTTTTTTATTAAGAGAGTAAAAACAGTGTGACGGGAGCCCTGTGTGGCAGCAGTTCTAACCCTAACATTATTCCATGCAGCCAGCTACATTAAATTACTACTCACAGCCAAAATCTAGTGACAATGGAATTTTAGTAAGAATTTTCATCATGACAGACTATCATTAAAATTTATGAAAACTTCTATTCGTATTTATAATATACTATAAAATATGTGTGCGTGCGTGTGCGTGTGCGTGTGTGTGTGTGTGTGTTTTCCGAACATGAAATCTTGCAATTTCAATCATCTGCTTTGTCAAGGACAAAGTGGGGTCTTTAAAGTCAGGGAAGGGGGAAGTGACCGATGACAGTGAGGAAATAAGCAAAGCATTAAACAGCTACTTTTTATCAGTTTTCACAGAAGAAATCCACGAGGAAACTCCAGAGGTGGAACTGATATTTAAGGGAAATGAAGAAGAGAAATTAAAGAATATCACTATCAGAAAAGAGGATGTTCTTAACAAGATACATAAATTAAAGAAGACAAAATCCCCAGGGCCGGATGAAATTTTCCCTCGAGTTTTGAAAGAGTGTAAGGAACAGATTAGCGGACCCCTCGTAAATTTATTTACAAAATCATTAGACACGGGAGTTGTGCCAGACTTGTGGAAACAGGCAAATGTAGTACCCATTTTCAAAAAGGGAGACAGAGCATCAGCGTCAAATTACCGGCCGATTAGTTTGAAGTCAGTCGTGGGGAAATTTCTTGAATCAATTATAGCAAATAGCATCCGATCGCATTTAGAGAAAAGCAAATTAATCCACTACTCTCAACATGGGTTTACAAAGGGAAAATCTTGTCTTAACAAATCTGCTGACGTTTTTAGGAAAGTCTATGAGGTAGTAGATAATGACAAAAATTACGATGTTATTTACTTAGACTTTAGCAAAGCGTTTGACAAAGTACCGCATCAGAGGCTTCTGAGAAAAGTTAAGGCTCATAGTATCGAGGGGAAAGTTTTAAATTGGATAAAATCATGGCTCACCGATAGAACACAGAGGGTCAGCGTAGATGGTGTTAAATCTGAGTGGGGCTGTGTAACCAGTGGGGTTCCCCAGGGGTCAGTACTGGGCCCACTCTTGTTCATAATCTACATAAACGATCTAGATACTGGGATCAGCAGTGACATAAGCAAGTTTGCGGATGTCACCAAAATAGGGCGGCAGATTAATTCAGGGCAGGATGCAAATGCACTATAGGAGGATTTAAATAAACTGCAGCAGTGGTAAGAAAAATGGCAAATGAAATTTAACACCAGCAAGTGCAGCGTACTTAATATTGGAAGAACAAATACGGTCAATATATAGAGCCTTAACAACAACAACCTAGAGAAGTCGACTTGTGAAAGAGACTTAAGGGTACTTGTAAGCCCGGACCTACGGCCTAGAAAACAGTGCGCTAATATTCGAAATAAAGCAAACAGAGTATTAGGTTTTATATCTAGAAGTGTAAGTAATAAGAGTGTAGAGGTCTTATTGCAACTATATCTTGCGCTAGTCAGGCCGCACCTTGATTATGCTGTTCAGTTCTGGTGCCCTTATTATAGAATGGATATCAATTCACTGGATTCGGTGCAGCTGTAGTGAGGTAGCGGATGAGCGGCCAGGTATGACGCAACGACCATCCACACAGTGGGCGCCAACATTAGGTCACAAGAATGTTTACAAGTCCAGCTCAAACATTAGCAGATCCATAGTTAATCTATATGTTGACTCTTTGTTTAATATATTTCCATTTTGAAAGCTTTTGTCAATCAAGTGACTCACTCCCCGCTTCCACCAAATGTAACCTATCACCTCTGTTCATTGCGTATAGGAATCCATGAGACCTCTACATAGTAAACAACAAGGCTCTACGAGGTGATACCATCCTACAGTCGACTGAGGGAACAACACAGGGGGACCCCGTTGCAATGGCAATGTATGCAATAGGCCTGTCAGTGCTCCAACAAGAAATAAAGTTTGAAACAACTGGGGGTCAAACAAGTGGCATATGCTGATGACCTCACAGGAGCAGGAAAAGTGGAGGACATCAAAAAGTGGTGGGACCTGGTAACATCGCGAGGTCCACAAATAGAGTACCACCCAAACGCCAGCAAACCCTTCCTCATCGTGAAGCCAGATCATTATGATCGGGCTTTGGAGGTTTTCGGCGAAAGTGAGGTCAAAATAACTAAGGACGGCCAAAGACATCTAGGCGCAGTGATTGGCACTACGGACTTCAAGACTCAGTACGTATCGGGAAAGGTGAATGAGTGGGTTAGCGAAATCCAAGCTCTATCGGAGATCGCTAACACAGAGCCACATGCGGCCTTTGCAGCATTCACCCATGGAGTCAAGCATCGTTGGAACTACCTGATGCGTACCATCCCTGAGATCGGACCCCTCCTCCACCCTTTGGAAGAAGCAATCAGTGTCAAGTTCATTCCCAAACTAGTGAAACACCCTGACTTAACCCGAGCAGAAAGAACACTTCTTGCACTTCCACCAAGACTGGGAGGGATGGGACTAACTAATCCAGAGGAGATTGCTGACTCTGAACATCAAAATTCACTTAAGCTCACGGCAGCCCTCACTGACCACACAATAGCCCAGAATGCAACAGGGGAAGTGGACACCAGCGAAGTTAATAAGATCCGTAGGTCCATTACAACAGATCGGCAGCACTGCCAAAATGACATGTTGCAGCAACTATTGCTGCTGGTTCCAGAAAATTTGACAAAAAAAGTTGCTATAGCGCAGGAGGTGGGCGCCTCGAACTGGTTAACTACGTTACCGATAAGGGCAAATGGTTTCAGCCTTAACAAACAAGAATTTACAGATGCCATTGCTCTAAGGTACGGTTGGCCAGTAGACGGTTTGCCCTCCCAATGCGTGTGTGGCTCTCCCTATGATGGCGATCACGCCATGGTCTGCAAGAAGGGGGGCTTCATATGCATGAGGCATGACGAGGTAAGGGATCTCACAGCAAATATGTTGAAGGAAATCTGCCGGGACGTCATGGTAGAACCGACCCTCCTTCCACTGGATGGCGAGATCTTCCAACATAGGACTTCAAACACTTCTAACGAAGCCCGTGTGGACGTCAGTGCTCGAGGATTCTGGACGCGGGGACAGCGAGCTTTCTTCGACATCAGGATTTTTGATCCCATGGCCGTTTGTCACCGTAACCTAGCTCTCGATGCTGCGCATAGGAGGAACGAGAACGACAAGAGAAGGGCATACGGGGAGAGAATACAAAATGTTGATCAAGGCAGCTTCACTCCTCTAGTGTTCACAACCTCGGGTGGGATGGGCCCAAGTGCAAGATGTTTCTACGCCAGACTCGCGGAGCTGATCTCCGAACAGAAGCAGCAGCCCAGAAGTTATGTTACAGCCTGGATGAGATGTCGACTGTCCTTCTCTCTCCTTCGGTCGGCTTTGCTCTGCCTCAGGGGAACGAGAGCTTCTGCCCCTACTCCGACAACTGCTGCAGATATTGACTATGAGGCTACAGTCACTGAATGCCGCATAGATCTGCGGCTCAACTAATTTAACACAGATAGGATAGCTTCTTATGTATTAGGATATTTAATATTAAGGTAAATAAATGGTGGCGAAGGTGTGGCTATTGGGGGAGGCTGGAGGCCACGTTAAAAAAAAAAAAAAAAAAAAAAAAAGTAGTATTAGTAGTAGTATTAGTATTAGTATTATTATTAACAACAACAATACAGCAGAGGCGACCGTAGCAATGACAGGAACAACATCAGGAGAAGAACTCACCGTTGCCAGCCATTCGAGTCCTCTAACAGCGCAAATTAGAGGCTTACCACTCTTCATTAACGACGGGGAAATTAACATTTTGTCATACTCAAGATAAAGAGAAAGGCTGACACTCGTCTTTACTTTCGTTTAACCCAGGAAATTAAACTCTGGCGACATCACAGGAGATGAAGAAGCCATTGTGTAATTCATTGACCGTAAATTACATACTGATAGTACGTTCAATTTTAACTTTTATTTTTACGTCAGTTTCCATTTTCTTTGAGGAGGGAGTAACCATCACAAAAATATTATGAACGTGTAATATTTAGCAAATACGTACAGAAGTAGATATTGTATGAACAAATAACTTAATGAAGAAATAAATTATTTTTTAGTTAGTCTCATAAAAACAAATATTTAGTTGTGTTTATGATCATGTGTAGTAATTGCCAATAAAGGTGACAAAATATTTCGTCGCATCTCAACAAGGTCTATAAGAAACTATAACTGAACGATAATAACAGAAATTGATTACTATCGAACTCGTCTGTGGTCTTGTGATATATCTACAGATCAAATTTGCTTAAAATCAATAGTTATCTGTTCGGGTTATCGTGTTGACAACATACGGACGGACGGAAGGAGAGAACAAACATTACTGTGCTTTAGAAGTAACCTTTCGTCCTCTCTACCTCCCGGGAGGACGGAGGACTAAATGTATCTGTAATAAGCTCATAACTTAAGAAAGAAAGAGATGCATTACCTTCGTAAGACATCAAGAACACGACCCCACCGTCACTAGACGCTGTCCAAACTCTTACTCAAAATATGAAAGGTTTTCTTAAAATGGACCATCAAGTTTAGTCGCCGGCGGGGCTGAACAAGCGAGTGTCGCACACTAATACAGTATTGATGACCTTTATAAAGTGATTTACACCTCCAAGTGTGTGCAGGGCAGACGACACAGGCGGGACACGAGCACGTTTCACAGATGGGAAATTAAACATCTTTTTATCCGCATCTCTCGCTCTTCCTAATAAACTTATTTATCAAAAATTTCAACAAACTATTAGCAGGGTTTTGGCTGCGCAGTTTTTAATAATTTCGTGTAATAATAATTTGTGAGTAACAAAACAGAGAAGCCGCACTTAATACCAACCCTCATTTATTTCACTTTCCACATGACTGTTCGTCAAAGGATTTTATTTCATCCAAAATAATAATCAGCAGGTCGGGTAAGAGCATTTGTCTGACGATTACCAAATTTCTGTTGTGGTATTAAAACCTATTATCATTTTATTCAGCCGGTCTGCCGATGTCAAAGGCTATTCATTTAACTCATCCAACATATTTTTAAGTATTATTATTATTATTAAATGAAACCCGGCAGTGGTAGGAGAATAAAGTCTCTCAATCAGTAGGGAATTCTTAATGCTATGGGTGGACGCACCAGAGGGCTACTATAACAAAGGGTTAATTATACTTCTCTAACAAACCTCCGATAAATTATAAGAATGACCACGTAGCTGGTTTTAGGAGTGCGGGGTGACAGTGGTGTTATATTTACCGATATCTCGCCAATTTTTCCGAGGAGAAATGTTGTATACTGATATAAAACACAGAGTCAGTTCATAAGCCTCCTTACCCCGGCCGGGAGCTAGATATACAGTACACTACCTACGCCTGCATGAGGTTCACACACACACACACACACTAGCGTGAGGTTAAGGGTGATACACACAGGCGGATGAGGAGGCGAGGATCAGGCCTGGGGATCAGGGAGTATGATGGCAGCTCTTTATCAAGGTCACAAGGTGTCAGCTGAGTTCAAAAGCTGACACAGATTATCGATGATGGGGTGATCCGCCCATATCCCGAAAAAAACTATTCTGACGCATTTCATCATCATCGGAAGAAGTAGAGATAACGTTTTTTTTTTATTCCTTAGGATGTGGAAGCGTTTTATCTTCGTTCTCTTAATAGACGGAATCAGTTATCTCAAAATGAGGCGTGGAGAGCCATTGAGAGGGAAGGAGGAGGAATTGGGGTGAGGGGAGAGGCTTTATATTTTGTTTTATCATGGTTTAGTAGACATATATTATTTCATAAATTCGGACAAAAAAAGGTAACCATCTTAGTGTAGGCTGTATATCTTACACGGATTCATTAATTACATTTTCACTTCTTGAACAGGTATAAACACAACTTTCAAACTGGACCAACAATCACATGCATTCACACAAACTTGCGTGCTCACTCATTCGCGTGCGCACATACACACACACACACACACACACACACACACACACACACACACACACACACACACACACACACACACACACACACACATACACACACACACACACACACACACACACACACACATGCACACATACACACACGTGAGTGGACACGAACATTCACATAGGTACAAGTACATTCAGCTACTTGCAGTCTGTGCTGCCAGAATACCAATATTTCACCCGAGAACTTTGCCTGTAGTTTGACATTTGCGAAGATAATCAATACTGCGATACAACATCAGCGCCAATGTGGGAAGGTACTGAGGACCAACACTGTGGGGTAATATACACACAAACTCCAGCCGCCGCCTAAATGATTTCCAACTGAGAAAAAATGACCAGAATAGATAAATGTTGTATTAGAGAAGTGACAAGGAAGAGATTACCCGAAGAAGTATTATGGAAGACTGCTGACAATATTGGATTAGCGATGGCTAGTGTGTGTGTGTGTGTGTGTGTGTGTGAGGGGGGGTGGTGATACCCGCAGCGGGTCGGGGTGTGAGGCTCAGGCTATAAACACAACAGGATCAAGGGGGGCTGTAGCGGGGGCTGACCGCCTCGCACAGCACGCTCCCTCCAACACAATACAGTTTTATCAGGACGTGACCGTAAAAAATGGTTACAGTTATACAGTTACAGCTTTTATGTAATATAACAGCGAAAATTAATTAAATGAAACAAAAAATATTTTGTCATTCACAACAGAGCTCACAACCGATCTTAACCTTGGGCGTATTTTTTTTAACTTAAGAGTAGCTGGACCAAGGTACACCTAACAGAGGGTGTGGGTTCCGTGGAGTGTGGTAAGGACCCAACAAGTAGGAGCTAAACAGTAGTTGGCTCACCCTTAATACCTACCGTAGGTAGTCTGACACACTCACCCAATCATCCAGTTAAAAGAGGGAGGGGAAGGAAGGTCGCGAGCATAATAGAAGCACACACAGCAGGCTTACCCTTCCAGAAGAAGGTATAGCCGGACCCCTTTTCTGAGAGTCGAACCTCATTTGGGAGCCGGGACTCACTAATGGCTGTTATGTCGATATTGTACCTAGGCATCTCTTTTGCCACAAGGAACCGGATTGTACTGCTGTCTAGATCCCAATGCATAAACGACCCTCTTATCTGTGCCGCCCATATGCAGAGTTGTGTCTCTAGACTCCCGGTAGTCATCTCTGTCTATCCCGTCGCCACTTCTCTGTCGCCAAAGGACTTTTGGGGGATTAGGGGTTCTGATGATGATGGAAAGTATGATGAGCTGGATGATGGTTGCGTGTAATTTGATTTAAGTGGTGAGACAGGAGCGCAGGCTGCAACAACACATCTTGGCTCTCACTTTTCCGGATCCAGTGGTGAAGATAGTTGCAACAGATGGGTAGAGGGAGAGATGCAATGGACTGCCGATAGCCCAGTTTGTTGGGTTTCGCCTTAGTAGCCTGTCCATCTTGCATTGCCTTCATCCGTCGGTGTAGTCGTTGGGTTCCCATGGTGGTCACCTCTTCCGCCTACTCCGCCATTGGGGTTTTAATGGAACTGTGTAAGCATGTCTGCCTGATACAGGGCTCCACCGCAGATTTTTAGTTTGGGGTTTACTCCCGTACCCTTATACCTACCAAGGTTAGTCCACAAAGCAACGGGACAATAGTTGGTAGGCGCCAGGACGTGTCCACATGCCAACGGGCCTATGCACCGTCCATCTGAGGCTCACTGCTGCTCCGAGATCCCCTGCTGGTCTATTCTGGGCCCACGAGGCACCCAGTTACCGTGTGTTGCCACGAGGAGGCACAGTAGGAGTCTTGGTGGTGAAGAAGCTGTGTACTTGCAGGGGAAGACTTACGCAAGGTTGCTTCCCTGTTCACCACGAGGGCTAGCCAGCGGCGGTAGCTGAAAGCGAGAGGGAACAAGCAGTGCCACATTAGCTGCATTACACCACCCTATGCGCGCGCGAACACGCGCACACATGCACAGACACAAACACATGCACAGACAGACAGACAGACAGACACACACACACACACACACACACACACACATACACAAATTATCAAAAAAAAAATTATCAATCACTTGTAATAAACCAGTGTATTCACTCCCAGTAAATACTACTTCTTGCACTGTCACTATGTTGAAATGCACTGTAGTTTGAGCTTTTCCCCATCTAGTTATTATATATCTTATTTGTGTCACTTATGTTACTTGTATATTATTTGTAATTCGAAACCCATTCCCCAAATATGTAACTGTATATTTTCAGCCTTCTGGCTGCCAAGCTCTTTCAATAAACCGTTAATTATTATTATTATTATTATTATTATTATTTATACACACACACAGGCTGGAGAGTGAAATACGCCAGTCACCTAGTCACGGGTAGCGTAATATGTGACTCTCCTGGTCAGGGGAAGCGTAATACATGACTCACCTGGTCAGGGGAAGCGTAATACGTGACTCACTTGGTCAGGGGAAGCGTATTATGTGACTCACCTGGTAAGGGAAGCATAATACGTGACTCACCTGGTAAGGGAAGCATAATACGTGACTCATCTGGTCAGGGAAAGCGTAATATGTGACTCACCTGGTAAGGGAAGCATAATACGTGACTCATCTGGTCAGGGGAAGCGTAATATGTGACTCACCTAGTTAGGGTAAGCGTAATACATGACTCACCTGGTCAGGGGAAGCATAATACATGACTCACCTGGTCAGGGTAAGCGTAATACATGTCTCACCTGGTCAGGGGAAGCGTAATACGTGACTCACCTGGTCAGGGGAAGCGTAATACGTGATTCAGTAGTAAGAATCACTTGGGTAACCCTGCATTGGGGAGGTGGAGGGGAGAGTGGCGTGACGGGGACTGTCGGGCTGGCGCGGGTCAAGTCGATATTCCTAACGTACTCACGCACATTATGACGCCACCGGGGAGGAGGTGGTGAGAAGAGAAGGGAAGAGGGGGAGAGGTGGAGAGAAGGAGGAGGACAGAGGAAGGAAGGAGGGGGAGGGAGAGGATGGAAGGAAAAGGAGGGGAGAGGGGGAAGGAAGAGGTAGGGGAAGAGGGAAGGAAGAGGAGGAGGAGGAGGGGAGAGGATGGAAAGAAAGGGCGGAATGGAGAGGAAGGAAAGAGAAAAGGAGGAGGTGAAGGAGGAGAGGGGAAGGAGGAGAGATAAGGAGGGGAAGGAAGAGGAAGAGAGAATGGAGAAGAGAAGAAGAGGAAGGAGGGAGAGGGGGGGGCAGGAAATGAGAATGAGGGGAGGATCAGTGGAAGAGGTAAGGCAGGAATGTGAGGAGGGGGAAGGAGGAAGAGATGAGGACGAGGGAAATAAGGGAGAAAGGGAGGGGGGTCCAAGGAAGAGGGGAAGTAAAAGAGGAGGGAGAAGATGAAAAAAAAAAGGACCTGAAGGTGTTGCCAAGGGTGGAGAAGAAGAGAAGTAGTGGGGAAATGGCAGCAGGAAATGGGAGAGGGGGGAAAGGGAGGAAGGAGAAGAAAGGGAGGGAGGTAGAGGAAAGGTAAGGAGATGGAAAGAGGCTAATAAGACAGGAGGAAGGATGGGAAAAAAAGTGATAAAGAGAAGAGAGGCGAAAGAAAAAGAAAGGGCAGGTGAGAAAGGGAGAGAAGGGCGACGAGCGAGTAAGAGAAGGGAGCAAGAAACGGAAGTCCAGAAATGATGATAGAGGAGGAAAAGAGAGAGAGAGAGAGAGAAGAGAGGCGAAAGAAAAAGAAAGGGCAGGTGAGAAAGGGAGAGAAGGGCGACGAGCGAGTAAGAGAAGGGAGCAAGAAACGGAAGTCCAGAAATGATGATAGAGGAGGAAAAGAGAGAGAGAGAGAGAGAGGTGTGGTGCGAGGAAGTTGAAATATTGGAAGCAAACGTAAGGGTGATAATAAACTTGGAGAATTACAAGATGGCCGGTATATGTAGCTCTGGCACGCACGTAATGCCAGGGAAGGGGGGGGGGTGAGGGAGGGGAGAACCAGACCATGGGATTACTGTGGTAAAATCAAAGAAGAGTAGAGAGAGAGAGAGAGAGAGAGAGAGAGAGAGAGAGAGAAAAGGAGGTGACAACACAGTACAGTACACACCACCCACCACTACCTGGATACTACAGTATATGCAACATGAGCAATAACATAGAAGAGAAATAATCGGAATACCATAAACCAAGAAAGAAAGAAACAAAATGCAAAAAGAAAGAGAAAAAACCCAGTAAAGGAAAAACATATTTAAAACTACTACAGTAATTGCCTGAAAAGGTAAAAAAAAAAATATCGTAATTACGCATTTAAACGGGAAAAATCTTTAAAATGAACGAGAAAGGAAACTCAAATATACTGTACAATAAACCTTAGCTAAAAGAGACGAGCATAGTTAGGTTAAGTAAACGAAAACAACAAGAACAACACGAAAAGATAATCGTAAAGTATCAACATAGAAAAATTAAAAACAAATAAACGGTAACTTTTTAATAACAACAACAACAAGGACAATAGTGTGAGAATTAATAACAAATAACAAAATGGAGTCAACACACACACACACACACACACACACGTGGGGTTAGTGCATGACGTGGGACGGTACATGACGGGACGGTATATGACGTGGGACGGTACATGACGTGGACCAGCACGACGTAGGACGGTATGACGGGACGGTATATGACGTGGGACGGTACAAGACGTGGGAATGTACATGACGTGGGGCGGTACATCACGTGGACCAGTACGACGTGGGACGGTACATGGCGTGGGGACGGTACATGACGGGACGGTACATGACGTGGACCAGCACGACGTAGGACGGTACATGACGGGACGGTATATGACGTGGGACGGTACAAGACGTGGAATGTACATGACGTGGGGCGGTACATCACGTGGACCAGTACGACGTGGGACGGTACATGGCGTGGGACGGTACATGGCGTGGGACGGTATGGCGTGGGACGGTACATGACATGGGACGGTACAAGACGTGGGGCGGTAAATGACGGGACGGTACATGAAGTGGGCCGGTACAGGACGTGGGACGGTACATGACGGGACGGTACATGACGGGACGGTGCATGACGGGACGGTGCATGAGGCGGAATGAAAACTAAAAATAATGAAATCTGCATTAAAAAAAAAAGACAAACTAGTTAAAATTAATCATTGTGTGTAATGCAAGAGACGATAACGAGAGATCGGGGGAATGGGATAGACAAAGGCAAGAGAGATGAAAGAAGAATAAAGAAAAGAAAGAGACAAGCAAGGACAGCCTAGAGAAACAGAGATAATTAAACATAAATCATTAACGATAACATAATTCTATGCAACAGAGACTCTTTAACACAACCCCAGACAATATAATAAACTGATGAAAGCGGGAAGAGGAGAAATGAGAGATAAAAGAGACGCAAAGGAAAAAGACTAAAGGAAAAAGTCAACAACAAATGAAGGAGGAAGGGGAGCAGTGTTGAGTAAATGAATGGAGAGAACGTAATTTACAAGTGGGGGAGGAGGAGGAGGTGAAAAATGGAGAGGAAGAAGAGGAGGAAGAGGAGGAAGAGGAAGGAAGGGAGGGGAAGGAACACGAAGAGGAGGAAGAAGAGCAGGAGAAGGAGCTAATGGAAGAGGTATAGGAAGAGGAAGAGGAGTAGAAAGGAGAAGGAAGAGGAGGAGGGAAAAGGAAGAAGAGCAGAATGGAGGAAGAGGAGGAAGGAGAAGGAAGAAGGAGATGAGGGGAGAAGAGGAAGGAAAAGGAAGAAAGGGGAGGGGAAATGAAGAAGAGAAAGGTGGAGAAGGAAGTAGGGGAGAAGTGGGAATGAAGAGGAAAGTAGGAAGAATAAAGAGGAGGAGGGAGTAAGAAGTTGAAAAGGGAATAAGAAGAGAGTAAAAAGAGAAAGAGAGAGTAAGACGAAGAATTAGAGAAGGAGGAGGATAACACAGATGAAACTGAAAACGACTAATAGCAGTAAGATCAACTAAAAAAAAAAAAAAAACAGAACGTTCGTGTATAAAAGGAAGAAGCAGAAAAACACATGAGCTAAACAAGTAGAAGCTAAACATAAAATAATCTTCAACGAGACAAACCTATAAACGGAACTATCACCAGCGTCAACAGATAATACAACAGATGTTACAACAGGAATTGTCAACAGTATAAAAAAATATCACAATGGAAAAAAAAAACATTTTGTGTAAAATTCAAAAGCTATGAGTTACGTAGAAAAGATTAATTTAGAAGTTTATGGGGAAATTACATTGTCCAGGAGACCTTTAATATAACGAGAAAAATATGATACTAGTGTATTAAAGGAAGATAATATTTAACATGATGTTATGAACAATGTGATAGAGAGAAAATGAGAGAATATGAATAACAAATACAGAACAGGAAGAAAAATATGAATAAAAAGAAATAAATTATAAAGAAAGACAGAGAACTAATAGACGTACTACTAGTTACTGCAATGAGAGAGAGAGATAAAAGGTAAAATAAATGTAATGGACATACTTACGGCCTTAAGTATAGAAAACTTTTAATATAGCCATATTATAACTACTGAAGGGATAATAGATGTTAAATAATAATGTAGAGTTGGGAGTAATATAGCTGAAGGTAATTAAAAAGAGTAATAATTCACATCCAGATGAAGGATGTACAAAAAATATGTTTGTTTTTTCAATCACTCTATTACCTGATGATCACGCATCCGAAGCTTGTCATTTTCTTTTCTTAAAACATAAGTATAAAAATGTGTTCATTTTCAATAATAATAATAATAATAATAATAATAATAATAATAATAATAATAATAATAATAATAATGACAATAATAATAATAATAATAATAATAATAATAACAATAATAATAAGCATACCATTGATTGCCTTGTACTTGAATTCCAGCTTAAAAAGTTTGTTTATTAGCAAATTAAATGTTTATACATTCCCTTATTAGATTGCAGTAATTGCTTCATCGAAAACAGCCGCCCGATCCCCACCATAGCACCTGCCGCAATACTCGCTTGGTATTGACTAATGCAATTCCAGTCTATTGATATTCTTTTTTTATATGTAAATCTCGGCAAAATACTTTATACTCCTTTATATAACTGTACTGCCGGTGAGTTGTGTTCGTTACCTTGCAATTTCTTTCATTGATTTCACGAATTCAGATGTTATGTTTCGATGGGTGGGAAGTCGACCAGTGGCACCACACTCATCCCGCAAACAAGAAAGCCACGTTCGATCCCAGCTTAGATATATGTTTTGTATCCAAATATTTTCGGCCTTTGGCAAAGGGACGACATGTGAATGGTCTCCCCCGGTTTTATTTATATGTTAAAAAAATACGTCATATGATTAAAATTGAAGGGTAAATAATTTTTTCACAAATGTTGACACAAAACAAATCATGAATATCGTAGTCAACCAATACGAAGATCAATACACTGGACCGACCTTACGGATAACTCAAATTCAGAGGATTTTTCTTTGAACAGTTCAGGACTGTTTCCTAAGTCAACATATAGCCGTACCCACCCGGGGTAATAATATACTCGATTTAGTTCTGTCAAAACAGAGAAAACCTCATTAGTAATGTCGAGGTAGGGAGCGAACTAACTAAAAGCGAATACAAGAAGTGAGATTTAAAGTAGAACGTAATGTCAGCCGTAAGGAAAATTACTGAGGGTGACCTGATCACGAAATATGTGGTTGACGAGCACCATAACAATTTAAATAATGAGTTACGTAATGCACAAAGGCAGAATATACCATATAGAAAACTCAGATCAAATAACAATGACTCCAGATCGATAAATAATTATTTAAAAAAATATTATTGGACAAAGGAAAGCTAAAGGTAGGAAAATCAATCGTGATGAAGTTTACCTCAGATAATTTTATAATGCAATGGCCAGTAATGTTAAGACAGAGATAAGAAAAGCAAAGAGAAATAGTGAACTAAATGTAGCAAGGGAAGCGAACTCAAACCCCAACGGATTCTTCGAATGTATCAAACTAAAACACGAGACAAGAATGGACCAATAAAGTCAGGTAACGGTAAACTAATTGGTAACGACGGAGAAATGAGAAATAATCTGAACAGATATTTTTCATCAATTTTCACAACCCTAAAATTTATACATGATATCCGATGCACCGACTATCTATAGAGATAGTGAAGAAAATAGATTTACCAAGATTGACGTGACTAGTAACGACATTAGTAAACAAATAGATCAACTAAAACCTAATGAGTCACCCGGACCCGACGAAATATTTGCCAGAGTATTAAAGGAATGTAAGGAAGAACTTAGTATGTCCATAGCAAACTTATTTAACATGTCATTAAAAGCAGGTGTGGTACCAGAATCCTGGAGGATAGTGAATGTAATACCGATTTTAAAGAAGGGCGAAAGATCAATATCGTCTAACTACTGGACAATTAGTTATCATAATTTTAAACTCTATTCGAAATCACCTAACCTAACCTAACCTAACCTCACCTGCAGTGTTCCCTAGGGGACCAAGATGGGACCACTGTGCTTCCTCATCCTGATCAACGACGCTCTATCGGACACTCCTCACAGGTGGAAGTACGTGGATGACTGCACTGTAGGGGTTTCAGTGGACAACACCGCACCAGACTACTCATCGTTACAAGGCACCCTAGACAGGCAACAGGCATGGACTACGGAGAACAAGGTCACCATCAACCACACCAAAACAGTAGTCATGCACATCAATACTGCCATCACTCTAGTGCAAGCTCCAGCAGTCACAGTGGGTGCCCAACTGCCCATCCTCTCCAGTTAGTGCAGTCTGCCAAACTCCTGGGTGTTACCATAGATCACAAACTGAACTGTAAGGCCCATGTAAATAACACAGTCAAGGCAGCCTCGTACCGTCTCTACATGCTACGACGACTTAGGTCACTTGGGACACCCATGCCAGAGCTGAGGACCATCTACAACGCTTTTATTCTCCTCAAACTTACATATGCGTCACCAGCCTGGTCGCCTTCTCTCAACTCCACCCAACAACGTCAGCTAGAGAAGGTACAGAAAAGGGCCTGCAGAATCATGCTCGGGGCAGAATACTTCGGCTACAACAACGCTCTCTCCACCCTGGAAATGTCATCCCTCAGTGACCTCCACCACCAAGCACTGGAAAGGTTTGGCAGTGAACTTCTGCACCACCCTCGTCATCGCCACCTCCTGCCACCTGCAGCACCCCACCCAACTCGCGCAGTCCGCTACTACAACAAAATACAGCCCATAAGAGCCCGCACCGATAGATATAAGAACAGCACCATCCCATCTATTGTTAAAATAATAAACAGCTCCTGATTTATGTACTGTACAGCCCTGTAAATGTATTCAATGCATATTATATCATTATGTCTAAATCAAATGTAAGTCTGTATATTTTCAGCCACCGGCTGCAACTCTATTAATAAACCGTTTATTATTATTATTATTATTATTATTATTATTAATTGATCAATGATTACCAGCATGGCTTCACAAGTGGGCAATCATGTCTGACAAATCTATTATGATTCTTTTCCACTGCATTCGAATCAGTGGATAATGGACACGATTGTGATGAGTTTACCTCGACTTTAGCAAAGTCTTCGACAGGGTCCCCTATGAACGACTAATACGTAAAGCGGACGCTCATGGAATTGGAGGAGATATTCAAAACTGGATTAAGGCTTAGTTACATGACTGAAATAGATAGTCAGCAAAAATGGCACTAAATCCAATTGGGGTAACGTCAGTACTGGAGTACCTCACGGCTCAGTACTTGGACCATTACTATTTTTCAAATAGGCCTACATAAATGACATATATATAGGCGTAGACAGCAACATAATAAATTTGCTGATGACACTAAAATAGTGAGTGTAATTAAATCTGACCAGGAATTCGCAAAACTACAGGAAGATAAAAAAAATCGCATAGTCTGAAAAATGACAAATGAAATTTCATCTGGAGAAGTAAACAGGGAAACCAAATACTATCTGACGAGGTCTCCCCAAAAACTACTCGAAGACATATTTTTTTTTCTCGCATATTCTGAAAAATGGCAGATGGAATTTAATGTGGACAAATGTAAAGTACTTAGTCTATGAGATGTAAACAGAGAAACTAGATATCAGATGAACAACGTTGTTATAGAGAAATCCGACTGTGGGAAAGATTTACGGGTAATGAGAAGTAGGAATCTTAAACCAAGACAAAAATGCGTATTTGCTAGAAACAAGGTTAACAATTAAGTACGTGGGTTCATACAAAGGAGTGTTGGTTACAAGACTAGAGAGGTTATCCTAAAACTATATCCTGCACTTTTGAGACCTCACTTGGATTATCCATTTCAGTTTTGGTCACAGAACTACAGAATGGATATCAAATACCTAAAAGCAAACAGTGGAGGATGACAAGATTTATCCAGAGCATTAGAAATCTTGAGTATAAAGACTGATTAAAGTATCTGAATTTGCATTCCCTTGAGAGACGTAGAGTGAGGGGCGATATGATTGAGGTGTATGATTGAGAGTCAGGTTAAAACAAAGGTGATATAACAAATGAACTTAAACTATCCAACCAGGAGCGAACTCGTAGCAATGATTTTAAATTAGATAAATTTAGATTTAGGCTCGAGATAGGAAAACACTGGTTTGGAAATAGAGTTGTGGATGAGTGGAGCAAGTTACCGAACATCATCATTAACTCGAACACGCTGGGTTGCTTCAAATATAGGTTGGACAGATATTTGAGCGATAGGGGTTGGGTGTAAACGGGGCTGCCTAGTAAGAGCCAATAGGCCATCTACAATTTCCTCCATTCTTCTGTTCTTATGTTAATACAATTCCTAATCAATATCAGCCTTAAGGTTGAAACTCCTACATCAATCATATGACCGCAGTAGCCATGCTGCGACAGGTGGATAAAATCAACCAAATATACTAAGGCGCTTGTGCGTCAGGAAATACGTGAGTATCGGAATTTACGTCGAATGTCAGTATTAGTATGGCTCTCGTGACAAGTATTAAATCTCATAACAGATGTGAATATCAGAACAGGTGTGGATGTCTGACAAGTGTTAAATATCAAAACAATTATTACATATAAAACAAGTAAGTGTAAATACTAGATGTTGTAACATTCCAAGAGGTGTTACAGATACCTTGTGAGGCACCTGTCCAGCGCTGATCATCCCAAATTCCTAGGAGATCAGAACCTGGTTAAACTTCAGAACTTTAGCATCGGTAAAAACAAACTTGGGCCAGAACAACTGTTTGTGGGCAAGACCGTCTGTTTCATATTCTTGAGCCAACTTGTGAAGTGTTGGTGGTGGTGGAGCGAGCATCAGGTGCGTCACGGCAGCTGTTGGGGTGGGGGAGGAAGCTGTTGTTGGGGGAAGGTATTGTATGAGGGAGATTGTTGGGGAAAGCTTTTGGTGGATGTTGTGGGAGGAAAACTATTGGGGAAAGCTTTGGGGAGATTTTCTTGGAGGAAATTGTTAGGAAAGGATATTGTTGCGGAGGTTGTTGAAGGAAGACTTTGTGGAAGGTTGTTGAGAGAAATAATAATGATAGGCTGTTGTGAGAGCTGTCATGGTGAGCTGTTATAGAGAACAGCAGGAAGAAGCTGTTGTGGAAAAGTTGTTAGGTGTAGCTGTTGTCGGAAGCTGTTGCGATGAGCTATTAGGGAGAGGGTTTCACCTGGTAGTTACCTGCGGAAATTATATCCAGGTTGTCATACGCTACAATTACCATTATACACGACTAGTACACACGACAGGTAACATTACCTTGATATACACTACTCTAATTATTTCCTCTAACCTCAACATCTAACTACGATCACCCACGTATAAGACCTATGTCATTCAAGGTAGTTTATTGTATTTTGACGAGTCATCATTCTAAGGTGAGGAATCAACTACTTAAGAGAATATAATCGTCTTGTGTTGTTTTATCATCTAATAATAATAATAATAATAATAATAATAATAATAATAATAATAATAATAATTATTATTAACGGTTTATTGAAAGAGCTTGGCAGCCAAAAGGCTGAAAATATACAGTTACATAATTGGGGACTGGTTTTCGATTTACAAATAATATACAAATAACATAAGTGATATAAATAAGATATATAATAACTAGATGGGGAAAAGCTCAAACTACAGGGCATTTCAACATAGTGACAGTGCAAGAAGTAGTATTTACTGGGAGTGAATACACTGGTTTATTACAAGTTATTGATAATTTTTACAATGGTTGGGACTGGGCTGTTCTTATAGCGATCAGTTCGTGCACGTATGGGCTGGATGCGGTTGTGGTGTCGAACAATAATTCTCGGGCTAGGGATCTCAGGTGGTAGTAGGAGCCGGTGTCGAGGATGGTGCAGAAGCTTCTTACCAAATTTGCAGATGAGGTCGTGGTGATGGTCAGTGAGAGTCGAAAGGGTCAGTGTGTTGAGAGCTTCTTGATATGTGGAGTCGGAAGGGGAGAGAATAATCTTGTATGCCTTCTTTTGCACCTTTTCTATGTGTTTACGTTGTGTTCAGAGTTTTCGTACAACATAGTGTAGGAGTAATAAGGTGTCCAGAGACTAACTGCATAATGGCTGCCTTCGTGACCATAACTGTCGTTACCGGTGGTTTCCATTAACGAAAATTACTCTTTACTACAACCTTTCCCAAAAGTCCTTCCCTTGTACACACCGCTCGAGCCTACCACAAAATTTTGGTTGCCTATGTGGGTGGGATGAGGTGGTGGGTGGGCTGGAGGTGGTGGGTGGGTAGGAGGTGATGGGTGGGAAAGAGGTGGTGGGTGAATAGGAAATGGTGGGTGGGTAGGAAATGGTGGGTGGGTGGAGGTGGTGAATATGGGTGGAGGTAGTGGATATGGGTGGAGGTGGTGGGTGTGGATGGAGGTGGTGGGTGTGGGTAGTGGGTGTGGGTGGAGGTGATGGGTGAGGGTGGAAGTGGTGGGTGAGGGTGGAAGTGGTGGGTGAGGGTGGAAGTGGTGGGTGTGGGTGGAGGTGGTGGGTGGGATGGACGGTTTTGCAAAGTTAACTCCTTCAGATTATCTTCTTTGTCTATTAAGTCTTATTTATCATCATACCAATGCCAGAAACCATGCCTTGTCGAACTTTTCACGGCTCTCGCTGTTGCTCCCGTTCTTCCACCATCAGTCGACGTCCCGCACTCTCCCTCCTCTCCACCTTAAAAGGATAAACTAAACCCTCTACTTCCACCCCAATCAGCCAAATTATCCACAATCCAGCTACATCCCGACTCCATCCCTGTCAACCCTTCTCCCAGTCAATCTCCAAACCAGTAATTTTTTAATAAATTAAATTCCTTAACCTCTTCACTCCGTCACTACCCAGCCAATAGTCTCACCCAGTAATTTTCCAACCAAACCAGTCCCCCTACCAAGTTAATCCTCCAGTCAGTCTATCTCCTTAACCCAGTCACTCCACAAAGGACATTCCCTCTTCTGTGTCGGTCTTGTCTTAGTCGCTCGTCACTGCCATCCCCCGAGGCATACTCCCGCGTCATTATCTCGTTTCTGCAATTAGGTGGTGTGGAGGTCCCGACACGTGCCAGCGGCGTTAGTGACCCACTTACACGCGTGTCCTGGTCTGTGTACACGTGCCATGCCCTATAGGTGCGACTACTTAGGCACGCCTCGAATCCCTAGGTCACGTCTACTGGCTAATATGTGTACAGTTGCCTAGGTGCGTTACAGTTCCCTAGAGAAGCTCCAGAGCCATTTTGCGATCATGGTACTCTGAGACCTGCAACCTAGTTAGGAACACTTCTCCACAGAACACTAACACACCACACACCTGAACCTCTTCAACTGACAAAGTAATTACATGTATTCTATAGACTTAGAGTAAGTTCATGATGCCTAAGTACTTAAAATTTGTATATTTCTTAAGATATTATATAAACTCATAGAAAACTGTTGAAACAAAACTACAGACGCGCACTAACCAGACTACCGTTATAAAACACTGAAGCCAGCGATACATTTCTTTGCAGTTATTAAATACAATAACGTCTATATGGGATCAGTGAGGAATATCTTGTACAGTTGACGAAAAGCTGGAGCTTCCCCACACATTACTCAACGATCTATTACATAAGCATCAGAGATCACATATATTCTACGATCTGTGACGCCGAGGGACGCTCAAATCCTTTTTTTTTTATCATAGCCGAGTGAATTATTTCCTCCCCTCCGGCTAATTTAATAATACTGGCGGAGTATCAGACACGGACACGGAGTTGAAGATGATGTAACATACTCAGCCTCACCTGACCAGTCTCTCAAGACACATCCTCAGCAAGTTTTACTGGACCTGAGAGATCACATCATGTCACTACAAAATCTCAGTGCAATCTAGACTCAAGTCTTGGCCACCATATTTGTCTCTCGTAGCTTAAATGAGCGAGGAAGGTGTGTTCTTATATCCCAAAGACCGCGGAGGAGGGGGGTGAGGGGGGAATGGGGGAAGAGAGAGAGAGAGGAAGAACAAATGTAGGAAAGGGGAAGAGAGAGGAAGAAAAGAAATGAGGGAAGGGGGCAGAGAAAGGGGTAAGGGGTAGAGGCGGGAGATGGGAGAGGGGTAGGGGGAGGAGGCAAGGGGTTGGGAAAGGAGAAAGAGGAGTGGTAGCATTAATGTTTGAATCTTTTAAGAATCCGGTTACTACTCACCACATTCTTTTTATATTTCTCAGACGAACAAAAGTGGATCACAAATTCGTTAAAAAAATTAAAGACAGCAATGATGAAAATGTAAGCAATTTCCTCTAGTACACACATATAACCTTAATATCTCTGGACCTTGACACTAAAGGCCCCGCTCTCTTGAATACTGCTTGAGGTACGGCCTTTGTGATTACATTGTAAGAACACTGCCGCTTTTCATACGAGCCTTCCAATAAATATAGTCTGGATCTATAGGAATTTTTTACTATAGGAGATTGGATGCTGACGGTATTCACGAGGTAGTGTCTTGAAGACTAAAAATAGGGCTTCCCGTTTAGTTCTATTGATGGCATATATTAATTATAACATTCTTAGTCACGTATACAGTATTGTCATATCAGCACCGTATAGAGGATTAGTAAATATTAATATAAAATTGATGGACAAGTGCGTTATGTTCCTTCAGTCATAGAATGAAACCTTTAATGGGATATTTCTGAGACAAAGGCAAAGTTTTTTTATTTTTTATATCTGATGCACAAAACTCTTCGATTCTGAAACGCATTGATATATTGTAACTTACACCATCAACATCAAAGTTGACGAAATATATTCAACTCACAGATACTTTCGGAAAATAATGTAAACAAAACAGACCAGGGTGTGTTAATTTATCATGGCAATCTAGGTAATATTTTATCTTTTAATTTATACGATTACTCCTTAATTCCTGTACAGGTACGCGAGGACTCCCTTCTTTACATGTTAACTCTGGACCGGGGACCTCCATGATGAGAGGCGCACCGCTTCCGCCCGCCGCAGCTAAGCAAAGGTTAATTAAGCGGAATCCAATTAGACAATACTAATCAAGTGTGTCTCCCCCATCCTATCTCAGGCCACCCTGCCATCCATCTCTATCTCCCTGTCTCCTCCTCCACCCTCTCACTCAACACTGTGTCACCCATCTCTTCCTCCCTGCCTCCTGCTTTTCTATCTCACCCAACACTGTGTCACTCATCTGTTTCTCCCTGCCTCCTATTCCTCCTCTTCCTCTATATCACCCATCACTGTGTCACCCATCTCTTCCTCCCTGCCTCCTCCTCCCCCTCTTCTATCTCACCCAACACTGCCTTTCCTGCGGCATCCATCCTTTCCTTCCTGCATCCTCTTCCTCCTCCTCCACCGAACACTGCATCACCAATCTCTTCCTCTCTCTATCAGCCTCCTACCCGGAGGTGTTACAATTCTCAACACTGGGGCCTTGCGGCCTGATTATGCCCCTCTCCTAAGCCGTGGTATGGTCTCTGCTCAAGACAACATGCAACACAGGCTTGCAGAGATACAGTTGCTCAAGGGGGTGTCATTCAACAGAAGTGTATTAACTGCAAAACAGTTGGAGTTCCTGTATGGCACCGTGACTGTCCTAGAGCTCCTACGCCCCTTCAACGCCCAGACCCGCCACCCAGGCAGGTCTCAAGAAACACAACTGCTGCTAGGGTACTCCCTACGGCCCAGCCCCCCCACCAAAGCTCCAGGATCATCACCAGCAGTCATCGAAAGATCAGCATGGGGCAACACAGACGTACCGACACAACAGGTAGCTGCCAACACACCCCGTGAACACGCACAAAGTGAAGAGATCAATGATTTGAAAAATGAAATTAAAGAACTCAAAGCTCAATTTGCAGCTCAAGCTGATATGTTAAGGAACCTATATGATGCACTACAGAAAAATAACACCAACAACACAGTGCAGCAGCTATGGCAAGATTGCAGTCAAACTGAAGACATTCAGATGTCAGTACCAGATGTGGAAACTCAAGACCCACCAGGAACTAGTGTCCACGAAGAGGAAAATAGTGATACTGGTAACAGTTCTACTGATGCCTCTGTGGACATGGTCAGTAAAGATGAACAAACACAAACATAAAATGGTGGTGATGTCGAGTGTAACCAAAGTGTGTCGTTGTCTGCCACTGAAATACAACAATTGTTGAGCCGTACATGCTCCAGAAATGTTTCAAAAAGGTTAAATGGCCTACTGCCTGCCGAAGGGACAGGCAGCATGGAAAAAAACAACAGTATCATACAGTGCCTTTTGCTTCTTTCCAAATATAGTTCTTAATGGCCAGTGTTAATACCAGACAAAGATACAGAGCGGTGAAGGTGATAAGTTGGAACATCTCATCCCTTACAAAACGATACCCTGACCTACACCACAAAGTTGTGACTGAGGACATCGATATTGTGTGTCTGCAGGAGTGTCTCACACCTAATGGTAAGCCCCCACCCAGTCTGCCCAATTTTGTGTATTATGATCCTAGTTCTACTCACACATGTTTGATGTATGTTAAGAAGTCACTACTGCATGTACCTCTTGTATCCAAAAAGACTACCAACTTTCAGTACCATGGGATCACTATTGTTACGAACCCCGCCACCAATTGTCATGATCTACCTACCCAGCACTACGAACCACGCCATCTATTGTCCTGATCTACCTACCCAGCACCACGAGCAACGCCATCTAGGGACGAAACCCGAGTATGACTACTCTTAGTTACCACTCCGGGGTTTCCTTTCTCCATATCCTGGTTGTTGCGTCACCTCCTCAAAGTCTTCTTCGTCAGCTCCAGTTCGAGGAGAGTTCAGTTCACTCTGGGAAGTGACCACAGGATCACCTATCCTGGAAACCTACGGCACAGTGACTACCTACCGTCTTCTACAATACTCAGCCTTACTCGTCAGCCATCTCAGCTCTGCACTTAAGTATTTGTTATCTTATATTGCCTCCCACCTCCACCTTGCTTCAAAATTATTGTATGTTGTATAAATATGTATATACTGTTAATGTTTAGGTTAAGTATGGTTAAGGGTAAATTATAGAAAGCTGAATATTTTGTTTAGGAATTTATGGTACTTTATTATACACAACAAAAACTCGCATCCTTTGTCTACCCTTTTATAGTCCGATTGTCTTTGTTTTTGTTTTTTTTGTTTCCTGTTGGGATCTGGGTAGACTTTTAACTATATTCTAAATCCCCAACTCGTAACACTATCCACCTGGGCAACTCCACACTCAACGTGCTAAACGCCTATGCTCCTTCAGATCAGCTTCAGTACACAGATCTCCCAGACTTTTTACACACTGAGCCCACTGTCCTGATGGGTGACCTGAATACTAGACACAATAAATTAAGTGACCCCACCACTAACACCAATGGTAGGAGACTTATCTCATTTCTCAGCGCATATGAAGATGTTCAAATTATAGGTAATAATGAACCAACACACATGTATGGCGGGGCTCTAGACAACTGTATTGGTTTTAATCTATCATACACAACTCATAGCTCTGATGTTGTCAATGATCTTATGTCTGACCACAGCCCAATCCAAGCTAGTATACATGAAGCCAATGACACCCCCACTGGCGGTAAACTCAACAGACGTAGAATCACAGTCAAGCAAGAACATGAAAGCCAGTTCA
This sequence comes from Homarus americanus, assembly GCF_018991925.1. Lineage (NCBI taxonomy): Eukaryota > Metazoa > Arthropoda > Malacostraca > Decapoda > Nephropidae > Homarus > Homarus americanus. The sequence continues at coordinate 14,425,857 of NW_024743709.1, forward strand.
TAGACTTAATCCATGACTGGTACAAGGACTACAAGCCTGACAACTACCAAAGTTTCCATGATGATCTGATAGATACGACTTATACATACTTCACCAACAATGCCCCCACCAAAAAAAGGAGAAAACGTAGCCAGCATCATGGGAACAGGCAACAGCAGTGCTATGATGACCCTAACTTGAAAAAATCAGGGCTCGAGTCAAGAGGGTGGGTAAGGGTTACAAACAAATTAGAACACCGCAAATGTTATAATTGTATCAAGCCTCCCTTGCTGCTGTCAGGGAACGTGTAAACGAACTCAAACAAAATGCATGGGAGACATATGTCAACAGCCTGAACCAACACACATCCCTCAGCAAAGCCTGGAAAGACATAAACACAATCAGAGGTAAAAACAGCAGACACGTCTCCCATCCAAACCCTCTGCAAAAGTCGAATGAGCTAATAGCAAAGTGGGCTCATGTCTCTAGCTATGACATGCTATCAGCTGGGACTCGGGGACTCCTTGATGCGAAGTCTGGAGAGAGAAGTGATGTGCCATACACTGGGTGGGAGTTTGACGCCGCCCTCGCCAGGGGAAGGTCTACTTCCTCTGGAGAGGATGGAGTCACCTACAACATCGTTAGACTACTAAGGCGTGTGCCGGGCAATCCATTATTGGTATTGTACAATATGAGTCAGGCCGGCCGAGGGCCAACTACCCACATCATGGACCAGCAGTATTGTTGTACCAATACCGAAACCAGAACAGCCTGTGTAAAACCTTGGAGAGGATGGTTCTTGGCAGACTCTTATATGGAATCAGAGAACACATGTCTCCTAACATAAATGAATTCACCCATGGTAAAGGTGTACATAATTGCATCACCACATTCCTAACTGTGCATGGTGATGAAAGGCACAGATACACCACATTTCTTGACCTAAAAGCTGCATTTGATATTGCCAATAGGCAACTGATATTGTACGAACTAGCCAAAATGGATATAGGAGGCAGGCTGTTACACTGGTACCGCTCAAGGTGGAGTACTTAGCCACACTGTGTTCAATGTTCTTATGAATGCGTTATTAAATTTAATACCAGACAACCCCAGCAATATCACAATCAGCTATGCTGATAATATTATTATCTAATATACTGTAGAAATAGCTGTCTGTCTGTGTGTCTGTTCTAGGCAGCCGAAACGGCACAATCGTTTTTCATCAAACTTGGTGGAAAAATTGCAAAAAATTCTTAGAGTGGAACAAACCAGGTCCCATGTCGATGGGTTTTTTTAGGAAGGCATTAAATAAAAATTTTATTTATGATGGAAAACAATGCAAGTCTACGGACTTGGCGCACCCTCATTCGCTGTACGCTAGCCAAGCCCGAGCGTTCAAACTTTCACCCGGCACGAAGGGCTCGCGATCACTTGTATATACTAAAACTCATCGTGAAATGCAAACCACACTGAACCATGTACACGCAGCCTGTGAGAACCTGAGTCTTATTATCTCCACTGAGAAAACTAAGGTGTTCAACAAATAAGCTGGTAACTGCAAACACGGCCCCGCCAAGAAAAAGATAGGAAACATCATTATTGACTATGTTTCTTCTTTTAAATATCTTGGCATCTCCGTCCCTTGTACCTTACCTGCCATGCAACAGCTAACCCGCCAATGTACTGGCAGACTGAAACCTCTTAAAAGTGTAGCGGGGTACAGCCCACATTATGGTGGTAGTATTAGAATTGCTAAAACAATGTACCTAGGCTAGTATACATGTAGCCAATGACACCCCCACTGGCGGTAAACTCAACAGACATAGAATCACAGTCAAGCAAGAACATGAAAGCCAGTACCACGCACCAACCCTGGTCCTTCGTGACAGGAAAGGCGTTGACAAGCTCGAGAAAATGAAATTTAAAGCCCTCAGAATTATCCTAGGATGCCCCATGAGCTCTGAAGTACTTAATATAAGGAAAGAACTAGGTATACCCAGTGTCAAAGATAGAATAATTGAAATCAACCTCATGATAGCCCTGAGGCTTCTGCGTGGTGATCCTGATAACATTGTTTCCTTAAAATTGCTAGAATGTATGAATCATGGGACTGGTGAATCTGAATGGGTTCAAACTACAGCTACACATATGAAGATGTTTGGACTAGACCACCTGTACAAAGTTGAGACACAATAGCACTTCCTTCCATCCTGGCGGAGAGTTCCCTTCGATATCACAATAGCGACATAACCGCCAGAAAAATTAATAATACAAAGCATTTATCTCCAACACACTGCCAAAGTGAGAGCTCTTGAACACATACACACTCTACAGATTGATGATAACATCACACAGACCGTCTACACTGATGGATCTCTTCACACCGCCTGTGGGAGGGCTGGAAGTGCTATTGTGTGACTCAACCTGACGGTAATATAATTGAGAAAGTAGGTAGAATTAACAACTGGGCATCCACTCTACAAACTGAATTAGTTGCCATATTCATAGTTATTAAATTCATTGAAACCACTGTTACTGACAGTCTCATCATCACTGACTCTCTATCCTCACTACTTGTCCTTGACACACTCAACTCAAGTTGTCACGCGCTTGTCTCTGAAGCCAGACACAAATATGCGTACCTTGTTGACCGGGGTGTCAGGATCAAACTGTTGTGGTGTTCCCTCTCACATAGGCCTCAAAGAACATGGGTCTGTCAAAAGGAACCCTTAAAACTGTTATTAGGAAAGAACTTATTGATGAAATTGACGCAAGCAGATAAGTGCAAACGGGCACTAGTCGATCCATAGTTTACCATGATGAGTGCAATATGTATATGGAGCAAGTAACAAAATCACTAGATTACAAGATGTTGTAACCGCTAGATTAAGGTTAGGATATAAGTACCTTTGGCAGTATGCTCCCCAAGCAGATGTAAGCAAGACTAAATGTAAAGAGTGTGGCCAGACATATGGCCACACACTTGAACACTACGTCCTCGACTGTGTGAAGATAGAACTTTCTAGGGACAGGTCCAAGCACACTGTGTGTGAAATGGCACAACACTTCATTTCTAATGGGAAGATAGCCGACATATTAAGATTGAATCCACTTTTTGCACTTAGTAACTATATCAGTTCCCAAGTATAGAACCAAACATATTTTGTGCTTGAATACTTCTCACGTAAATGTGAATAACAAAGTGTGCGGCCAGACATATTGCCTCACACTCCTGTACTCACGCAACTGTGAATAAGTTACCCTGTATGTATAGAACTAAACAAATAATGTAATTGAAATACTGTGTAACATTCAGTGCCATAATATCCTGACCACGGGGGTTAATTATTATGACCCTTTGTATACCATACTCTGTAATCCTTTTGCGCTACCTCTCACAGGATGAGTATGAGGTGCACAATAAACTAGCCGCTGTAAAAGGCAAAATCAAAATCAATTAATCGTCTTCCTCCCCGCCTCCTCCTCTATCTCTTGATCCACCATTGCCTCTATTCTCCACTCGACCAGGAACTTTAAGATATACTGTACACCCTCTCCAACTTTATCCCAGCAGGGTTCTCCGGCCTCCTAGTACAACGTTAACAATGACCTCTCCCTTTAACTAAACCTGAAAAAAAATGTCATTAATACAATCTAATGAGAACCCGGGCTGACCTGCCCTTCATAAACCCATGATAATCTCTAGTACGAGACATTTTCTAGTTAAACCACAATGATTCCCCGAACCAGTTAAAACAAGCTAAAAGTTGCAGTAATTTCACCTTCTGGTAACTAACCCCAAAAGCACTTTCATGTTTAATTACATAAAGTTTTATAATTTATAAACCAGGTAAATATTCTCTACCTTCACTAGCGTTGACCAGACAGTTGTGTTCGAGGTAAGACAAGCGGCCTTCTGCTGAGCTCAGCCCAGATGGTCTTCTCTAATCATGCCACTAATATTCCAACTCACTAAAGTAGATAATTTCCCCTTATAAAACCAAGGTCCAACCATGATTAAACCACTGAATGCTTTCTTCTCTAAACTTCTCCGTAGATTAAATCAAGAACGTAACCGTAACTATGTAAGGTCCATCCTCTTAACCGTAAAAGGTCATCCCCCGGTAAATGATTATGACCTCCGCCCTCAACATCAGATGCACATTCTCCTATGATGGTGGAAATTCTCACCGCACCCCCCCTCCCATACTAATAATCTTCAAAGGGCCAATATCCAATAAACCGAATACCTAATATGAAATTAATCCCAAGGTACCCTTTATCAAGTCTACTTAACACGAAGACCACTCAAATTTTTACTGTAGTTATCTAAATTCTTCAAAATTCTCGTGTATATATTTTTTTTCCTCTAAATTAGTAATCAGATGAACTTCCGGTAACGATTTATATCGCCCAGTCTCTCCTCCACCAGTCTTCTAATGCCAGAATATAACACATATAATCACCCCCAATACATATCTGTACCATAGACCAATGTCAAAAAATTCTGGGGGGATCACCGACCTCGTGTTGCCCAAACAACAAAGATAGCAAAACACCTTAGGTCCTTAACGAGCCAGTGACAGCCAAGGCCAATCCACCTGTACCCCTGCTGATCCACCACAACCACCCTCCGCGCTTCCCGCCACAAGGCCCACATCGCTTTCCCTCGCCCCAGATCAATCCGAGTTCGATAAGACCAAGTCTAGTGTAGTTCATTACTTAGCAATCTATATTCAAATGACACAGCCGCCAAGATCGAGGACATGGCAGAGGTAAGGCGGGGATACCAGCGCGCGCGCGCGCGTGTGTGTGTGTGTGTAAAAATAAAATAATAAAAATAATTAACGGTTTATTGAAAACAAAAATTCTGCAGCCCGAAGGCTGAAAATATACATTGGACATAAATGACTTATTACATACATTGGTGGTTTAACAAAAGCCTTCATTAGAGAAAGGTAAAGGAACATACAGTGAACATACAGATTAATGTAGGTGTTGAACAGCAAACTCGTAGTGTAGTAACTCCCTCCCAGATGGTGTTAGGAGGAACTCACGTGGTGTAGTAGTTCCCTCAGATGGTGTTATGAGGGACCTGGCGTGGTGTAGTAATTTCCTCGCAGATGGTGTTGTGAGGGGCCTCACGTGGTGTAGTAATTCCCTCACAGATGGTCTTATGATGGACCTCACGTGGTGTAGTAATTACCTCACAGGTGGTGTTATGAGGGACCTCACGTAGTGTAGTAATTACCTCACAGATGGTGTTATGAGGGGCCTCACGTGGTGTAGTAACTCCCTCACAGATGGTGTTATGAGGGGCATCACGTGGTGTAGTAATTCCCTCACAGATGGTGTTATGAGGGGCCTGACGTGGTGTAGTAATTCCCTCACAGATGGTGTTATGAGGGACCTCACGTGGTGTAGTAATTCCCTCACAGATGGTGTGATGAGGGACTTGACGTGGTGTAGTAATTCCCTCACATATGGTGTTATGAGGGACATGTGGTGTAGTAATTCCCTCACAGATGGTGTTATATGAGTGAGGTTTGGTCTTAGGCCTTCCTATCGTAGACGGATTAACACATCGCTGGTTGTTGTTGGGTCTCACGGGCCGTTATCACTGGGTACCTGGGACCTCACTGTGTGAAGGTTAACTTGGGTACGACTGTTACTGTTGAGTTGTTCTCACTGACTTAAGCACTGTTCACCACTGTTCACCTCTGTTTAACACTGGTTCCGTTCCTTTCCTAAATGAAATTGTAACTTCTGGCGAGAACTTGTTGATATTCCGGTGGGGAGGAGGGTTCAGGGGAGGGGGTTGGTATGGGCCAACTTAACAGTTGACCTGGCTGCTCCGAGAGGAGCGCCAGGTACGTCTTGACCCTTCGGTGATCAAGGATGTAGTGTGTGTGTATACACATTTACCAATACGTTAACTCAAGATATTTCTGATAAGATTTATTTAAGGGTTGTTGTACCTGAATAACGACGAGACTAAGGAGGTGACAGCCATATCTTGTCAGAGGGACGACCAAAGGTTGAACACCGTCGCACCATCATGACTCACCGTAGACAACACAGTTTTCAACCTGTCTTATGTCGCACTAAGCCTTTACGGTCTATTCCATTTTACTTCTATTACTCTGTTCTCTATTTCTCTGAAATTATTATAATACTGCTGTATCCGCACCTCTCTTCTCCATATTATTTCAAGGATTAAGTCCGCCTATGTGTCACTCGCGACAGACACCTTCAGGTAATGAAAACTTTTCTTTTACTGGAAAAATTATGTTGGATTTCGTTCAACCAGCATTATTAATCTTGATTTACCTGGTGTAAATGCCGTCAATGTGATGCTGCAAGTGACTGTATCCTACCCGAGATTATCATACAATGGGATAACAAAAATAAACTAAATGAGGTAAAACTCGGGCTCACCTATTTATACCTGTTTCAATTAGTCCACCAACAACATTTTGATAAGTGGACATTTTCTACATCACGCAGAAATCTTGCTGAAATTCGTTGCTTAACTGAGATAGTTTTAAGAGGGACAGTTTTTAAATACTCAGTCTGCATCAATATCTTTTGTTGCCGAAAGTGTCATACGTCTACCGATAATTTAGGTTGCTTTAAGAGAGTCAGATTTATTACATACATGAGATTATAAGGTTATTTTTTTAGGCTAAAGTTAAAGACTAAAAGTAATTTTTCAAACAAAAATGTATCGCAGAATTGACTCAAAATTTATAGGAGAAATACAATTTAAGATCACCGCTTTATAAACCTTCTACATAAAGAAGACATAATACTCTCTCTCTCTCTCTCTCTCTCTCTCTCTCTCTCTCTCTCTCTCTCTCTCTCTCTCTCTCTCTCTCTCCAGACCCTCCTGTTGTGTGATTTACCTCTTCAAACCTAGGGAAAACTGCGTTAATCCCGGGATATTAACTTCCAGAATAGGTAAGAGGGAAATAATTGTAATGCGTATCAACTGGCGTATTTTTCTCGCTGCGGCAATAGCTTCGCCTTTCACGCACCACAAACCTAATTAAGTTTACTGACAGCTGGGGGAAATGTGTGTGTGTGTGTGTGTGTGTGTGTGTGTGTGTGTGTGTGTGTGTGTGTGTGTGTAATCTTGATCACGCTTTAATATTCGTGTTCTGTGTCAAGGTTTGTATATAATCGCCAACAACTTGGACGTACTGTACCTCTATGAGTTACCGTGTATGTAGATCCATGACTTTGCGCATAAGGTTGTAGGTAGTATGCAGCTGCCAAACAGGGAGGTACTACCGCCTGGGAAGATATTGGAAGCATAATGTGTTGTCTAATGGTAGGCTCTGCTGCCACATGGCATCACGAAAATTGTGACCAAGTCCCAGGTTGCTGACCTGACTTTTACACACAATTGCAGGGTCTCAATTGTTTCTCTTCCTATTGACAACACAACATACATATATTGTTTTTTCACTTTTGATCTTTTTTTCATTATTGAATTTCTTTATGGTACTTTATTATTATTATTATTATTATTATTATTATTATTATTATCATTATTATTTTATTATTTTATTTTAAATTTTGAATTACTTATTAAAAAAAATTACTATGAATTATTATTATCATTATTATTACATTTTCACTCCCCAGGTCTCGATGTGGGTCAGTGACCTGTGCCCGGGTGGGCTAATCCAGTGAAAAAAAAATCTGTAGTTCTGAAGTTACCCGTGTTTACACCAGTAAGCTGGTCCTGCACCCGTACAAACGTGCCTCCACCTACACGCAGAACCATGACCTTACCTCACACTAGTGAACTCCACATAGCCGGGCCACAATCCACACAGAACTGAGCCGCAACTCATCCTTACCTGCAAAGAAAAATAACATGAGAATTACTGAAATTGTTGTCAGTGGAGAGAGAGAGAGAGAGAGAGAGAGAGAGAGAGAGAGAGAGAGAGAGAGAGAGAGAGAGAGAGAGAGAGAGAGAGTTAATATAGCTCTCAAGTAAGAAAAAGTGTCTCGCTGGGTCAGGAGTTACGTGGGGGACACCAAAGTTTTTTCTTTCCGACCTGTCTGCATATTTCACCTGGTCAAGAGTGGAAGTGACCTGACCTAGCCTGATCAACAAAACAGGTTTTCCTCTCCTCCAGTCAAAAGAATTCTTATTCGCCCTTTAACGTTTGTATCACTTTCTTTCGGTGACAATTTTATCATAATTACATAAAACTTTCTTTTTCTTTCTATTTATTATTCATTCTACACCACAGTTATCTAGGACACCTTCATCCATGTGTGTGTGTTGCTTTTGCTGCTTCACTCCTCCAGTTGGGGCGAGGCTGGTGTTAGATAACATTCTAGTCAATGAGGAGAGATTAAACGAACATCACAACCAATATGGGGCGCGTGAGGGGGGGGGGGCAGGAATTGGAGGGCAGAGAGAATGCCATAGGTAGCCAGGAAAGGTGGGATATGAAGAGTAGTGATTGGACAGAAATGAGAGAAGTTTAGGAATTTTCTTCCCCGTCGGCTCAGGTTACTGTCCGAAACGCTCCCTTTGTCGCAGATTTCTTTCCCTGTTTGGCCATTACGGCCAGATTACTGCGGTCTTCCTTGTTGTTACGGCCAGATTACTATGGTCTTCCTTGTTGTTACGGCCAGATTATTACGGTCTTACTTGTTGTTGTTGTTGATACGGCCGGTGCTCCTCCTCTCGACTTCATTATATACATACTTTGACTTAAAATAGTACAACTACACTAAATACAATTCCACTACCACCTCCTTCGACTATATGAATATAAAGGGCCAGTAGCGAGGTCTTCCGCCAGTTCTCGCTTCCACTCCACCATCAACTTATGTCCACGTGAATAAATCATTACTAAGACATGGTAATATATATATCACTATTATGCCAATGAAATTACAACAAGAGCAAGAGTCCCCGTCCTCATGTCTATTTCCTACTTCCCATCGCTGCTACAGGAGAGGTCGTAAGAGTACAGCAACATATTCTGAAACCCCCAAATTCTCCTGGACGTGCAAAATGCATAGAAAAAAATACGAGGTAAATTTTGACGTACCCAACCCAAGGTCCATCCCACTCTCACTGGGTCTTTCCTCCCTCTGGAAGAGCAAGGAGCGTCTCAACAGAAATCTGGGACAACTTTCCAACTCACTCTGCTGCTCTGCTCTTCCTCCCCGTCTGGCAGGGGTAGGAGAGAGACGGACACGACCTTCTTTGCGGCGGGTCTCGTCGTCATCCATTTGCCAGGAAACTCGCCAAGACATATTGTCATTTTTCTTCAAGATATTTTGGTTTTGTTGTCTGGTGGATGTGCAAGTCACTCCTGGAGAAAGTGCTGATGGATTATCAACTTTTGTGGAGACGCTTTACCTTCTTTATCTTGGGCGTCCTCCAGTCGCCTTCACCTCCCAGGATTACGGCGGCTACCCCACACAGTGTCGAGCTTTATAATGCCCTTGAAGAATGGCCACCATCTTCACTACGACCAAGATATAACTTTAAATATATATTTATATCACGTAATTTTATCCTGAATATAACACTGCTTGTAGAACATAACTATCACGTAAGGCCAATCAGCCGAGCTGGAAGAGAAACAATCTCCTCTAAACCTGCGATCTGAATAAGATGATAATTTACAGCTTCGTACTGAAGAATGGCTCAACAAAGGGGAGGAAAGGCAGTAGGAGAGGTCGGTGTCAAGTTTCTTGGTCACCTATACACAGAGCCAGAGATACACATAGACTCCCTGACACCATACAAACATAAAGCCTCTTCGGCTTAACGAGCGATTAAAAAATGCAGGAAAAATGGAGGAAGGGAGACAGGAAAATGAGGGGAAAGGTGAAAATATTGAGTGAGAGAGAGAGAGAGAGAGAGAGAGAGAGAGAGAGAGAGAGAGAGAGAGAGAGAGAGAGAGAGAGAGAGAGGACATGAAGGAGACGAGTATGGCAAAACAAAGTGTACTCTATCTTGACACAAACAATAAAGATAATTTTTCTAGAAACAAATTAGTGATATAACCTAGAAAAAAGAAGAGGGAATCCGTGTTTAAAAATTTATGAGAAACACACAGTCAAGTGGATGAGTAGCCAGCCTCGCCTGTTCTTACCTGGTAATCCCTCCCATAAGGAGTCACACACACACACACACACACACACACACACACACACACACACACACACACCACGACAATCAATATATACAATGGGACATCGTCGTATAAATTTAAGCAGCCACACATCTTAAATGCTTACACGTGAAAATAATCGACACCGTCCTCATCCAACACACAAGTATTCGTATAAATAAATACATACTTGCACATACATAAACCCTCACCGAAACACACAAACCTACTGCCTCTTCCCACACAAGCGTAATTTGGTCATGCACACATACACCCCTTCCATCACACACACACACACACACACGAACCCGTCCTCATATAAACACTGCCACACCGAAACACACACAAACCTGCGCTCACAATTACAAACCGTAAATATTAAGCCCAGATTGTATTGTCTCTACGTAACCATCAGTTCGTGACGTAAAATGTGACACTTGCAATGTTCTGGTCACGCCAAGGACACGCAAGGTCAGTGACGACTCAAATGTGTTCCCATTTAAGACATACAGAACACAGTAGCTACTTTCCCAAGCTGACACACTCTCGGTAAACCTTGTCAGAGTAACTTATGGCACACCCTGTATATATAATCGTGTTTAAATCACACGTATTACCATGTAACCATCCTCAGAGTAATTGACAGCAGATTCGAAACTTCCTCAAACAAACAAAAATGGTTTCATCTCCTCCTCAGAGAGAGGGAAGTTGACCGGCAGGGAAAAAAGTATGCATATGAGTTTGACGTAAATTTCCACTTGTCGCAAACAAAAACAAAAAAATACAGAAATAACACTTCAGACAGACACACATCGCATTACCCATAAATCTCTGATGGCGCCTCTCGGAAACACACAACCACTTCCACGTCTTTAGGGCGGCCGAGTTGTGTGCAAAAATGACTGGGAGGCATGAGCCGCCGCCATATACCGTCGGGAGCGCACTAGAAGGACTCAATTATTCACAAAACAATGGACCCCGTGGGCGCCGCCACACTGTAGGGGCGAAACTTGTACTGTCTTGCTCGTCCATCACCTCCTGCCCACCACCCCTCTCCCCCCCTCCTCCTCCTGCTCCCCCTCCTCCTCCTGCTGCTACTGTGGTTGCTTCTTCTGTGGTGTTGCTAAGATTCTCTTCCTCCTCTTCATCCTCATACTATTATTACTACTACTTCTCTTCTTCTCTTCTTTATCTTCAATATCTTCAATCTATCACTCTTTCTCCTCTTCCTCCCCTCCCTTCCTCTCCTAACCCTCTTCTTATCCTCCTCATTTTTAATCTATCACCTTTTCTCCTCCTCCTCCTCATAAATCAGCGAGTCTTCTTCATAATCCCCTCCATCCTCCTCGTGTTTCTTAATTTTTCTCTACCCTTCATTCCGCACCTGCTCCTTCTCATCTTACTCCTCATTATATTCGTCTTTTTTCTCTTTCTTCCTCTATTATCAGCCAATTTTGTATAATGTACTCCCAGCCTTTCTTCCTTGTCTGCTCTCTCCTATTTTCTTCCTTCTCAGTTCTTCCTATCCATCTTTGTTCTTCACCTCTCTTTCATCTTCTGTCATTTTCTCTCTATCTGATCCCATTATTCACCTTATGTTGTTTTGCTTCCAGCATAACTCTCTCTCTCTCTCTCTCTCTCTCTCTCTCTCTCTCTCTCTCTCTCTCTCTTTTATATTTTTCTTCCCAGTTATCTTTATCCTTCAGATCCACACCTTCTTACTCTCGCGTCTCATCATCCATTTCTGCCTATTCTCTCTCTCACATTCCACTCGCTCCTTCCCTACAATCGCTCTCTCTATTAGCCTTGTAGTTTAGTCACTGTTCTTTCTTCTCTCTCAGTTCACTTTCTCCCCTTTTCTTATCTCTTGGGCCATCCTCTGTTTCCATCCGAGTTTCCTAATAATTCACAAGGGAGGGAGGGAGGGAGGAAGGGAGGGAGGGAGGGCACCAGAATGATCAGTGAGTGATGAGGGACATGGCTCGGACACGTAATAATAATAGAAACGGTGAAGAGTGTCGAGGTGGTTGGTGGTGATGCTGCTCTACTGAGGTCATATAGGAAGATGGTACAACAGTAGAGGTGTTGGTGACCACAGTGACGCAAAGAAGAGGAGAGATGGAGGGATGAGTGATGATGGAGATGATGGATACAGTTATGCTAAGAGAGAGTTGAGGTATAATGTGAGTGGTGACAGACAGACAGACACAGTACAAGTTCACAATGTTGACACTGATTTCTAGAGCCGGGGGAGGGGGTGAGAGGTAAGGGGAGGCAGGGGTTGATGGGTGAGGTGAAGGGAGGGAGTGACGGAGTAACGGTGAAGCATCTCGACTACTGTATAATGCAAGGATTTTGGTGACCCCCCCGCCACGCACACGGAGGCTCACACGAAGACAAACGACAAAACAGTAAAAGTCCAAAACAAGGAGAGATGAAGCGGATATGGAGAAACATAGTGTTTATTCGTCAGAAACACACGGCGTATTAAATCAAGGGAGTATATCTTTCAACAGTTATAACTCTCCCAAATTTGTCTTCTTGACAGAATCCAAAGAAGAGAGAGAGAGAGAGAGAGAGAGAGAGAGAGATTACTGGTGTGCCCTCTTCTCACTGGCTGGCCAAGGGGTTATCTCCTGAACCACATAACCCTTCACTTCTTAGCCGGTGTAGAGGAACCAGATAATACTGTTACCTCCAAATTATCTCTACATTACCTATAGCCCCTCCTTCAACCCGCGTTGACGAGTTCCCAGTTGCCACTACACCTCCTTCACTCACCGGTAGAGGACCCATATTCCCTTAAAATCTCTCTCTCTCTCTCTCTCCTTGCATCTAGTCCCCCAGTCCCTCTGAAGGAATTCAAAGTTGTCTTTAGCTTCTTGCCCTATAGGGAAACCTATAACACACACCAACCTCTAAATCATTTCCATATTATCCAAACACAGACTCTTAGCCCCCAGCCCTCTCCCAGGGTCTGCTGGATAGCTTTAGCCATCTCTGCTCTTCTCATCTACACCAGGGAAGAAGATGTAATGATGTTACCTTGACAACTGTTTGTGTGTTATTGGATGATGCGGGCGGAGGAGGGTGTAAAGGAGGGTGTAGGGGAGGTGTGGGAGAAAGTGTAAAGGAGAGTGTAGAGGAAGGTGTTTGGGGAGGTGTGGGGAAGGGTGGGGAAGGTGTAGGGGAAAGGTGTTTGGGAGGGTGTAGGGAAGGTGTTTGGGGAGGGTGTAGGGAAGGGTGTTTGGGGGTGTGGGGAAAGGTGGGGGAGGGTGTAGGTGGGGAAGGGTGTTTGGGGGAGGGTGTAGGGGAAGGGTGTTTTGTGTGTAGGGGAAGGGGTGTTTGGGAAGGGGTGAAAGGGGTGTGTTTGGGGAAGGGGTGTAGGGAAGGGTGTTGTGGGGAGGTGTAGGGAAGGGTGTTTGGGAGGTGTGTTTTGGGGAGGTGTAGGGAAGGGTGAGGGGAAGGGTGTTTGGGAAGGGTGGAAGGGTGTTTTGGAGGGAGGGGGTGTGTTTGAAAGGGAAGTGTTTGGGGAAGGGTGTGGGGGGAAAGGGGTGGTGGAAGAGGGTGTAGGGAAGGGTGTTTGGGGAGTGTGGGGAAGGGTGTTTGGGGAAGTGTAGGTGGAAGGGTGTTTGGGGAGGGAGGTGTAGGGAAGGGTGTTTGGGGAGGGTGTAGGGGAAGGGTGTTTGGTGGGGAAGGGTGTAGGGGAAGGGTGTTTGGGGAAGGGAAGGGTGTTTGGGGAGGTGGGGAAGGGTGTTTAGAAGAGGGTGTGGGAAGGTGTGTTTGTAGGGAAGGGTGTTTAGAAGGTGTTTGGGGAGGGTGTAGGGGAAGGGTGTTTGGGGAGGGTGTAGGGAAGGGTGTTTGGGGAGGGTGTAGGGAAGGGTGTTTAGGGGGGGAGGGTATATAGGTGGAATGTGGTGTTGCGGTGGTGTTGTAGCAAGCAGGTATAAATGGATACAGCACTCGTTTCCTCTCCTAAGGGTCCCTGGTTTGCGTCTGTGGCATTCCAAGTCCAAGTTACGGTATTCGAATGTAATTCTGGTCATACTACCTCCTTGTGTAGTATTCAGTGGTATTATTGCATCGGTCGTTTGTGTGTATGTGTGTGTGTGTGTGTGTGTGTGTGTGTGTGTGTGTGTGTGTGTGTGTGTGTGTGTGTGTGAGTGTGCGTGTGAGTGTGCGTGCGTGTGTGTGTGTGTGAATTCGTCTCTCTCTGTTTATTGATATTTCCATTTAAATGTTGATTCTCGCCCGTTGTCACTTAAATGATATCCATAGAAGAATGTAACAGAAGATCAGTATACTGTTAACATCACTCAATTTTTTTATGTGTATTTATCACCGACAGTCATTTTTATAAACAGGATACGAAAAATGAACGTGTTATTTCAAATCATCACTTCAGTCATAAATCAACATTCAAAACATAACTAAAAAAATCTCTGCCAGGTTGTAAAAAAATTTCCTATAAATATTTTCCTCCTCCCTCAATACATTTTCCATTAAAAATTTTCGTCGCCGAGATCAAAATTCGCAATTCGTTTACGCAGTTTCAGACTCAATTTTGCAACTATTCACACTCCCTTACACGCTAGCCAGCCGCCCTTACTACTACACACACGCCACAAGCGACCCCTTCCCAACCCCCCCCACCTCCCCTCGCTATACGCTACGGCACCTCCTCCTCCAACCTGAGGCTAAGGAGCCTTACCCCTTTACCACCTCTTCTCTTCCTCCCTTCCAGGATTTCCATCTCCACCTCCTCTTCCCTTTACTCCTCCCTTCTAGAATCTACCCCTAACCACCCCTCCCCTTCCCCTCAGCCACCATAATAAGCTTCGCCCTGAAACATCTCTGTGAGCTGTACAATCACCTCCCCTCCCCATTCATTTCCACATCCTCCCTCATTTACGCTATCTCTCTCTCTCTCTCTCCCTCTCTCTCATTTTATTTTCCATTTATCATCTTCCTGCGTTCCTCTCTTTGCCCTCTCTCGCTGATTGTCTTGTACGCCTCGCTTCTTCATCTCGTCCTCCTCTTCGTTTTCCTTTTCCTCCTCCTTACCAGTGCTACTCCTCATTTTCTCTTCGTTTTCCTTTTTCCTTCTTCCCTTTCTCAAACATTCCGCCTCTCTCATCCACACACACCTACACTTCACCACGGGTTAACCTTCCCTCACCTTTTCTTTACCCATTCCTTGCCTCTCATATCCGACGCCTCTCACCCCTATCTCATCTCACTCCCTCATTACCCTCCCTCTATCTACTTCACTCCTTTCGCCTCATATACTTAACTATGAGGAACACAGCGAGAGGCAGAGAGCTCAGGGTTTCCTACGCTCACATATGCAACCTTGGACTTGATGGGTCCATTCAGCTTACAGCGGGGTGGAGTAATGGGAACATGGGTAGTGGGGAAACGGAAAGGAGGGGGAAAAACAGGTAAGGGAAAAGGGAGAGAGAAGGGGGCAGAGGGGTGATGCGACACAGTAATGCCATAGTTAGTCCTTCCTCCCATCTACACACAAAGGCATCCACCAGACAACAACGTACGCACGCACGCACGCACGCACGCACGTTCACACACACACACACACACACACACACACACACACACTACTACTACTACTACTACTTTGCTGTCACTCGGAATCGAGTATGACGATCATCCAGCTATGATACAATGATATGAGTTATTAAGGATGTCACCTACGTAGGTGAGTTCTAGGTGACTAAAGAGGCCGATACGGGAGGGGTTGGCGCAGCACCTTTCCGGCGTTGGCACGCTTCTGCCTCGGTATGCAGTCGAGCTAACTCGAAAGTATCGACACCTTCTTGTGTGGTGCTCCTCCAAGCTTTATGATGTGGAGTAATCGTCTCCCAGGACAGGGGGTCGATTTGGCACTTTTTCAGGTTTGTCTTAAGATTATCCTTATACCTTTTCAGTTGCCCGCCAGCGTTACGTTTACTATTCGTTACGTGACTGTAAAGTAGCTGCTTTGGCAGTCTACTGTCGTCCATGTGGGTAACATGGCCAGTCCAGCGAAGTTTGTTCATGGATAATGGTAGCCTCGATGCTCCTACAGTTGGTGTCAGCGAGAACACTGACATTTGTTCTCTTGTCTAACCAGAGAATTCGGATGATGGAATGGAGACTACAATGGCGATAGTTTTCAAGTGCCTTGAGGTACCTCTTGTATGTGACTCATCTCTCGCTGCCATACAGCAGGAGCAACTATGGGCACACGTCTGTCCTCTTACGTGGTCAGACCGCGACTGGGGAGAGAGGACGAGTGGTGGGAGAAGGATGAGGGGTGGTGGGAGAGGTCAGAGGGTCGGGTGTGGAGTGGTGGAAGTTCTGGGAGGGTGAGAGGAGTCGGAGGCAACACCATACATGGTTCCCAAAGAGTTACCAAATTTCAAAAGGTCCATTACCACCCCTGATCTATACGGCCAGGTAATAGACAACCTCCCTAGACCAGCATCCGCCAGTAGGGTCGGCGGAATATGAAATAAGGCCCTCAAAACACCCATATATGGGATAGGGTATGCTGTCTAGTGCCTGTGCCGACAGACAATAACTATCCCATGACACAACCCAAACACACAATTAGCTTAGCTAGACGGTCAGCCCACCCTCTCATACCTCCTTCTAAATTTCTTCAATTTCCGAACTATAACTTCCTTCCCCCACCTCTAATCTTCTTTCACCCCTCCCTTCTCTACAAAAAAAGGGGTGAAGGGGGAAGGATGGTGGAAGGGGAGAGGCGTCTGGAAGGTGAGGGGTGGTGGAGGGAAGGGAGAGGGGTAGTGGAGGGGAGGGGCGTCTGGAAGGTGAAGGGTGGTGGAGGGGGAGAGACGTCGGTAAGGTGAGGGTTAGTAAGTGTCAGGTGAGGGTGGTGGAGGGAAGGGGAGGGTGGTGTAGGGGGGAGGGGTGGTGTAAGGGGGAGGGGCGTCGGTAAGGTAAGGGGTGGTGGAGGGAAGGGAGAGGGGTGGTGAGGGTGTTCTCATCCGGCACGCTCTCTGGATATATACCAACTCTATTCTTTATTTTGCTGTCGACAAGAAATAGTGAAATATATATTTTTTACTGGATGTGGAATTTTTGGGAGCATCATTTTTTTATGTGTGTATCTGTCTGCCCGAGTCTATATGAGAGAGAGAGAGAGACCGACCTCACAGCATTAAGTGACAAGTCCCTCCCGTCAGAAAAAATAAAACAAGAACATCATTAGTGAAGTGGGTGAGGGAATTAATGAAGTAACTAGAGAATTTAAGTCGAGAAATTAGTGACTCGAGTCAAATAAATGCGGAGATTTTGTTGTACCAAACTGCCCATAACTTTCCTAATTCAGAGCACTGGTCGACGAGGCAACTGCTTCTTCCATCACCGAGTTTATTACCAAGCAGTGAGTAAAGATCCTTGAAATTCATTCTCACCTGATATATTCATTGATCAATATTAAAGGGATCATGATATTTCATCCTATTAGGTTGTGTTCTCTCAACGTTTACGCCTTTAAATCCTAACTGACAGTGACACGAGAGATACATCCTACATAATCTATACCCGTTATACGATTAGTGCAGCAACAATTATAGCCATCCTTATCATAGAGGCTAATGTATCTCATAATAATATTGTTCCATTCGCTTTATCAGTACACCTAGGGGTAAAGGAGGAAAAGGGCAGTCATTAGTAATTAGTAAATGGTATTCCTTTACTAGATACCGACGGCTATGCATGCACACAGGATCTACGTTTATGTATTTCCGTCTTGGTCATATTCTCTTCTCGCACACACACACACACACACACACACACACACAGACACACACACACACACACACACACACACACACACACACACACACACACATGCACACACACACACACATGCACACACACATGCACACACGCGCACGCACGCACAGGAGAAAAAACACTAATATTAAACACTGTCAGGTTCATTAAGACGCTCTCCCTTTTTTTAGCCCTCACTTAATTCTGTTTTGCTGAGCAAGTGACGAAGGTGGCCTCCCTTCCCACCCTCCCTTCCCTCCACTCCCTCTCCATCCTTCCATTCCATTCTCCCTTCTTCTACTCCCTCTGTTCCCTCCACTACACTCCCTACCCCCTTCCTTCCACTCCCCCCTTCCTTTTACTCCCCCTTCCTTCTACTCTTCCACCTCTCTCTTTCCCTTCCTTCCACTTCCTCTCTCATTCCTTTCCCTTTGTCCCTCTCCATCCCTCTACTACATCTCTCCGCTCTCCTCCTAATTTTCCTCCCCTCCACTCCCTCCCCATCCCACCACTTCATTAATCTCATTACTTATCAACAGCTCTTCCCTTGTCTCAGATCAGCCCTGGGGAGAAAATTAATCCTTGTCTTGTGTTTTATTGAGGACAAGAGAAACACGTGGCTAACTCAAACACGTTATATTATTAGGTCAAAATAGATATAAACTAAATGAGAGTAGAAGAAATTATTTGACCTTGGATTTATTTTTAATCATGACTAATGGATTGGGGGTTAATAAAACCGATTTCAGATTACTTAAGGAAATGACATAAGTAAGGTTATTATACTACAGGGAATTACGTAAGATGTTTAATATAGCTAAAATAAATTATATCCTTTGTCGCTTTTTGTTAAGTATTTGTGTCTCAAAGAGCCGGACTATAACAAGATGGACTAATAATAAGCAGGATTAATAAAAAGCCGGACTAATAAAAAGCCGGACTTCTAAAGACCGGACTAATAAGAAGCCGGACCAATAAGAAGCTGGATTAATAAGACGCAGGGCTAATAAAAAGCCGGACTAATAACAAGCCGGACTAATAAGAAGCCGGATTAATAAGAAGCCGGATTAATAAGCAGCCGGATTAACAAGAAGCCAGACCAGCATAAAACCAAAACAACTTAGAGTCACATCAAAACAAAGCAAGCCAAATACAGGGCCACACCATCAGAGGACAACACCACCACAGAGCCACACCTCAACAGGGCCACACCACCGCAGGGTTACACCACCACAGGACCACACCATAGGGCTACACTTCAACATGGCCACACCACCACAAGGCCATACTACCACAGGGCCACTCCAACACAGGACCACACCTCAACAGAGCCAAACCACCACAGGGACACACGTCAACAGGGCCACACCGCAACAGGGCCACACCACCACAGGGCTACGCCATCACAGGGCTACACCACCGCAGGACCACATCACCAGAGGGCCACACCTCAACAGGGCCACATCTCAACAGGGCCACATTTCAGCAGGGCCACACCACCACAGGGCCACTGAACCAGAATAACACTGAGGGAGGAAAACTAGTTATCCAGGAGGAGCGGTGAAACGAAAGCCAGACCACAGGTGAGCCATAAGAGAAAAACCAGCTGGCCAAGAGCCGCGGGGAGGGAGCCAGACCAGAGGTGAGCAATGAGAAGTGAGGCGGGCGGATTACGGCAGCTGACAGTGGGGGCAATTAGGAGTTGTCAGAGTTAAGCCGTGATTGGCCGGCAGCAAGTGCCACAGCCTCGGATCTGTTGGGAGGAGGAGGGAAGGAGGCCAGGAAGAACGGCAGGTGGGTGTAAGAGTCATCTGGCACAGAAAAGCGATTGTGCAATACGTATCAGACCTTTTAAATGACCTAGAAACACTACTGTACAAATTCTAACTCTGAATACTTGCTTTGTTCTCATTGTATCTCATAATGTGAGTGACTGTACTGGCGGAAAACTCTACGGTAGCCTAGGTGAGAAAACCACAATGAGGGAGTTTGTTGTACAAGTCTGATATGATGACAAATAAGGTTGTATGTGAAGTTGAACAATGCCCTTATTGTGTGTGCGGTCACACCTACTGTACAGTGATTTACTTGCATATATATATATATATATATATATATATATATATATATATATATATATATATATATATATATATATATATATATATATATATATATATATATATGTTTGCTATAGATTTGTAGATATACAGTACATAATAAATCTATATAATAAAACCCCATTACAACCAGTGAAGTGTTAGTGAGTCACAAGAAGAGATGTTTATTCAAAATAATAAAATTAGTCAGAAACTCAGTATAGAACAGACGGGGAAGGTGAGTTCGACAGAATTTTTACCAATACAACTTAATTGTAAATTGTCTTAGAAAAGCATCGTGCACACAGCCTAGTAAAATAAAATAAAACGGAATATAAGCGAAAACAAATTCCTAATTGTAATAAATAGTAATCAACTATATACATTTTTCTGAAAAAAGGTAGAAAAACTGAAACATGAGAAAAAATAATAGATGTAATATAAATAGTTAAGAAAAAACAACAATAAACACGAATTATAACACAGCGATATTCACATAGACTTACGTGTTCTGTAGAAATCACTTGTCGCGTTAGCCTGTCAGTTTGTCTGTTTATCTGTTGGGTTCTTATGTTTTTGGTAAGTCTCGTCATATTCAGGGTCTCATAATAGGATAAACAAGCATATATGCGTAAATTTTGAATACTCTCTAATTGTACAGTGGTGTTCCTTATTTCTTATGGCAGACATGGAAGAAACGAGAGCGATTACTTTATATTCCTGGAGTAATGTACCGAAGAGGAGGGAAGGATGAAGATGAGAGAATAACAGAGGAGTGAAATCCCTAACCCAAAATGTGTAAATAGAACCTAAGACGATTTCATACAAATGGAACTCAAACCCAAGATGTCTAAACAGAACACCAGATGGTAGAACTAGACTTTTTCCTTCCTCTTCATTAAAATGTAAATTGGTTGTGAACTTTCGAATAATCTGAAATGATGATGCTGTAAATAAGATGTGAAAAGAAGATAAATAAGAAGAATGAAATAAAAAGCGAATAAAATAAGGAACGAATTATAAATAAGGAGAAAGAGGTTTAATGGGATGAATGAAATAAAGAATGAATGATAAATAAGGCGAAAGAGGTTTACTAAGATAAATAAAATACAGAATGATAGGATAGGATTAATGAGATGCAGGAAATAAAGGGTTAACAACTTAATAGGGTGGAAAGGGATTAATGACATGGAAAAGGATATGCAAACTCATATCTTACGAGAACATACATAAAAAAACTCATATCATACGAGAATATACCTGAAGAAACTCATATCTAACGAGATTATACACAAAGAATCTAATATCTTACGAGAATATACCTGAAGAAACTCATATCTTACGAGAATATACATGAAGAAACTCATATCTTACGAGAATATACCTGAAGAAACTCGTAGCTTACGAGAATATACATAAAGAAACTCATAGCTTACGAGAATATACATGAAGAAACTCATATCTTACAAGAATATACTCAGGGTGATTCAGCAAAGAGTACATTAAATTGAGATGAAATCCTTGGATAATTCTAAACCACAATGTCTCTATGGTAAAATGTCAGATTCTGCATAGTTTCCATGTTACAATACATTTAAGATGTTGTATTAATGAGAGTGAATTTAATGTGAGACTCCCTGTGTCAACCCTCTGTATCACGCTGTACTGCCGTAC
Source organism: Homarus americanus (assembly GCF_018991925.1). Taxonomy (NCBI): domain Eukaryota; kingdom Metazoa; phylum Arthropoda; class Malacostraca; order Decapoda; family Nephropidae; genus Homarus; species Homarus americanus. Next base: position 14,447,566 of record NW_024743709.1, read on the forward strand.
ATAAGACATCTGTGAACAAATTATTACAAAAACCTGGGGAGTTTCACATCAAATTCACTCTCACTATTACAACATCTTAAATGTATTGTAACATGGAAACTATGCAGAATCTGTCATTTTACCATAGAGACAGTGTGGTTTAGAATTATCCAAGGATTTCATCTCAATTTAATGTACTCTTTGCTGACTCACCCTGTATATAAACATACTCATATCTTACGAGATTATCTATAACATACTCATATCTTACGAGATTATATATTAACAGCCTTATGTCTTACGAAAATATAATATTATAGAAACATGAAAAAATAACTTCTATACTGAACTTTGATGTATAAGAGGCAATCAAAGACAAATTCTAATACTAAACAATAAAGGAGAAAGTTATGGACAAAGAACCAAGATGTGGAAAGAGAAATGTAGGTCAATAAGAAAAAAAAAGGAACATACGGTATATGACAGAGAGAAAATAGATATAGGAAATGGTAAGGAAGTTGGAAAGAGACGGGGGTGAATGGGGAAGCGTAGGGGTGGGGGCGAGGATGGACAACATCATTAGTAACACCTGATGGGGAGGTCGACCAGCGGGATGGATCACTTGGTTGGATGGATGGATGGGTGGATAGCACAGGGGCTTTGATTAAAAGCTAGGCTGGATTGATTGGATACAGAGACGAAGGGGGTGGATGGGATTGGTCGTGGGGCGAATGGGGAAGATTTGAGAGGATTGGAAACCAGACGTCGGGTGTAATGGCGAAACATGACGACCGGAGAGGAAATTCATTGAGTTTGTGGAGTAATACTTCTATGATCAGGCAGCTCAGGACTCGTGTGTGTGTGTGTGTGTGTGTGTGTGTGTGTGTGTGTGTGTGTATGTAATAATAATAATAATAATAATAATAATAATAATAATAATAATAATAATAATAATAATAATAATAATAATAAACGGTTTATTAATAGAGTTGCAGACAGTGGCTGAAAATGTACAAACTTACATGTGATTTAGACATCATAATATATGTTCAATACATTTACAGGGCTGTACAGTTCATAAATCAGGAGCTGTTTTTTATTTTAACAATAGATAGGATGGTGCTATTCTTATAACTATCAGTGCGGGGTCTTATGGGCTGAATTTTGTTGTAGTGGCGGACTGCACGAGGTGGGAGGGAGACTGGAGGTGGCAGTAAGTGGCGATGACGAGGATAAAGCAGTCGTCCACAAACAAACCTTGCTAGTGCGTGGTGGTGGAGGTCACTGAGGGATGGCATTTCCAGGGTGGAGAGAGCATTGTTGTAGCCGGAATAGACTGCGCCGAGCATGATTCTGCAGGCCCTCTTCTGTACTTTCTCTAGCTGACGTTGTTGGGCAGGGTTGAGAGAAGACGACAAGGCTGGTGATGCATACGTTAATTTTGGGAGTATAAATGCGTTGTAGATAGTCCTCAACTCTGGCGTGGGTGCCCCAAGTGACCAGAGTCGTCGTAGCATGTAGAGTCTGTACGAGGCTGCCTTGATAGTGTTGTTTACACGGCTCCCGGTCATTTGGCCGACGGATATTTGGCCGAACGGACATGTAGCCGAATAGAAATATGGCCGAGCGAAACCTAACCTAAGCTAGCCTAGCCTATACAAATGTACAAAAAAGAATTTTCTATCAAGCAAATGTATCACATTGCAATTATGTTATCTTTTTATCCTGTGTCCGTCGGTGAAAAGTCCATCGGCCAAATGTCCTTCAGCCATCTGTCCGGCCACGGTTTTTTACATGGGCCTTCCAGTCCAGTTTGTGGTCTATAGTTACACCCAGGAGTTTGGCAGACTTTACTACATGGAGAGGATGGGCACCCACTGTAACTGCTGGAGCTTGCACTGGAGGGGTGGCGGTGTTGATGTACATGGCTACGGGTTTGGTGTGATTGATGGTGACCTTGTTCTCTGTAGTCCATGCCTGTAGCCTGTCCAGGGTGCCTTGTAGCAATGATTAGTCCGGTGGGGTGTTGTTCACTGAAACCTCCACAGTGCAGTCATCCACATACTTCCACCTGTGAGTAGTGTCCGATAGAGCGTCGTTGATCAGGATTAGGAAGCACAGTAGTCCCATCTTGGTCCCCTGGGAAACACCATAGGTGAGGTGTTGGAATGTGGAAACAGAACCCTGGTACCTCACTGCCTGACAACGCTCACTCAGGAAATCAGTAAGTCATGAGACCAGGTTGGTGAGCAGCCCTAGTGCAATGGCCTTGTTCATAATAGTGCAGAGACCAAAAAGGTCAAAAGCCTTTTTGAAGTCAACCAGGTCAACGGCCAGTGATGTCTTACGTTTCTACAGGTTTTTATGCAGAAAATCCAGGAAACTAACTAAGCAGTGTGATGTAGAGGAGGTCCTCATATTGCCAAATTGCTGTGGATCAATTGATTGATAAATACTAGCAAATGCCAATTCAAAAACAAAGTTTTCACAGAGTAGACTGGGTATGGGGGTGATGGTCACTGGCCTGAGGTCACTAGGGGACTGTGGGGTGGGGACCTTGGGGATAGGGGTGACATATGCAGTCGTCCATTTATTAGGGCATTTGCTTTGACTGAGGGATGCATTAATAATGGAACAGAGGAGGGTGGCAAGTTCGACTGCAAACTCCTTGTAAATTTTGATTGGGAGGTCAATTAGGGTTGTAGAGCATTTGGATTTAATTTTCAGGAGTTTGTTGGCAACTTCAAATAGTTGAACACTGGTAAGTAGGCCGGGAGGAGAGTGAGGTCAAAACTGGGTAAGGTATGACATATGGTAGCAAAGTGGTTATTAATTGTCTCAGCTGCCTCCTCACTAGGTAAATGAGATATAAAAGGAAATAAGAACAACATAAAAACATAAGAAAATAAGGAGTCTGCAATAGGCCAGTTGGCCTGTGCATAGCATCTCCTGTCGAGAATTACTACCCCTCTCTATCATCCATGAATCTATCTAGCCTCCTTTTAAAACTTTCCAGAGTTCCAGCACTTACTACAAATTTGCTAAGCTTGTTCCACTCGTCCACCACCCTATTTGTGAACCTGGTCCTTCCTATCTCCCTCCTAAACTTAAACTTATCCAACTTAAATCCTTTGCTACGAGTCCTATCCTGCTCGGATATTTTAATAACTTTATCTATATCGCCTTTATTGATTCCTTTCACCCACTTAAATACTTCTATCATATCTCCCCGCACTCTTTGTCTTTCTCGGGAATGCAAGTTTAGTTTCTTTAACCTATCTTGATATGGAAGGTTTCTAAGTCCCGGAATCATTTTCGTCATTCTTCGCTGCACCGACTCCAGTGAATTGATATCCATTTTATAATAAGGGTACCTGAACTGAACTGCATAATCGAGGTGCGGCCTGACTAGCGCAAGATATAGTTGCAATAAGACCTCTGCACTCGTATTACTTACACTTCTAGACATAAAACCTAATACTCTCTTTGCCTTATTTCGAACATTAACGCACTGTTTTCTACGCCGTAGGTCCGGGTTTACAAGTACCCCTAAGTCTCTTTCACAAGTCGACTTCTCTAGGTTGATGTTGTGAAGGCTTTATACATTGATACTATTTGTTCTTCCAATATTAAGTACGCTGCACTTGCTGGAGTTGAATTTCATTTGGATTTTTCTAACCATTCCTGCAGTTTATTTAAATCCTCCTGTAGTGCATTTGCGTCCTGCCCTGAATTAATCTGCCGCCCTATTTTGGTGTCATCAGCAAACTTGCTTATGTCACTGCTGATCACAGTATCTAGATAGTTTATGTAGATTATGAACAAGAGTGGGCCTAGTACTGACCCTTGGGGAACCCCACTGATTACACAGCCCCACTCAGATTTAACACCATCTACGCTGACCCTCTGTGTGCTACCGGTGAGCCATAATTTTATCCAATTTAAAACTTTCCCCTTGATACCATGAGCCTTAACTTTTCTCAGAAGCCTCTGATGTGGTACTCTGTCAAATGCTTTGCTAAAGTCTAAGTAAATAACATTGTAATTTTCGCCATTATCTACTACCTCGAAGACTTTCCTAAAAAACGTCAGCAGATTTGCTAGACAAGATTTTCCCTTTGTAAACCCATGTTGAGAGTTGTAGATTAATTTGCTTTTCTCTAAATGCGATCGGATGCTATTTGCTATAATTGATTCAAGAAATTTATCCACTACTGACGTCAACCTGATCGGCCGGTAATTTGACGCTGATGCTCTGTCTCCCTTTTTGAATATGGGTACTACATTTGCGTGTTTCCACAAGTCTGGCACAAATCCCGTGTCTAATGATTTTGTAAATAAATTTACGAGGGGTCAGCTAATCTGCTCCCTACACTCTTTCAAGACTTGAGGGAAAATTTCATCCGGCCCTGGGGATTTTGTATTCTTTAAGTTATTTATCCTCTTAAGAACATCCTCTTCTCTAATAGTGATATTCTTTAATTTCTCTTCTTCCTTTCCCCAAAATATCAGTTCCACCTGTGGAATTTCCTAGTGAATTTCTTCTGTGAAAACTGATAAAAAGTAGCTGTTCAATACTTTGCTTAATTCTTCACTGTCATTGATCACTTAACCCCCCCCCCCCCTTGACTTTAAAGGCGCAACTTTGTCATTGACCTTTGTTCTATATACCTGGAAAAATCCCTTGGGATTCGCCTTGGATTCTCTTGCTATCCTGATTTCATAGTCTCTCTTTGCTTTCCTTACATTTTTCTTAACATTCCTAGATAGTTCATTATACGGGGTACCTATTTCTGAGCTGCTCCTCCCCTCCCTTTAATTTCTTATAAATTCCTTTCTTTTTTCCTATGTCGTGTTTAAGTTTTCTGGCCATCCACCTTGGCTAATTCTTATTTTACCTAATTTTTCTGTATGGTATATTTTGTTCTTGTGCTTTATGTAGTATACGAGTGAATATATTAGTCATGATTAATTGTGGTGTCACATGTGACCTCACCCATACCTACCGGGGGACTGACCTGACTGTTCCCAGGTGACCTCACCTAGGTACCTTCTTAACCCCTGATAATCAGCCAATCGAAAGTTTGGGACTCTGACCATATTGTCATTGTTTTTCGTTTCCTAATTTAGGGTGAACCTGATTTGTCTGTGATCATTGTTACCTAGTTCTTTCCCTACTGTGATATCTCTGATAATATTTTCTTTATTTGTTAATACTAGGTCTAATATGTTGTCACCTCTAGTAGGTTCTGTAAATAATTGTTCCAAAAAATTTTCCTGTACTGCATCTAGGAAGTCTTCAGATTCATAGTCACCTACAATGTTGTCCCAGTCAATATTTCTGAAGTTGAAATCCCCCATAATGCACAGGTTGTTATAATTTGCTGCCCTACTTATTTCCTGCCATATGGGTTGAGCTGCTTCTTTCCCAAGACTTTGGGGCCTGTAACTCACTCCCATAATTATTTTTTCTCTTCCTTCCGTAATTTCTACCCATACAGACTCGGTTCCTATTTCACCCTTTACTGAATTATTAATGTGGGAGACTGACGGTTAAGACCACAGAAATCTTTTACCTTAGAGTACCACTGACCGATGCCGACCTAATTGAGGCCGTGCACTTTCCTGGGATAATAAGACTTCTTGGCTGACTTGATTTCCCTGATGACTTGGTTATGTAGACTTTTGTACAGGCGGTGTTGGTGTAGTATGCCTAGTTGCGCTGCTCAACTAGTCTTTTGATACGGAGTGTAATCCACGGGACATCATCTGGGTGGATCCTCCGTGACTTGGCTGGAAAGAAGTGGTGGTAGGCTTTGGTGATAGTGTCCAGGTAATTATCCCACTTGTTCTGCACATCGTCTACTGTGATCACTTCAGTCCAGGGATACCAGGTCACCCATTGTCCGAAACACAGCATGGCAGTGTCAGGGGTGGGTCGGTAAGTCCTGGTGACAACTGGCGGTCGTGAGATGGTAGGTGAAGGTGACTACAGCAGAGACAGGTGGGTGCTTCGTACCATGGGAGCAGCAGCTGGGGGGAAGGTAGTGGTTGATGAGATCAGTCATGATGAGTTCCAGGGTGGCATTCCCATGTGTAGGAAAGTCAACTATCTGTGCAAGGTGGAGGTGTTGGGTGATGTTGCTGATGTCTAACTCATTAAAGTCACCGCATATCACTAGCTTAGCACATGGAAATCTGGATCTCAGTGTCTATTATATGAGTAACCAGTACATTGGGGGTAGGTCAGCGCGGGGGGGTGTTAAGCCACACACACAATGAGGGAGGTAAGCTGGCGGGGGTGGGAGTGACCTTAACCCACAAAGCTTCTACATTCTCAGGTACATTAACACGTAGTGTGTGATGGCTTAAGGTCACTGCGACAGTACAGCACTACAACACCACCTCTCATGTCTTTTCTAAGGTGGTGAAATAACTCATAGTTTTCTAGGGCACAGATCTCAGGCACTATCTTTCCGTAAAAGTACTGAACTGCCTTAAATTAGCTACAGGTCGACGTGATGACCTTGGCTGCTGCGGAGTGCCAGGGGACACGTCCTCACTCAGTATGTGTGTGTGTGTGTGTGTGTATGTCTTACCCAGACTCTCTGAGTTGTAGACGGTGGACTAACGAGCATCACAGTCATTCACACTTGTGCATTAATGTTCCTGTAGGTCTCGGTTACTCGTCAAACTACATAATAATTTGTATGTACCCGAAAATCCCTAAAAAAAATTGTCGCAAAATACCCGAAGCCACACCCTTACCCGGCACACAGCCTGGGACCATAAACACGTCGGCTTTTATTCCGGAGGTCTGCTGGAGCCTGAAATCAAACAAGAGGAAAGTCAACGGGAAGAATCCTAATCTAACATTTACATTGTTCCTCGTGAAAGAGTGAGGCTGGCTGTTACGCTGGAGATTGTCCTCGGGTAAAGGTGATTGCTATGCAGGAGAGGTCGCTGAGCAGAGAGGTGGTCTTCACGAAGGGGGTACTAGTGGCTTACACGAACACGTGGCCCACGGTCGGTGGCTTTGGTCTTCACGGACAGGCGGTCGCTATGCAGAGATGTTTTCTGTGAAGGTGGTTCCTATGTAGTGGTGGTCGCTGTGGTGGCAGTCGGTATATAGCAGTGATCCCTAAACAAAGGTGACCACTCTATAAAACAGGTCACTGGGGAGAGGTCATGACTTCTCTGAGTTCGTCGCAAGACAAACCTGGTAGCTATACATAAATGGTAGACATACATAGGTGGTCGCTACACATAGATGGTCGCTATACATACATTGTTGCCATACATGAGGTTCAGAGTGGGAAGGTTCTGCGTAATAATCATTTTAATCCTGCATTAATCTACAGCAGGTGTGAGGCAGAATGAGCGTAATGAGGTGAAGTCATGTCAGTCACGTTTGTATATGACATAGAGGATATCAATTAATCTGCATTTACTGGGTTCGACCACATGTGAATATTGAGTGGTCAATTTCTAGTCAACAAAATGGGTACAGAGGTGGGCATGTAATCAAGAACCACTCAAGAAACATATACATATTATCATGAGTCAGTCAAGAGACGTTCGTATGACACCAAGAAACCAGTCGAGATATCAAAAATCACTCCACAAACATGCGCAAGTTGTTATAGATAATACACAATTCAGCCCACATCACCAAAAACCATGTTACAAACACACACACACACACACACACACGTCAGTCAAAGGAGAAACCCTGAGCCAATCATGGTTGAGGCTACGTCACACACGTCCTCACTGTACTGATACCAAGAATAACGGTAACCTGGGGCCTTCTCTCAGTTTGTTTGGTGAAAAACAAATAAACAAGAACGTGATGAAACAAGAACGCGGATCACACACACTCTTCCTGTGTTTAGAGATTATTAAAAAGCAACAAAGACACGAAAAAAACAACACCTGGAGTCCTCACAATCACATTAAAGGATTATGTTTGACTCTTTCACTGTGTAATATATTTAGACTAAAAAACAAAAACAATAAACAAGCAAATTCACACACACACACACACGAAATAGGCCTTTAGTCTCGATTACGCGGACAATTGACGAAAAACACAAACGAAGAAAGAGCAACAAACACAAACAAAAATAAATAAGAATATACACAAAGACAGACGGAGTAGCTATTCTTTTGGACTTCTAGCTTTAAGGAAAAAACAAAAACACTCACAAAACAGAGACACACAAACACAGACGGAAAAAGTCTCTACCTTTAATGTCGAGAACACAGACAACGAACATAAATAAAATTATGCCTGTAATTAGCATGATGTATACTAATGGCGGTAACACAGTGGCGAACATATACTGTATGTGAAAGCTGGCATAGAAATATATAACTAATTTCTGACATAAATAGTAGGTGACACACACACACACACACACACACACTATCACCAAAGCCTACCACCACTTCTTTAAATCCTAAACCACTGAGGATCCACCCCGATGATGTCCCGTGGATTACACCCCGCATAAAAAGACTTATTGAGCAGCGCAACAAGGCATACTACACCAACAACCGCCTGTACAAAAGTCTACGTAACCAGGTCATCAGGGAAATCAAGTCGGCCAAGAAGTCTTATTTTCCCAGGAAAGTGAACGGCCTCAAGGAAGTCGGCATCGGTCGGTGGTACTCCAAGGTAAAAGATCTCTGTGGTCTCAACCGTCAGTCTCCCACACTTACTTTCATCTCACATTTACCTAGTGAGGAGGCAGCTGAGATAATTAATAACCACTTTGCTACCATATGTCATACCTTACCCAGTCTTGACCTCACTTTCCTTCCGGCTTACTAACCTCCCCCTCCCAGTGTTCAACTATTTGAAATCGCCAACAAACTCTTGAAATTTAATTCCAAATGCTCCACGACCCCAATTGACCTCCCAATCAAAATTTACAAGGAGTTTGCGGTCGAACTTGCCACCCCTCTCTGTTCTATTATTCATGAATCCCTCAGACAAAGCAAATGCCCTAATGAATGGAAAACCGCATTTGTCACCCCTATCCCCAAGGTCACCACCCCACAGTCCCCTAACGACCTCAGGCCAGTTGCCATTATCCCCATACCCAGTCTACTCTGTGAAGACTGTTTTTGAGTGAGCATTTGCTAGAATCTGTAAATCAATTGATCCACAGCAATTTGGCAATATGAGGACCTCCTCTGCATCACACTGCTTCGTGAGTTTTCTGGATTTTCTGCACAAAAACCTGCAGAATCGCAAGACCTCACTGGCCGTTGCCCTTGTTGACTTCAGGAAGGCCTTTGACCTTGTTGATCACTGCACAGTTATCAACAAGGCCATTGCACTAAGGCTGCCCATCAACCTCGTCTCATGGCTCACTAATTTCTTGAGTGGACGTTGTCAGGCAGTGAGGTATCAGGGCTCGGTCTCCACATTCCAACACCTCATCTGCGGTCTTCCCCAGGGGACCAAGATGGGACCACTGTGCTTCCTAATCCTGATCAACGACGCTCTATCAGACACTCCACACAGGTGGAAGTAAGTGGATGACTGCACTGTGGGGGTTACAGTGGACAGCACCGCACCAGACTACTCATCGCTACAAGGCACCCTGGACAGGCTACAGGCATGACTACGGAGAACAAGGTCACCATCAACCACACCAAAGCCGTAGTCCTGCACATCAATACCGCCATCACTCCAGTGCAAGCTCCAGCAGTCACTGTGGGTGCCCATCCTCTCCAGTTAGTGCAGTCTGCCAAACTCCTGGGTGTTACCATAGACCACAAACTGGACTGTAAGGCCCATGTAAATAACACAACCAAGGCAGCCTCGTACTGACTCTACGTGCTTCGACGACTTAGGTCACTTAGGACACCCACGCCAGAGCAGAGGACTATCTACAACGCCTTTATTCTCCCCAAACTAACGTATGCTTCACCAGCCTGGTCGTCTTCTCTCAACTCCACCCAACAACGTCGGCTAGAGAAGGTACAGAAAAGGGCCTGCAGAATCATGCTCGGCGCAGAATACTCCGGCTACAACAACGCTCTCTCCACCCTGGAAATGCCATCCCTCAGTGACCTCCACCACCAAGCACTGGCAAGGTTTGGCAGTGAACTACTGCACCACCCTCGTCATCGCCACCTCCTGCCACCGGCAGCCCCCCACCCACCTTGCTCAGTCCGCCACTACAACAAAATTCAGCCCATAAGAGCCCGTACCGATAGATATAAGAATAGCACCATCCCATCTATTGTTAAAATAACAAACAACTCCTGATTTATGTACTGTACAGCCCTGTAAATGTATTCAACGCATATTATATCATTATATCTAAATCAAATGTAAGTCTGTATATTTTCAGCCACCGGCTGCAACTCTATTAATAAACCGTTTATTATAATTATTATTATTATTATTTTTATTATAATTATTATTATCACACACACACACACACACACCCCTAGTTAGTATATATCATATTTGTATTACTTATGTTACTTGTATATTACTTGTCAATCAAGAGACCCATTCCCCAATTATGTAACTATATTTTCAGCCTTCCGGCCGTCATGCTCTTTCAATAAACCGTTAATTATTATTATTATTATTATTATTACTATTATTATTATTATTATTATTATTATTATTATTATTTTATTGCTCACACGGAAATTACTGGCTCCTTATTCTTCCCATTGTTCCAATGTGTGTGTGTGTGTGTGTGTGTGTGTGTGTGTGTGTGTGTGTGTGTGTGTGTGTGTGTGTGTGTGTATGTGTGTGTGTGTGTGTGTGTGTGTGTGGGTGTGTGTGGTGTGTATGTGTGTGTGTGTGTGTTTATGTGTGTGTGTGTGTGTGGTTTGATTGAGAGTGTATGTGGTTTGTGTATGTGTGTGTATGTGGCTTGTGTATGTGTGTGTGTGTGTGTGTGTGGCTGTGTATGTGTGTGTGTGTGTGTGTGTGTGTGTGCGACCTGCGGTGTAATGGTCAGTATCCTTGCCTCGCCAGCGAGCGGACCCGAGTTCGATCCTCGGGCAGGGTGAAACTATGGGCAAGTTTCTTTACGCCATTTGCCTCTGTCTACCCAGCAGTAATTGGGAACCTGGATGTTATTCGATTTACGGAAGGTATTCCGGGGTAATGGTTAGCCAGTGCAGTTGGCGAATTGTCCATTCTTCTCGGACTATTCCGTGAAACTGGGTCATGCAGCTCGTTAACTTAGGGTGTGGTTGTTGTGTTGGTGACAGCTTCTACACCTTAACAAATTCACGCCTAGGAGGCCCTTGGGCCGGCCATCCTCGATTTCGAGGGGCTTCCATTATATGTGTATGTGTGTGTGGTGTGAGTGTGAGTGTGTGTGTGTGTGGTTGGTGATGTGCGTGTGGTATTGTATTCTGCCACTTACAGCAGCTAGTTTATTGTGCACCCCATAGTCATCCTGTGAGCGGTAGCGCAAAAGGATTACAGAGTAGAATTCACAAAGGGTCAGTATAACTAACCCCCGTGGTCAGGATATTATGGCATTGAATGTTAGAGTGTTTCAAATAAATTCTTTTAGTTGTACACATAAAGGGTAAATTATTCGCAACTGGGTGAGTACAGGAGTGTGAGGCAGTATGTCTGGCCACACAATTTGTTATTCACATTTGCATGAGAGGTATTCATGCACATTGTGTGATTGTTTCTATATACGGGAGCTGATATAGTTACTAAGTGCAAAAAAGTGGATACATTCTTAATATGTCGGCTATCTTGCCATTAGAGATGAAGTGTTGTGTTATTTCACACACAGTGTGCTGGGACCTGTCCCTAAAAGGTTCTATCTTCACACAGTCGAGGACGTAGTGTTCAAGTGTGTAGCCATATGTCTGACCACACACTTTACATTTAGTGTTGTTCACATCTGCTTGAGGAACATACTGCCAGAGGTACTTATGTCCCAACCTTAGTCTAGCGGATACAACATCTTGTAATCTAGTGATCTTGTTACTTGTTCCATATACATGCTTCGTTTGATACAACTCATCATGGTAAACTATGGATCGACGAGTGGGTGTTTAAACTTGTCTGCTTGAGTCAAATTCATCAATAAGTTCGTTCATAATTATAGTTTTAAGGGTTCTTTTTGACAGACCCAGACTGTATTCAACAGTGTCTTTGTTAGACGCGAGTTTGGCGAGGACGTCAACTCTCTCATGTTCTTTGAGGCCGATGTGAGAGGGGATCCACAACAGTTTGATCTTGACACCCCAGTCAACAAGGTACGCATGCTTGTGTCTGGCTTCAGAGGCAAGCACGTGACAACTTGAGTTGAGGATGTCAAGAGCAAGTAGTGAGGATAGAGAATCAGTGATGATGAGACTGTCAGTGACAGTGATTTCAATAAATTTAATAGCTGTGAGACTGGCAACTAATTCAGTTGGTAGTGTGTGTGTGTGTTTTGTTTGTGGGCATTTGTGTGTGTGTGTGTGTGGTTTGTGTGTGTGTGTGTTTGTGTGTGCCGTCAGTGGTGTGAGACTTCCAGGAACACCGCGGTGGTGTTACTGTAGTTCCACGAAGTGAAGGAACGCGGGGGAAGACTGGTCAGCTGAGGAGTAATGCGCTATTCTCAACATTAAACAAAGGATTGGTATAGACAGGGTGCCATGGGTGGTGAGAGAGGTGAAAGGAGAAGGAAAGTTGAAAGGAGGAGGAAGGAAGAGGTGGGAGGAGGAGGAAGAGGTGGGAAGGGGAGGGAGGTGTGGGAGGGAAAGGAAGAGGTCGGAGGGGGCAGGGTGTGTGGAGGGAAGGGAGAGGGGTGGACAGGGAAGGAAGAGATTAGAGGCGGAGGAAGGTGTGAGAGGGGATGGAAAAGTTTGGAGGGGGAGGAGGGTGTGAGAGATGGGAGGGGAAGGAGGAGGTGGGTAGGGGAGGAGGGTGTGGGATGTGAGGGGAAGGAAGAGGTGGGGAGGGGAGGAGGGTGTGGGAGGTGAGAGGGAGAAGAGAGTGTGAGAGGTGGGAGGAAGAGGAAGAGGTGGGAACGGGAAGAGAGTGTGGGAGGTGGGAGGAGAAGGAAGAAGTGGGAGAGGAAAGAGGGTAAGGGAGGGAGGGCGCTAGCAACGTGGGTGTAAAGAACGTGTTGAAGAATAAAGGTCATAATTTATCATTTCAATGTTGTGCACCCAGGACAACTGTAGGGTTGCAGAGGCAGTAGTATGTTACCGAGAGAGTAACTATGGGAGGAAAGTCTTCAAGGTGACTATGGGTGTGATATAAAGATCCTGCAATAGTTCCGCCATGGGTAAAGCAAACCCACCACAACCTACCCATGAATGTGATTAAACCAGCCATATGTCAGCCATGGGGCAGAGGTACAATTCTCAGAAACTAACTATAGGATTAGTATAATCTCCAAACGCTAACCACAGGAATGGTACAGTTCCACGGGCCAGTCGTGGGTATAGTACACTCTCCGACACTGTTGTACCGGTATAATACAACTCCGTCAGATCAGCCACGAGGGAAAGAAATAGTACCTACAAAGCCACCATAGGTCCCTCAAGACGAGTCTAGAGGCACAGTCCTGGGATAGCGTTAAATTTATATCTGGAGACAACAGATGGTAGTATCGCGTGACACACAACAACACAGCAACAAACGCGGCCTGGAACACACATGATATCTGTCCATCAACATCAAGGGGAGGGGAGACTCTGCTATTAATCACTGTATAACATTAATTCTCATTTGTCTTTGACCTTTACAACACCGTCGTTAAAGACCTCAACGATGATTGGTGTGACAACGTAAGTGGTTAACATTTAGAGCAATTAAGCCTCGGGAGTTCTGGCAAAGCTATTAAAATTGTAATTAGTTATTTTATTTCAAAGTTTTGTATAAACAATGTAAAAATAAAGCACACTAAGACATCACTTTTAGATATGAGAGAAACATTATATAAACTAAACTGTAAAACTACGTTAAAAATATTAGTAATCCTCTTTGTGAAGGTTGGAAATTACATCTATGAATGCTGAAAATGAATCCTTTAGAACACAACAGAAGAAAAAAACTGTACACCATCTTCTTTTCAAAACTCGAAATTAAGCCTAAACTGTAGAGACAAAATGAACAGCAACACAACTCTTTATGAAGACTAATAATCAGGTTTCAAAGAACACCGTAAAACTGAGAGAAACTGGCGCTACACATAACAAAACGCCAAGGTTTTAGCTCTTACGAACGTTCATAAGACAACAATATAGTAATGGGAAAGGGTCGCGGAAAGGGGGCGTGATTGCTGCCCGTATCATCATTGGGTATGAATTTGCTTGGGAGATTGGTATACCCGCATCCCCTGAGCAACGCTCTTGTGCATTATGCACAAGCACAGCCGCACCCTTATCCACTACCTCCTAAGATGTCCCCACACACAACGCTTCCGTGACGCCTGCTGGACCACCACTCCACGACCCCCTGATGGAGACACGATGATCCTCCCCATACTGGCCAGATATTATGTAAATAACATTGATTATGTGTTAAAGGAATATCCTTCCTTCCTTAGGCTTTAGTAAGCCCCTTTATAATATCTATGCTGTATATACTTGTCACACTTGCCAGATGCTTCTGGTGTTATTGTACAGGGGTACCTAGTGACAGCACTAGGATCCCGCTTCCTCTATCAAGGAATAAACAATTGAAATTGAAATTGAATAGGAGGGAGCACTTATCGACATTTGATGTACAGTAGACATCCGTGTGAAGCTTAATTAAAACACCCGGTATTCAGAGTATGGGAAGCGACATCTCCATCCTGGGGTGACTAAAAATATCCCCTCGAAGAATGTGTGATTGGAACTGTGCACATACTTCTCTTAGTTCATAATTTAACGCTTAGTAAAGCACACACACACACACACACACACACACACACACACACACACACACACACACACTGCATTCACTGTATTCACTCCCAGTAAACACTACTCCTTGCACTGTCACTATGTTGAAATGAACTGTAGTTTGAGCTTTCCCCCATCTAGTTATTATATGTCTTATTTGTGTCACTTATGTTACTTGTATATTATTTGTAATTCGAAACCCATTCCCCAAATATGTAACTGTATATTTTCAGCCTTCTGGCTGCCAAGCTATTTCAATAAACCGTTAATTATTATTATTAGTGTACACACACACACACACACACACACACACACACACACACACACACACACACACACACACACATCTTTCGACTCTCACTGACCATCACCACGACCTCATCTGCAAATTTGGTAAGAAGCTTCTACACCATCCTCGACACCGGCTCCTACTACCACCTGAGATCCCTAGTCCGAGAATTGCTGTTCGACACCACAACCGCATCCAGCCCATACGTGCACGAACTGATCGCTATAAGAACAGCCCAGTTCCAACCATTGTAAAAATTATCAATAACTTGTAATAAACCAGTGTATTCACTCCCAGTAAACACTACTCCTTGCACTGTCACTATGTTGAAATGAACTGTAGTTTGAGCTTTTCCCCATCTAGTTATTATATATCTTATTTGTGTCACTTATGTTACTTGTATATTATTTGTAATTCGAAACCCATTCCCCAAATATGTAACTGTATATTTTCAGCCTTCTGGCTGCCAAGCTCTTTCAATAAACCGTTAATTATTATTATTATTATTATTATTTTACATATGAGAGAGAGAGAGAGAGGACCAACAGGTTGTGCAGCTGGGCAGTAACAGCCAGACCGAGCTGCCTTCAAAAAGCAGGATCTACAGATCACAAAATATCGGTTGTTGGTGGCAGCTTTGTGAGGTATCTAAAGGTTAACGTAAATATCAATGAAATATCACAGGGCATCACTGTCAACTAAACGTTCTATTATTTACGTTGACAAACATCACCTAGTGATAGCTTCCACCAGTTGGTAGATGTTCGCTTCCTTTTGCACCTTGACACATGTTTTTATAGTACCGACCTCTGGACAGCTGGATTCTCCCTGTCAAAAGGTTCACACACGTTTTCGGGCATGGGAGGGCCACAAGGTAATGGACATGGACTTGGGCACAAAGATTTATATGGCATTTCTAAAACAGTAGAAACACACAGGTCGCTGGTATTTTAGAAACAAGGGTAAAAAAAAAAGACTATTACATCGTGTTAAGTTCCTGGACCTCACTTACATCCGTCTTCCTGTAATATAAAGGGTAAATTTCCGCTGCCCGGAGCGCCTCATATTTTCCAGTAAGTGAGAAGTCGTTAAGTGAATTCGACCTTTCATGGAGTGGGATCGTTTGCCCCACACGGGATAGCAGTTTCATGGACCCGCTGAAAACTGGCAGATGTGATTCCCAAGACTGTCACCATACACGTACAGTGTTCGAGGCTATCCTGGCACCTCTCACTCTGTTACAATACTCTTTGATTCTTTTATCGAAGAAGAAAGAGTTCCTATTTATAAGTGTTTCATGACTTATTTTCTGGATAAGTAAAATATGAAAAGACATGTGTGTGTGTGTGTGTGTGTGTGTGTGTGTGTGTGTGTGTGTGTGTGTGTGTGTGTGTGCGTGCGTGTAATAATTATAATAATAATAACAATAACCGGTTTATTAATAGAGTTGCAGCCGGTGGCTGAAAATATACAAACTTACATTTAATTTAGACATAATGTGTGTGTGTGTGTGTGTGTGTGTGTGTGTGTGTGTGTGTGTGTGTGTGTGTGTGTGTGTGTGTCGTGACTTAAACAGTACTTGAATTTTTCTCCAATCTAAACAACACGATATCTTGATATAGATTTGTTTATGATCTTGTTATAACTAAGTAATTGAGTGACTTACCCAAATACTTAGTCAGGTAAGTGTAACGCATCTGTTCTATGCCAAGAGTCATGATATATACACAATAACGCATACATAATGGATTCTTCCCCGTTTAAATATCCTTATTACCCATTTCTGCCCTTAAATGGTCATACATTTTACAGCTAACACGTAAGAATAAAAAAACCCGGTAAAAATAGAGAATTTAGGAAAACATCATCGGACCACACAACCATTCCACAACGCATTCCTGCGTCAACAAGCGCACGAGGAACAAAAGATGAGAAACACTTATTCAAACACTTCCCCATGAAACAAGACCTCTCTCATAACTCAGCCACAAGAATCCCGACAACATAAGACATCCCCCAGATAAACAAGACCCAGAGAGCAAGCAAAATAGTGAGAGTCGAGTCTTAACCTCACCGAAGACATAATTCACCACAAACGCCTGTAATCTTCTAACAATGCTATCACTAGGGACCGCTCATCAAAGCCTCTCTTCACCACCACTCCCAGGCAGAGTCCGTAGGGGGAGATAATCCTCCCCGCGTTCATTGCTTCGTCAGGAAGGTCTCACATAATGTGAGTAGTTCCCTCGAGGCGAGAAATGAAGAGGCTGCTCTGATAGCTGCCGCGACGGGTTTCCCTGGGGCTCTCCTCCACTTGTGATAGAGTGGACGACTGGATGTGGGTGGTGGCGAGGTCACTGGGAGCTGCGTCAGCCGGGGATGACGAAAACCGCCGTGAAAACTTGAAGAAAGAACATTGAGCAGGAGCGACGACACCAGCTGCAGAAATGGTAATGTGAAGGAAAAATGACGAGGGAAGATCTAGCGAGGAAACGAGTAGACATAGGAAGTAAGAAATGGGAATACAGAGGAAGGAGGAACAAAAGAAGAATGGGAATTTAAATTAAAAAAGGGATTAAGGGAGGAGGAAGGAAGACAAGAAACATAAACCGAGCGAGTAAGGGGGATAAACATTAAAGATGAGTAAATGGAAAAGGAAGAGAGCCAAGAGGGGAAATGGGAATTACGGAGAGTGACATACACATGAAGGTTGAGGAGTCAAGTCACAGGGGGGAACAACTAACGGAAGCCGCGTGGGAGAATTCAGGCCGCAAGTCCTTAGAAGGCAAAATGTATATACTGTAGTTCAAGCAACTTTTATCTCCCTAAATTCGGCTTGAAGGGTGACGAGAGATTAAAACTTGAGATAGGATGAGAAATGTGGCAGAATATAAAGAAAATAGACGACAGGAATGAGATAATAGACCGAAAACTCATGAGTGTTGCTTCGAGTAACAAAGTGGGTACTGAAATGTTCCACATGATACTACTCATAGTAATGAATTATGAAGTAATAGATGTGTGTGTGTGTGTACTTGATTCGGCTACCTATGGTGTAATGGTCAGCAAGCGAGCGGACCCGGGTTCGATCCCTGGGCAGGGTGAAACTATGGGCAATATATATATATATATATATATATATATATATATATATATATATATATATATATATATATATATATATATATATATATATATATATATATATATATATATATATATATATATATGCAAATAAATCACTGTAGGTGCGCGTGATCCAGGTATATGCTGATAACCACAAGGAAAAAGAAAACACGAAGTTTTTCGTGTAATTCACATCTTCAGGGTGATATCATGTATATATATATATATATATATATATATATATATATATATATATATATATATATATATATATATATATATATATAGAGAGAGAGAGAGAGAGAGAGAGAGAGAGAGAGAGAGAGAGAGAGAGAGAGAGTACAGTATATCAAATTTTATGCAAGTCAGTCTGTTATTCTAAAGTTATTCATGTCTTAACGTTAAAAGTTTTAATGTGGTCAGCCGTTACAGACCCAAGTTGATCCTACACACGTCTCTCAGGCTTTATTAGGTGGTTCACTTTAACTTGCACCCTTTGGCGTTACGTCCCTTCAGAAGTCTTACCACTTGTCGTTATCGTGTGATGGATTAATCACTTCAGGCATCAAGCTCTTGGCTTCAAACGCTATTTTCCCTCCTCACTGATACACTTCCTCCCCAACTGAGGATTTTTTCTCACCTTTCCTCACTACAACTATTCCGCTTTGCTCCCTCCAGCTGTCCTCATTCGTGTTTTACGTTTTTTTTTTAAGGTGTCACCTTATTTCTATGGGACTCTATACCCTCAGAGGATCTCAGCATGCTGTGGGGTTAAGTGGTGGACACCCCAGAAATCTATGGTGGTATTTATTGGGTTACTTGGTCAGGAATAGTCTCCTCGACCTCCCTCAGGCTCCTTGAATTTGCTGGGCTGCTCGGCTTCTACTTTATTTAGTGACTATTACACTCTGCGGGGCTCTCTAACTTCCGCGAATTTTCTTGTGGGTCACCTTATTCTTCCTGTCACTTTCCTAACCTTTCTGTGTAAACCGTGATTCGGGCCCCCCCCCCCTCCCCCTTTATACTCTCTGCGGAAAACTAATATCCTTCCAGTTTCATCTATCCACTGTAAAACTCCTAGTTTCTGTAGAAGTCCCTAAACTCTGTATGACTCGCTAACATATGTATGGGCACTTAATTTATGTATTTCCCCTAAACACCTTTTTTTTTAAACTGTGAACGTCTGTGGGACCCCCCCGTCCCTCGAGAAGCTCCCTATTTTCCACGAATGTCCTTAGGACTCCTCGCCTCATCCTCCGTGGGTCGTCTAATCCTCTGTGTGACCCTATTTTCTGCGGGGGTCCCTGTTCTCTGCGGGTGGGCCTGGCTTCTAAGGCAGGCACGGACCCCCACGGAGCGACCAATGGAACCGTCAGCTGGTCGTGTAACCCCTTTGATTATGTCTCACTTTTGATGGTGGCGAGAGTGTAGTTAGCACCGGCACGCACCCACGTTCACACACACACACACACACACACACACAAACACACACACACACACACACACACACAAACCACACACACAAAAATGCATAGACACAAAACACACACACACACACATTCTATATTTGACAGGGAAATGCTGAGGAAGATCCCTGGGGAGGAAACAGCATGGGGAGGGAAACTTGGGGAGAGGAGGGGACCGGGTCGAAGAGAAGTGGGGGTCGCAATTTGTGCACATGACACAGCCAGGTATTCAGCCGTGGAGCACGACACTGATATACTGGCACCGACTGAAGGTGGAGTGTAAGCAGGGTGGAGGGGACGTGTGTGAGTGTGCGTGGTGGTGAGGGAGGTGGAAGGAGGGAGGCAATAAAGAGGTTGAAGAGTGAATATTAAACAGGTGTAGGGGGCGGTGTTGGGGAAAATGTAGGGCGGAATCTCCACCTTAAAATTCTCACACTCATGTCATCAAACATTATATTCTATTCTGCGTCCCTCACTTTATCTCGGCTTATCCATTCTTTTTGTTCACCTCCTCCTGGCAATCTGTTAGTATAGTAACACACTCAGCCTAATTCTTACTGTATGTTATAAACATCAAATTTCAGCTGACGCTTTTACAGTACACCCTTCTGTATACATATACTGTATACTGCTTGTACTTTATATACAGCTTGTGCTTTTCTCTCCTACCAATTACTCCTGACTATACCATCCAGTCACCTTCATTCTCTTCTCCATTTTATCTCACTCTCAACCTATTACCTCTAAGTCCAGGTCCCTCCTCCGTAGCCGCAGTATGTCCTTTGCTCAACAGCCATGCGCTACCTTATTTTTCCCGCATACTCTAGCGTCTTCTGCCATAGTACAAGAGCCTGGTTGTGTTTCCTCGCTCACGTATCCCGCGGTCTATGGTTAGCGGAGACACAATCCTTTCACTCTTGTTCTAGATGCTCCAAAATACTCCAGACCTTTTAGCTTGCTCTCCCTTGTTTAGGTGGAGTGTTTACGATCCAATTA
The DNA here is from genome assembly GCF_018991925.1 of Homarus americanus. Classification (NCBI taxonomy): domain Eukaryota; kingdom Metazoa; phylum Arthropoda; class Malacostraca; order Decapoda; family Nephropidae; genus Homarus; species Homarus americanus. The sequence goes on from NW_024743709.1 coordinate 14,468,314, forward strand.
CTCCTCGAGCAGTTCTGGAATGATTTTTACTGTTATGTTCAGTGTAAAACTTTCGTTAATGTAAATGAGTGAGGCCTTACAAAACTGTATTGTATAAGACTTGTTATTATAGTATTTCTTTCCAGCTGCCTTACACTGAAATATTCTAGGTACGGTAGGTGAGTATGTACACCACAAAGTATCTCCTATGTGTAATTATTAAAGAATAAATCATCCAACTGGCAAATAAACATCTTCCACACCTAAGAGATACACAAACCGTCTTAAAAATCCACAAAATCCGTTGCTAAGACACCTCTCGATTTTCCCGGATTTCTCTCCATGGCGCCTCCATCCTGCCGTAGTTAATCACTCAGGATTATCGCGGGGAAATCAGGTCGCCTATCAGATAATACCTCGTAAATGAGGCACCTAACGACCCTATAAAGCGGGCGGACAATCAGACAGAGAGCCATTAGAACTCCAGATACCCAAACAAACTTGTTCCCTCCGCTCAAAAACACTTTATTTGTCCGAGATAATGTTTCACAATGGACAATAGCCTGAGCGCCAGGTAGTTCCTAACAAAGTACTGACAATCAACCAACCAGGCTAACTAAACATTTTATAAAGGCCGGTCAGTCATAGACAAATGCTCAGTTGGTTATTAAGTGTATATATATATATATATATATATATATATATATATATATATATATATATATATATATATATATATATATATATATATATATATATATATTAAAATTTTGCTAAATGCTGATATTACCAATGCAGTTACAGTTACCATTAGTTATAAATAATAATAATAATAATAATAATAATGGAGGCCCACAAACACCTGATAGTTCTGCCAGATATATGCAAATAGAGTCCCTCAATATGTTAAGTCAGGTGACAGTTCCCTAAGGTGTCTAAACCACAACATTAAACAGGTGTCTGTAGCTCCTAGTGGGTGTGCCCTACCAGCTATATATAGTAAAGGTGCATGACCTAGAACAAAATACAATCCTCTTTGCTATTCCCGGTCACAGTCACCTTGGCATGTAACCTGACTTTAGAATCAATATGCTGTCGTGTATCCCTTGTGAAGTTGGGGAAGATACGAGGCGTGAGGTAGGAAGTATCATGCAGACACCGTAAGGTTGATGGATAAATGGACAAACAGAGCCAACTTTAGGCTGGAGGCAAAAACAGTTTTGGTTGAAAGAAGACCCAGAAGACAGTAAATAGCCGACACCATAATATACAACAATGACCTTCACCACTGACTCAGTGACCCCAAAATCAAGAGGGCAATGGGGAACTTCCTCTTAAAACAATGCATAGTCCACTCAAAAAAAGTATCGTTACCCATTAGGTTGATTGGTTCGTGGTTTTGTGAGCAGTGTTAGTCCACAAGTTTCGGAACAGTTGGTACACCCGCCCACAGGTGTCGATCAAATTATCTGGTAATACTTTCGTGCATAAAACCGACAGAATTTCAAAATAACGAGCAATTTAAGTTTTATTCCTGCATAAATTTTATATATATTCCTTCTCCAGTAGTGGCAGGTATAGGGATAGGTACACAAGAACATAAGAATGGGGGAAACTGCAGCGGTCTATTGGCCCATAATGGGTAGTCCCGATTACACCCAACCCATATCGCTCATATATACGATGCACTGGAGAATATTTAAAAAAATTTCGTCCAACGTTTCATATTTTAGATACCATCGTCTATAAGGTTATTGTCCTCAACACCCTCACCGGTGTACAATAAAGTCTAATTAGGTTCACTCTTATTAAAGGAAGAACAGTTTCAGTGATTCTTCAGAGTAAGGGATGAGGCTGAACAAAAGCCAAATGTGACGAGAGAAGAACACACACACACACACACACATTGGCGACCTCATTACTATTATGTATCTCAGATGCGCCATGTAAAAGAACGTAGAGAGACAATGCCACTTTTTCTCAAGGAGGTTGACTCTCTCTCTCTTTCACTCTGTCTCTCTCTCTTACCCCCATTGAACCTTAGAGACCATGATGTACTGGATACCTCTCTCTTGTCGCCCCTCACGGCCCTCAATACCTACCACTATCAGGTATATTATACGCACTGTTAAAAAAAAATTCCTCCCAATTTCTTTCGATTATGGTACCTAACTGGCTTAACGAAATCCAAAAAAAACTATAAAAAAGAAAGATTCCGGTCGGATATCAATAATTAATTTTACTGATGCTTATTTTGATACTTCATCTTAACACTGAATACAATATGCACATTCTACCAAACATTCACACGTGTCTAAAACTATGTGTACGTTAAAGTCAAAGGACATCGTTTCTGGTGGTGATACATATCCACTCTGGCGTTATTGGTGATCCAAATAGTTTATAAGTATGAAAGAATCAGTATAGTCATTTAGAATTTCTTGCCGTTTATAGAGCAGTTGTTTTACCTCCAATTAACAAGTAACGTTTGTACACGGCAATATTCCACTAAAAGAAGACATATTTGACTTACACAGGGGAGCGTTTTCCCCAGCTTAATAGCTTAATGTAGACCTTTCAGCAGTGCGAGGATAATGATAGTTAGTTCTGGTATGCACAGTTCCGTTTTTCAAATGGGGGAATTTATTCTTATACACATACCCATTCTCATATCTCCTGTAAATGAAGAGGCGGTGTAATTTGTGGTACCGGCAGATAAAAGCCCAAGAAAAACTCTGCCAGAAAAGTTAGTCAACACAAAACGAAGATTTTGTATTTTTTTTACGGTAGAGACAGTGTGTGTATGTGTGTGTGTGGCTGACTATTACAATCCGGGATCAATTTATTCTGAAGATAGAATTTCTGTCAACCACTTTACCAGTTATTCTTTTCCGTGTGCATTTTGGTTGATATGGCTTTACTGCCTCCTTTTCTCCCGGAGGTTTCCGCAGTCTGTATCTTTTTCGCCAATGTTTCGTGGATTTTGAAAAGCCTGCATAGCGTTTTCACTTTCCAAAATAACAATGGAATAAATTTTATTTTTATTTTTTTGTATTGATACATAATATACAGTAAGTTACTTGGATTGGGTCTTCTTAGGTTAGGCAAGGTTAAGATGAAAAATGTTATATTACGTTAAGTAGGTTACGTTAAATGGGATACTATTCTACAACCCTGAGTCTGGATTGTCCAGCCTCTGAAACAATGTCTTGGGTAGCGAAACGTTAATTACCTCAAATATTTAGGTAGTTTACTCTAACAAAACTCAAGCGACCAAAATGTTGTACAGTATTCAAGCGTTGGTGGGAAGACGAGGACTGGAGAACAAATGACCAGAGAGGAGACTGACCAATAACAGCGAGAGAGATAGGTGGTGTGTAAAGACCAATTAGCTCACCTGCCGCCCACAGTCATGTCACATTCCAAACAAAAGCATATATTCTTATGGCAAATATATATTAATAATAATTATGTAGACGTCTTGGAATATTTTATACATTAATCATGTGAAAATTTTTATTATTCTTCCCCTTAGACTTTTTAAAGTGGTTCCCTCTTTAATTCATAATATATATAAATAAATAAATAAATAAATAATATATATATATATATATATATATATATATATATATATATATATATATATATATATATATATATATATATATATATATATATATATATAAAATGTTGGAGCCTAGGATGAATGGTACTCAGTGACCCCATGGGAACGTGTTTATACACTGTCCAACCAACATATTGGCACCGACAGTCGAACCAAGAGATTCTTAAGAACATAAGAACATAAGAACTCAGTATAGGAGATGTAAACAGGGAAACCAGATACCAGATGAACGACGATGCCATAGACAAATCCGACTGAGAGAGAGATTTAGGAGTAATGATAAGTAGGAACCTTAAGCCAAGTAAACAATGTGTTTTTGCTCGTAACAAGGCTAATAAAGTACTTGGGTTCATACAAAGGAGTGTTAGTTACAAGACTAGCGAGGTCATCCTAAAACTGTATCTTGCGCTTGTGAGACCACACCTGGATTACGCAGTTCAGTTCTGGTCACCGTATTACAGGATGGATATAGAGTCATTGGAAATAATTCAGAGGAGAATGACAAGACTAATCCCGGGCATTAGGAACCTTGAGTATAGAGGCAGGTTAAAGCATCTTAATTTGCACTCCCTCGAGAGACGTAGAGCGAGGGGCTACCTGATAGAGGTGTATAAGTGGAAGTCAGGGCTAAACAAAGGGGACATTACAAAGGTACTCAAACTATCCAACCAGGAGCGAACTCGTAACAATGGTTTTAAATTAGACAAATTTAGATTTTGGCGTGCAACAGGTAAACACTGGTTTGGAAACAGAGTAGTGGATGAATGGAACACGTTACCAAATATCATCATTAACTCGAATACGCTGAATAGCTTCAAACATAGGTTGGATGCTTATATGAGCAATAGGGGTTGGGTGTAAACGGGACTGCCCAGTATGGGCCAATAGGCCCGCTGCAGTTTCCTCCGTTCTTATGTTATTATGCTGATAACCACAAGGAAAGAAGAAAACACGAAGTTCCCAAGCGCTTGCGTGTAATTCACATCTTCAGGGGTGAGTACAGACTAAGGAGAAGTACAAAACAAGGTGTATATACACAGAGGAGGGTGAGATCAGGTCCACAATGGTCAGGTATTAGGTAATGACCCTACTAATCTTTAAAAAGCACCGCAACGGTCGGTAGTCAGGTCAGAGGGTAAGGTGACCCAACCTTCTCACCTGGTTACAAATCTTCTTAATTACAAAATTGTCCAGTTTGTACATGCCATTACTCAAATTCATGTTGGCTGCTTCGGTATGTTTAATAAGACTAGATTCTATAATGTTCCTATTGTCAATTGAATTACAAGGTAATATTGAGGAGGCATTATCCCAGTCAATGCAACGCTTATTATCCCTCAAATGAACAAACAGAGCATTGGATTCCTGGCCTGTCCTAACACTATATTTATGTTGTTTAAGTCTAGTTACAAGATCTTTACCTGTCTGGCCTAAGTAAAACATATTACATTCCTTGCAAGGAACTTTATAATTACAACCAATTGTGTTGTTGGGGGAGTTCTTGATTAACATTTGTTTAACAGTGCTTGAGTCTTTAAATGCCACATTGACGTTCCAGGTTTTTAGTTGTAAAGGAATTTGAGAGAAATTTTTGTGAAATGGTAATACTAAGAGATTCTTATGGTCATGGGTGGGCTTGGGATCAGTTTTGTACTTCTCCTTAGTCTGTACTCACCCCTGAAGATGTGAATTACACGAAAGCGCTCTGGGTGCATATATATATATATATATATATATATATATATATATATATATATATATATATATATATATATATATATATATATATATATATATATCAATGGGATTGTTTAAACTTGGCTCGCTGGAAAACTCTCAGTGGCCGGGGTAAAAGCCTTCCTCTGTTTACTCCACTTCGATAATCTGACATTTGTTTCTCCTATCACTCCTGTTATAGCCTTTTTGTTGCCGCTCTTAAGTGTTCTTTTTATGTATCGTTTAGCTGCGAGGCGGTGTAATGGCCTCTTCCTGCTGGAGGCTGTGTGTCGAAAGACGGGGGTCTTTTATTAGGGCATTGTGTTGCTGGGAGTGGCTCACCACCACTTTGTTTAGTTGACGTCCACCGAAGTTACACACACACACAGAAGCAAGAACACACCACGCATGCACACAAACAAATATAGAGAAAGACTCGCACACTTGATTAGCTCCTTAAGCTGACAGAGAAAAATGTCAACACTTTATATTGTACCAGGCAATGTAATGCAAATGGTAGCCAGAGGTTCTTCTCCAGCGTCGTGAGAACACAGCAAAGTACAAGTAGTTCTTTACAGTGAATGAATGCTTCCCGTCTCCTTCACCCCTGGCCATATTCCTGACTCGCTCTACCCTGTGTTACCGATAAGTTGTAACACTCCTTCATGAAGAATACGAAACCATCTTTTATTACGGATTTTTATCATCCTCTCTACATTACAAGACTCGCCTTCTTCTCCCTTACGGAGGACTCCTCTCCCGCCCTCCCGTGCAAAACTCCTCTTCCCCCTCCCGTGCAAGACTCTTCTCCACCTCTCCCGTGCAAGACTTCTCTCCCACATCCTGTGCAAGACTCCTCTCCACCTCTCCCGTGCAAGACTTCTCTCCCACATCCCGTGCAAGACTCCTCTCCACCTCTCCCGTGCAAAACTCCTCCTCCCTCCCGTGTAAGGCTCCCCTCCCCTCCATTGCAAAACTCCTCTCCCTCCGTGCAGACTCCTCTCCCCTCCCGTGCAGAACTCTCTCTCCCCTTCCGTGCTAGGCTCCCCCCCCTCCTTTAGGCACTCTTTCTCCCCTCACGTGCAGACTCCTCTCTCTCTTTTTCAGTGGAAGACTTCACTACCCCTCTCCTCTCACCTTTTTATACTGTACAGGACACCTCCCCCTTCCTCCTTTCCCTCTCTCTTCTTACAAGATTGCTCCCCGTCCTCCTCCTTCCTCTTCTCATCCTTATACAATTGCCCCTCCATCTGCCCTCTTCTCACCCCTTACACAACAGTCTCCCTCTGCCCCCCCTCACCTTCTTTCCTTCTCTCCATCTTCCCTCCTCTTACCCTTATACAATTGCCTCCCACATCTGCCCCCCATCTCACCAGTGCTTCCCCCCTTTGATCCTTCTTTCCCTGCCAAGCAATTACCACCTCCCCACCCCTTACACAATTGCCCCCTCCCATCTGCCCCTCCTCACCCTTACACAACTACCCCCTCCCATTCCCTCTTCTTACACCATATACTATAATTACCCCCTCCCCTCTGCCCTCCTCTCACCATACAACTACTCCCTCTGCCTCCCCTTACTGAGCATGCCCCACTCCCCTTCTCTCATCTGACTTGCCCCCTCCCCTCTCCCCTCCTTTCACCCTTACACAACTGCCCCCTCCTCTCTGCCCCTCCTCTCGCCCTTACAGAACTGCCCCCCTAGCCACAACAGTAAACAACATAGAGACGTTCCCTTGTTAGCTTATCAACTGGACCGAGAACTTGGTTTGCGGGGGTAAAACTCTGTCCCTTTAGACTTGTGACCTGTGTAGCGTATGATGTGTCGTGCATATTTTACAATCCTCTTATCTTTTAATGTTTCTCTAATTTACGGTTTCTTACGTTACAAAAGACATGAGTGTGTGTTAAATTTCCTTTTTACACGAAAACAGCTATTCAAAGTATTTCACGGAGACGAGGAATTGTAGTTTCTACCTCCTCTCCTACGGTTAAAAAACACGCATACAAACATACATAAGACTAAATTGGGTTTATTTAATTACTAATGTTTTGGGAAATAATTTTCCATCACCAGAACCTAGAAAACAGACAAAAAAATAAAGATATCAGGTAATATACAATAAAAACGAAACATTATCCTAAAATTTACCTTGGTGACAATTATGTAACCTTTTCATAATTCCATAAAATGATAAGACTGTGCACATACGAAGTTAAGCCAGTTAAAAAACAACTCTTCTTTTGATTTGTCCGGCATGAAACAACTATTGATGCATTAATTCACCATAAAGGAAGAGAAGGAGGATGAAAAAAAAAATGAAGGATGGGAGAAGAGACAGAAGAATGGCAATGGCAGCGCGCGCCTCCATCGTCTTCCCCGGCGACACTCACAGCTCAGCTTCACGCCCGCGGAAATAAATCACTTGTGTCGGAAGTTCTCAGAGGATTATTTACTCCAGCAAATTAGATTTTAGATCAAAATAACTCAGAATCTTAATTTTTTTTGAAGAAGTGGGAAGTTAATCCAGATACCCGTTGTCTTAATATATTGTGGCTGTGGAGGGTGAAGGTAATGAGGTTATATGAAGTATAATTTGGTATAATCCAAGGTGTGGAGAAGGAGGAGGAGGAGGATGCTGGCAACAATGATAGGAAGTGTGGCCAGCGTTCATCCTCTCAATTGTCCGCCACCACAATGGAGGTGGAAATGAGGTCCAGGGTTGTCAAGGTTGAGGCCAGGCTGCGGCTTTCCTCTCACCGCCACACCACCATGAACACTAATTACCACCATCTGCTCACCACCTCTTAAAATCTCTCCTCTTTCTTAACATACACTCAGGATTCAACGTTTCTTTTGTCTTATCATTTTAATTTAAAAGTCACATTAATAACCCCGTGTTGCGACACACTGGAGGACTCGGACCAATTTTCTCAGGAGTCACTCGTCAGCTGGTGTGATGTATAGATCAAACTCCAGTCATGTTGTCTCCTTTACCCCTCTTGTGGTTCTCAGAGTTCACTACAGAACTATATAAAGTGAAATTCTTCTCAATCAAAAAATTCACGATTTCTAGAAATATTAATATAATATTCTCATTGTCTTTTGTCTTCAAGTTCAGTCATAAACCTTGCTAAATATATTTGTTGGGTCCTAAATGTCTCCCTACATCAACTAAAAAAAGTTACTTGAATCTCTTATAAATCAATGCCAGAAACTATGTCTGCTGTTATCATTACTTGTTTTAAGTCTATCACTTCATCATAAAGGGCCCCAGCTCTGTGTGTCAGGGTGTATAAAATAGTAAAGTGTGTCACCCCGTAGGCGACCGACATACGTATTGAAGCAATACTCAGTGGCAGGGACAGATAACTGTGTCGCTCCCTTGTTCACACCTATGATTAATGATACTCTGGGCTTTACACGGACACACACTCTTATGGAAGGGGAGAGATATACCAGGATATCCATATCGAATGTTTATTTTTTTTATACCCTCTGGTTGTATGATGAAGAGATATTCCCAAAGACTTTTTTATTCTCAAATTTTTCAGCGTATTTTCAATTCAATATTTTCGGTGTCTTTTTTTCCCCGTTTAAACTCTGAACACATATCAGACACAAGTGTTACGGTAAAACTGTAACAACCTGGATCCTCGTGTTTACACTTGACGCTTTCTTCATAAAGTCTCTCTCTCTCTCTCTCTCTCTCTCTCTCTCTCTCTCTCTCTCTCTCTCCTAGGAAGTCAACAGTTGTGTGTGTAGTATCGAGTTACCTCAAGAGACAGACACATTATTTAAACCACTTCTCTCTCTCACCTTCACTTAGGTTGTCTACCACCACCAGCTGAGCCTCTCTTCTTCTCATCCCAGTCATAATATGTAAGCAATAGTTATCACTGCTTCTATCCCTCTCTTTGTTTCATTCACGTCTCTATAAAAATAACCAGTTGATCACCGTTTATCTTCATCTGCTTCTAGTCTTGGCGTCCTCGTACCTCTATCTGATGTCTATATACATTTCCATCCTCAATTTTAATCTCCCCTCTGTGTATCTCCCCTTCGCTCTATTTTTCTAAGCTTCCCTCCCCACGTCCACACCCAATCTTCAGTTTTCAATAATTTCCTTGCATGTTTTCTATACCGTAAAACGTACCCGCTTTCCTTTGTTTCCAAAATATCACTTTAATCTTTTCTCGTGTGTATTTTGCATAATGATATTCCAGTTCCCACTTACGGCGTTAATCCCACGGTTCCGTCCCAAACGTACAATGTCTGCTGCAACTTATCCTAGTGCGTGGTTTATCATTGTTATTCCTTCTACCATCTTTATAATCCTCATCTAAATTTATATATATATATATATATATATATATATATATATATATATATATATATATATATATATATATATATATATATATATATATATATTAATAATGTTTATTTTCATTCCTTTTTCCAGTCTTTTCAGAAACAATATTTGTATATTTCATAGATATAGTTTACATCCTAGACTTATTTTCTAATATCCTGTGTTGTGACTCTGTATTTCCCTACATGTGAAGTTGAAGCATGGAAGTATGTATATACATATATTTGCTGCATGCAAGGTGACATATATGTGTATATATATTTTGAATAACTTTCTTGCTTTTGGTCTCTCTCTGTCTTTATCTGGGTGTGTATGTGTGTGTGTGTGTGTGTGTGTGCGTGTGTGTGTATGTGTGTGTGTGTGTGTGTGTGTAATAATAATAATGATAATAATGATTAATAAAGCTTAACGGTTTATTGAAAGAACATGGCGGTCGAAAGGCTGAAAATATACAGTTACATAATTGGGGAATGGGTCTCTTGATGGACAAATAATTATACAAGTAACATATGTGATACAAATATGATATATAATAACGAGGTGGGGTGAAGGTCATACTACAGGGCATTTCAACATAGTGACAGTGCAAAAAGGTAAGATTAACTGGGGGTAAATACACTGGTAAATTACGATTTGTTGATAATTTTTACAGTGGTTTGGACTGGGCTGTTCTTATAGCGATCAGTAGGTGCTCGTATGGGCTGGATGCGGCTGAGGTGTCGAACAGCAATTCACGGACAATGGATGTCTGGTGGTAGTAGGAGCCGGTATCGGGGATGGTGCAGAAGCTTCTTTGTATTATATATATATATATATATATATATATATATATATATATATATATATATATATATATGTGTGTGTGTGTGTGTGTGTGTGTGTGATCCTGAACACCTACACCGATACATATGCACACTTCTGCCTTGAGGTGAATATAATTAGGACTCAGATTCTCATTCAGCTTGCACCTGGTTCAGCCACACCTCTTCCATCCATCCAGGATAACAGTACTACCTGAAGGTTCCAAGTGTTCCCTGAAGAAAGCAGTGATGGGTAGGGAAACACCGGGTAACACTGAAGTCCATTTATTAAAGGATAGGAGAAATACAAGTGGTGACTAGCGTGTGCCATGCACGGCCCACGGAGTCGGACTGAGACTGCCTTGCCATATGGCAGCCTCGGGGCAATGTTGCCACATAACACGTGCAGTGTTGCCACGTAATTATATACATAGGTGCTACTCGGCACAGTAGCTTATATACAAGGTTGCTACTCGGCACAGTAGCATAGATACATAACCTACATCTCCCTCCCCCCCCCTCACGCTCATAGTCTTTGTCTTGAGCGGACTTCTTAGTCCTAAGTCGCTCCGAGCGTCGAGGTGCACTGTGGGGCGGATCCTCGTGAGGTGTAGGGGACTCGTCCTCGGTCAGGGGGCCAGCAGCAGGGGGTGGGACTGGCCGGAGGAAGCAGCGGTTCCTCCACCAGACACGGCCGCTCGGCATCCTGACCTTGTAGTCCCGCGACCGGCCGACGCCCAACGTGTCGTCGTCGGGTCCTGGACGCGGACAAGGGCACCAATCTCCAGTGGCTGAAGAGGGCGGGCACGGTCGTCATACCGAGCCTTGGCGTCCTGGGCACGTGAAGCAGCGCGGCGGTCGCAGCTCTCGGCTCTGGTCTGCCACTCCTTTGCAAGGCCTTGGCGTGTGCAGGAACGCAAGAGTGGAGAGGGTGACCATACAGGATCTGGGCAGGGGAGCGTCCTGTGTGGGTGGGAGTGGACGCGGGTTCTGGGCAGCTCTGTGCGGCAGCGCCAGGCGCGTCGCTCGTTGATTCACGCACCCTGCTGGCGGTGTACCGAGCAGCTGGGATCTGCTCGGGAAAGTCTCTGGGCACCACGCCTAACTCCTTGCAGTGCTCCCACGACAACAAGGGTGTAGAGAGAGTAGGCTGCACGTCGATCCATCCGTGACACGACCTGTCGCCGTAAGTGATCTCCGCTTGAAAGGAGCCCACAGCGTCCGGCATCTGGGAACCGTCAGCATTGTAGTACTACAGCTGCGGCGGTGGTCCCAGGCCGCGTTTGGTGAGGCCCAGTTTCTGGAGGTGCTTCAGGCCTATCACCGTAGTATCAGCGCCGGTGTCCGGTATCACCTTGATGTGACCCTACACATCACCGTGTGTGACGGCGACGTGGATGGTAGGGGAAGGGGTAGCCCTGGGGCGTGTGGTCGATTCCACCCTCCTGATGTGACTCAGCTGCTGCTTGGGGCTGCGTGGGCCATCTGAAGGGGGCTGCGTGCGAACCACCCCAAGGGAAGTGCGCTGCTTTCCTCCTCATCTCGGGCTTTTGGGCTTGGGTTGGCGGCAGCACTTGTCGTAGTGTCCATAGCGACCGCAGACCTGACACTTGTGGCCTCGTGCAGGGCACCTGTCTGTGTTAGACCAGTGGCCCTTACGGTCACATCTACGACACAGTGCGTCGGCGGCCGGGCATGTCTTGGGGCCATGCTGCTTTCCACAGCTGCCACAGGAAGCACTAGGCGGAGGCGTGGAAGAACATGCGGCAGCCTTCACGTTGTTGGCCGCCTTCTTACCCTTCTTGTATTGTGAGATAGCTCTCACAGCAGGTGGGGCCCATAAGGCAGAGGTGGCGGACTTGGTGGCCTCGTATGACCGACATTCAGTCACTACCACCTGGAGTGTGGAGGAAGCGTCCAGGGAGATGAGTCGCTGCACCAACTCTTCTTGCCTGACACCTGTCAAGATCCCGTGCTTGATCCAGGCTTCCTCACATTCCCGGCTGTGCGCCTTGCAGACATCGATCTCCTCTGACAAACTCTTCAAACGTACAAAAAAGTCGTCAAAGGATTCATTCTCCGCCTGCTTGCTGCTGGTGAAGTCGCGGCGACGCAAGGCCTCGTTATTCCGACCTTTAACGTGCTCCTGTAAAAGGTCGAGCACATCCGTCACTGAAGATGTAGAATCGGGAGGCACTTGCAACGTGTGCTCCAAAACTTTCTGGGTCTCCAGCGACAAACACATCTGCAGTTGGATGAACTGTTTGTTTGGAGGCATGCTGTCAAGGTCCACCATCGTGGAGTAATCTGTCCAACGCCGCCTCCACTCGCGAAAAAGCTGAAACGTGACGTCTGGTGAGAGGGCGGGTGGGAGTTGAACAGATGCCTTGGGAGCTGTTGGAGTAGCAAGAGTACCTGGAGGACGCTGGTGTGGTGGAGGAGGGAGGGTACTGGCGCCTTGGTGCGCGAGTGAGGGAGGGTGGGTTAGCGGCAGGGTCGCCAATATTGCATCAAAGCACGCCTTTTCCTCCTCTCTTCGTGTCTCCTCCCTCTGAAGTTCCATCTCTCTGCGTCTCTGGTCCCTGTGATCCATCCACCTCAGAATTGTGGCAATGTCCGTCGCTGTAGGTGAAGGATGAGGGGCGGTGGGCGCAGAAGCTCCATCTGTGCCCGGTAGAGGAGAAGGTGGTGGGGAGTCGTGTCTCCAATCTTGACGTTGTCCCTTCTTACCGCCCATCTTAGTATGCTTGAACTGTGCTATTCAGTATATAAAGTGGCGCCTCATCAGCTCGAACCACATATATATGACGTAAACAGCGCAGAAATAATGCATAGGGTCCACTGTTCTGTCCATGAGTGAGTGCGTGTGTGCGTGCGTGCGTGCGTGCGTGCGTGCGTGCTTGCGTGTGTGTGTGTGTGTCTGAGACAGCAGATGCAGTGGCCTTAGGCTGGAGCCGCCGCGGAGGCAAGAACGTCAGTGTCTCCCCAGATGTCACGCGAGAAGGGTGTACGCCTGGGTGCTCCGTGGGTACCACAAAAAACAGGCCAATGCTCAACTCTCAGCTCTATACACACTAATACACTGACACTAACACTGCCACCGTCACTAAAAAGCACTGTGACGGCGCAACACTGCACGTCGCGGCGAAACACAACGCAACACAACACAACACACTAAGAGTTGACACGCACATCGCCGGCAGTTGCACGTCGCCGGCTAACTGTCCATTGTTCACACACTTGTAAGTCCACAGATCCTACTCACTGCGCCATGAAGGTTCCAAGTGTTCCCTGAAGAAAGCAGTGATGGGTAGGGAAACACCGGGTAACACTGAAGTCCATTTATTAAAGGATAGGAGAAATACAAGTGGTGACTAGCGTGTGCCATGCACGGCCCACGGAGTCGGACTGAGACTGCCTTGCCATATGGCAGCCTCGGGGCAATGTTGCCACATAACACGTGCAGTGTTGCCACATAATTATATACATAGGTGCTACTCGGCACAGTAGCTTATATACAAGGTTGCTACTCAGCACAGTAGCATAGATACACTACCCTCTCTAATGTTACCCAGTTTCAGTATCTTGGCTATCACCTGTCCACCACCGCGGACATCGATGAAGAGATTCAACATCGAATCAGATGTGCATCTCAAGCCTTTGGCAGACTCCGTACCCGTGTTTTCAGCTGTAGGGAGCTGAAATTATCTACAAAGTTGCACGTACTGTATATCGATTAGTGGTCCTCCTCACCCTGCTGTATAATAGCGAGACATGGATCACATACAGGAGGCACCTCAAGGCACTTGAAAATTTTCACCAACGTAGTCTACATTCCATCCTCCGAGTTCGCTGGGAAGACGCGAACAAATGCCAGTATTCTCGCTGGCACCAAATCATATTTTTGAATCACAGCTGGATGATCGTCATACTCGATTCCAAGTGGCAACAAATTATTATTAGTAGTAATTGTAGAGCATCGGCCCCAAAGCCGACAACAGCTGTAGATATTGACTACGAGGCAACAGTCAATGAATGCCGCATAGCTCTGCGGCTCAACTAGTTCAACACAGCTAGGGTAGCTACTTATGTATTAGGATAGTTAATTTTAAGGTAACAGAATGGCGGCGAAGGTGCGGCTATTGGGGGAGGCTGGAGGCCACGTTTAAAAAAAAAATAGTAGTAGTAGTAGTGGTAGTTAGCGGTAGGGTGTGTGTGTGTGTGAAACTATACGAAGTAGAACGACATCAATAAATCGCGCATGATGAATTTCGACAGCAAAAATGGAGACACGAAAGATCTAATTTGCAGGGGGGCAGTTGTGTTTCGTCATGCAAAACTATAACTTCATTTGCATTTCATTGCACAGTAATTTCTCTGGTTTACACATCGCCCCGCCAGGCTGCTACAACACACACATATTCCCTCCCATAAGAGTCTTACAGTCAAGTACGTTAATTGCATCCTATTCTTATTTCTCTTGAATGTAAACTTGACTGTTATTTAGCTTTGTAGAGTTTATTCTCCATCTTGGATCACGTGAAGATTAGACACCCCAGCTTCTTTTACCTGATGATTAAACACCTTAAATGCTACCTTGGGATGGGTGAGTTAGGTTTGGTTATAATTAACATTAGGGTGTTTAATCAATTCGTTAAATCTCTCCCCTCAATCTCTTTCCAACAAGAATCACTTATACTTCCTAAAGATTAAAACTTCCACCTTCTTATATATCCCCCCTGTCTACTTATCTTTCTCTCTTTTACCCTAATATTTCTCCCCATATCTTCCCCTCCTCCCCCCTCTCACTTTTCACTCATGGATATACCTCACTCTAGAGTCTAGACACTGGTACAAGTAACGAGATGTGTGTGTGTGTGTGTGTGTGTGTGTGTGTGTGTGTGTGTGTGTGTGTGTGTGTGTGTGTGTGTGTGTGTGTATGTAAATGATAATAACAAACGGTTTATTAATAGAGTTGCAGCCGGTGGCTGAAAATATACAAACTTACATGTGATTTAGACATAATGATATACGTTGAATACATTTACAGGGCTGTACAGTACATAAATCAGGAGCTGTTTATTATTTTAGCAATAGATGGGATGGTGCTGTTCTTATATCTATCGGTGCGGGCTCTTATGGGCTGAATTTTGTTGTAGTGGCTGACTGCGTGAGGTGGGCAGGGGACTGGCGGTGGCAGGAGGTGGCGATGACGAGGATGGCGCAGTAGTCCACTGCCAAACCCTGCTAGTGCGTGGTGGTGGAGGTCACTGAGGGATGGCATTTCCAGAGTGGAGAGAGCGTTGTTGTAGCCTGAGTAGTCTGCGCCGAGCATGATTCTGCAGGCCCTCTTCTGTACCTTCTCTAGCTGACGTTGTTGGGTAGAGTTGAGAGAAGACGACCAGGTTGGTGACGCATACGTTAATTTTGGGAGAATAAATGCGTTGTAGATAGTCCTCAGCTCTGGCGTGGGTGCCCCAAGTGACCTGAGTCGTCGTAGCATGTAGACTCGTAGAGTCGGTACGAGGCTGCCTTGATTGTGTTGTTTACATGGGCCTTCCAGTCCAGTTTGTGGTCTATAGTTACACCCAGGAGTTTGGCAGACTGCACTAACTGCTGGAGTGGTGGCGGTATTGATGTGCATGACTACGGTTTTGGTGTGGTTGATGGTGACCTTGTTCTCCGTAGTCCAAGCCTGTAACCTGTCCAGGGTGCCTTGTATCTATGAGTAGTCTGGTGAGGTGTTGTCCACTGTAACCCCCACAGTGCAGTCATCCACGTACTTCCACCTGTGAGGAGTGTCCGATAGAGCGTCGTTGATCAGGATGAGGAAGCACAGTGGTCCCATCTTGGTCCCCTGGGGAACACCGCAGGTGAGGTGTTGGAATGTAGAGACCAAGCCCTGATACCTCACTGCCTGGCGATGTCCACTCAAGAAATCAGTGAGCCATGAGACCAGGTTGGTAGGCAGCCCTAGTGCAATGGCCTTGTTGATAACAGTGCAGTGATCAACAAGGTCAAAGGCCTTCCTGAAGTCAACAAGGGCAACGGCCAGTGATGTCTTACGTTTCTGCAGGTTTTTGTGCAGAAAATCCAGAAAGCTCACTAAGCAGTGTGATGTAGAGGAGGTCCTCATATTGCCAAATTGCTGTGGATCAATTGACTGATAGATTCTGGCAAATGCCCACTCAAAAACAAAGTCCTCACAAAGTAGACTGGGTATGGGGGTAATGGCAACTGGCCTGAGGTCGTTAGGGGACTGTGGGGTGGGGACCTTGGGGATAGGGGTGACAAATGCGGTTTTCCATTCATTAGGGCATTTGCTTTGTCTGAGGGATGCATTAATAATGGAACAGAGGGGGGTGGCAAGTTCGACTGCAAACTCCTTGTAAATTTTGATTGGGAGGTCAATTTGGGTTGTGGAGCATTTTGATTTAAATTTCAGGAGTTTGTTGGCAATTTCAAATGGTTGAACACTGGGAGGGGGGAAGGGGGAAGGTAAGTAAGCTGGGAGGAGAGTGAGGTCAAGACTGGGTAAGGTATGACATATGGTAGCAAAGTGGTTATTAATTATCTCAGCTGCCTCCTCACTAGGTAAATGAGAGATGAAAGGAAGTGTGGGAGACTGACGGTTAAGACCACAGAGATCTTTTACCTTGGAGTACCACTGACCGATGCCGACCTCCTTGAGGCCGTGCACTTTCCTGGGATAATAAGACTTCTTGGCTGACTTGATTTCCCTGATGACCTGGTTACGTAGACTTTTGTACAAGCGGTTGTTGGTGTAGTATGCCTTGTTGCGCTGCTCAATTAGTCTTTTGATACGGGGTGTAATCCACGGGACATCGTCGGGGTGGATCCTCAGTGTCTTGGCTGGAAAGAAGTGGTGGTAGGCTTTGGTGATAGTGTCCAGGTAATTATCCCACTTGTTCTGCACATCGTCTAACGTGATCACTTCAGTCCAGGGATACCGGGTCACCCATTGTCCGAAACGCCGCATGGCAGAGTCAGGGGTAGGTCGGTAAGTCCTGGTGACAACTGGCGGTCGTGAGATGGTAGGTGTAGGTGACCACAGTAGAGACAGGTGGGTGCTCCGCCCCATGGGAGGCAGCGGCTGGGGGGGGGAGGTAGTGGTTGCCGAGATACAGTCATAATGAGGTCCAGGGTGGCATTCCTATGTGTGGGAAAGTCAACTGTCTGTGCAAGGTGGAGGTGCTGGGTGATGTTGCTGATGTGAGTGTGTGTTGGGGGCTTGACTGTGCGTGAGTGCGATCTTTAGAATGCGTTGCTTTTATAGGCTATCTGTCCGTGCGTGTGTCCATCTGTATTGTCCATGTGTTTGTTCTTGAGTATGTTCTTATTTCCTTGAACAATATATTACTTACACTCAAGAAGCAAGCGCGCGCACACACACACACACACACACACACACAGTTAACACTCGGGTGCAACAAACGGGGACAGCAGCTGGAGGAGGAGGAGGAGGAGGAGGAGGAGGAGGAGAAGGTGGAGTAGTAGTTGTAGTAGTAGTAGTAGTAATAGTAGGGCAACCTACAAAAACAACAGCTGCTGCTACATATCCCCTGGCGTGTTCCATGTGGCGCAAGAATCCCCTACACACGAGTGGCCACCCTCCTCCCTCAGGGCTCAACCCACAACACAACCCTCAAGTCTCTCCCCTTTGGAAGCTCTCCACTACTGCCTCAGCACGGCAAACCAACCGGATAGATCAGACGGGAGCCCCCCGGATCTGGCAAGGACCCGATGCTGACCAGCGGGTAATATTGGAGCCGGCGGGTTTACTCTGCCTCTTAGTGGGCTTGTGGTCAGTCGGTGTTAACGCCATATGAAAGGAGAGAGGCCAGAGATCAAGGCGGCCGGGAGCCACCAACGTACACACACCGCCACACTTCCTCTATTAAATGATGCCATCTCGTACTCTCCACCTGGGGAAATAGAGAGAGGGAATCGCAGCAGTGTTTGTTTATACTGTATAGATAATCTACTTCGTGACTAAAGATGTGACATCCAGCACTTATACGCTGAAGTTCATTATCAACGACACTACAAACACTAAAAATATTCTATACCGGTAGTAAGAGTTCGTGAAGGCTTATGTTGTGTGGAACCCCATGCATGAGCGATATTGGTACCCTTACGTTTTGAGGAGCCCGAGTTGATAACCAGAGATACAGTGAGTACAGCAAGGAACAGAGGAGTCGTCTGACAGCGGGTGGGTCCAAACTCAGCAAAACCTACGTATTCAAGTCAGCAGCACAAACTACCAGCCTCTCCTAGGTCGGTCTGTCACTTTGACCAGCGTGGAATGGATGATGAAAAGACAAACTGAATGAAATAGGAAAGATTGGGGAAACGCGTACGAGGAACGTATGTTTATACAATAGTGTGAGATGTATCATGGTGAGTGAGGTGCAGATTCAAGTGCCACTGGAGGGTAAGACTGTGAAGAGTGTTGATATGTACAAGTGAGAATGGAATGTGATTTTTAATGAATGAAAGTTGAGAATCAATACAAGAGTGAATTTATAAGACGCGAGGAGACTATCAATAAGAGAAAGAGGATTATTACGGTAACACAGAGGCAGAGCAGACAAACATAGCCTTGGGCCTCCTCATTAGTGCCTCCTCACCTGACCTCCCCCTCATCTCCACACACACACACTGTCTAAGCCACTTCACTTCTCTCCTCCCCTCTCACAAAAATATACAAGTACTGTCTATGTCTACTAAACCCAACCCACTTGAACATACCCGCATGGTAAACCTTCCCAGTCAGCTGAGCCTTTGTGAAGACCGTGGAATTTCCTGAGCAACATAATAATAATAATAATAATAATAATAATAATAATAATAATAATAATAATAATAATAATAATAATAATAATAATAATAATAATAATAATAATAATAATGAGTACAAATCAATATAAGATAATACGAAAGGAAAAGATAATTACAAAAGAACAGATGTCAGTATTATGATAAATATATAGTTACAAACTGCTGTGTTCAATGCTATCAATAGGAAAAAAACAGTGTCTACCGGGTGTAAGGGCAGGTAGTACAACGCCTGGGAGTTATTCACCAAGGACTGTGTCGCCGAGTGTCAAGTTCTCCAAAAATTAACTGAAGCAAACACATGAAATAAAATCTTGGTGTAATTCACATACGATTACAGAATATATATATATTTTTTTTTTGGGGGGTGACAAGAGTAATTAAAGTAAAACAATTAAAAATTATTTTCTATTTACACACACACACAATTCACACTAATCATAAGTAAACCCCATTTACTCCAACAACTAATGTTCCTCTGAATCACCAATTAATTACCTATTACTCTCAATAATCATCAACACGTACGACTACAACAAACACCTACTACCACCACCAACCACCACCATGATGACCCTCACTATACATGACACCGCGACCACCACTACCACTGACTAGTACTGAATACTTTGCAACACACCACCAAGTAAAGTATCACCAACCACGCAACACCACCATCACCCACCACCACCAACCGACCATCACGTTACTAATAACCATCTGTTAACACTACCTACCATAAGCCATCTACCACCATCCATTTACAACCTTCTCCCTCCACCCTCCTACAACCATCTACCATCGTTACCCTCCTACAACCATCTGCCACCATCACCCTCCTACAACCATCTACAACCCATCCTACAACCTTCTCCCTCATCACCCTCCTACAACCATCTACCATCGTTACCCTCCTACAACCATCTGCCACCATCACCCTCCTACAACTATCTGTAACCATCACTATCCTACAACCACCTGCCACCATCACCCTCCTACAACTATCTGTAACCATCACTATCCTACAACTATCTGCCAACATCACCATCCTAAAACTATCTACCACCATCCCTTACCTACAACTATCTGCCACCATCGCCTTACCTACAGCCCCCTGCCATCATCACCCCCATACACTGCGACTACTATACCTTGCAAACATTCATCCACGAGATATAAGAGTCAACAGCCATCCACCTGTACGACAGAAGCAGTACTAAGGCCCAAGACACCTGGACAGCAGGTGGTGGTGGTGGTAGTGGTAGCGGGTTACGGCAGTGTCATCTCGTAATGTTATTAGTGGCATGTATTGAGGAGCACTGCTGGGCAAATGGAATCATGGAAGAGTATTGTGGGGAGATATTGTTATGATAATACGTGTGACGACAGTGGGAGGGAAGACACGGTCGGGGCTAAGTTTAATTTTGACGCTAATGATAACAAACCGACGTTGTAGCTAGACACACTTAAAAAAATGTTGCAGTGTCCACAAAAAAGGAAGATACCAAAAGTTATGTATTTACTTAGATATTTTTAAGGGCTGTAGGCGCTTAAGTCCGAAAGTAATTAAAACAAAAATATTTTAACTTAATAAGGCGAGTTATATACTCATATGGCTATTGCGTGTCATAAATCAACGTTTCACAAGTTAATATACGTAAATTCAAGAAAATATAAATTTTAAAACATCTTATGCTCTAGAACACGTCCACCTTTACCTAAGCTAAACTGACTTGACCTTTGCCACGCGAAGAGTGTTTCTCTTGACACATTCTGCACTGTTACTCACTTCATACACTAAATGAATAATAGAACTAACAGACTCTAGGTCGAGTATTTGAGTGAGTCACCGCGCTTATGTATCTCACAAGTTTAATTTTTCCCTATCACTCTCGGGACTCGATCGGCATTAGTCACCGATGGCGCTAATTAATTCCAAGAAATTCTCAGTACGAAACAAAGAAAATTTCCACTGTGGTATAGAGAACTCCATAACACAGCCACTGAACACGCGAAAAACTCTGCGGAACGAGATTGTAGAAGTCCCTGTATGACATAGAAAAAATTATATATTGCCAAAGGCTCTGGAGAGGAAAGTCAAGACCGGCGATAAGGCAAGGGGAGCGCCTGATGTGACGTCAGGCCCGCAACCTGCTCCAGTAATAACCATGGATTTCTTCTTCTGGGAAGGGTTGGCGCGCACGCTACGTGAGGCCACAGAGTTAGGTGAATAATCTCCGAAAATGGGGCCTTGACTCCTATAATTATCGTTATAATTCAATTTGTTCTTCAGTCGGCGGACATTAACAAGTTGTTATCAGGTAACCAGGGCGGGTGTGACCAAACACCATCATCAAAGGGCAAAACTTGACACAGTTTAATAGTTAAGTTGCCTTTGAGTTAACGTTGTAAGTTGTTGAAGTTTCTTTCTTTCCCTTTTCATAAAGTAAAGGAATGAATGAAATTAACACTAACACATGAACACAGAATTTTATCCAGTTTGATCGAATCATTATCTATTATTACTTCTGCAATTATTATTACAAATTAACAACATCAACCTACACCAGCCCACACACAGAGGCACATAACTCTACAGTCTACACTAATTTGTGCAGCGTAAACCATAGCTGAAAACAAGGGCAGCTGCTGGAGCCTGGAATCTTTGCTTTCATAAGCTCGAGATCATTCTCAGAGTCTCACCCTAAAAAACTTACCACTGAAGGAAAACTATAATAAGGAGAGGGAAAACACTGAGTAGTGAACATGAAAGGGAAGGACGCTGAGGAAATAATTGTTTTTTCAGAGTGAAGCTTTCGACTGGGTTTGAGGAGTACAAATATATACCGACCCTTAAAACTAGAGGAGCAATGCCCCATGTGAGGACGGCCATGGACTTTTACACAGACTGAATAACAGATAAAAATGAAATTGGAAAAAGAGAGATAAAAGTCCTTACTCGGCAATATTTTGACAGGTTCAAAGATTTAATGATACAAATACACAAACAAATTTAGTTTTTTGTCACTATAGGTGTGGCTCTGACGAACAAGCTCAGAACCGGAATGTGTGGTCGGTCGGTTGGCTGAGTTATCTGTATGGGTGACACATCCATTGGGCCATGGTGGAGAAGTACATGAATTTTCCTTCTATAAGTAGATGACAAACTTGCAAACATTACACACCAACTTCTCTAGAATCACTCGTAGATCACAAGTGTCTAGGGCCTGTCCATAATAACCTATATTTATTTCTACTGTAATTATAAATATTTCGATTTTTACAATAAATTAATTAAATTAAACAAACAGAAGTGTTTCAGGACGACGACGCAATTAATAGTGATAACAATAACGATAAAAAACTTATACAAAACTCCTCTTGTGTCATAATAATTGTCATAATCATCTTATTCAAAATATCAAGTCAGAACCAAAAACAACATTTGTTCAGAGGACTAAAAATTATTTCAAACATGGTTATATTTACAATTTTCATTCAATCAACCAATTAAAAAAAAACAGATAAAAACAAGCACAAAATAAAATCTCACAAAAAATCATTGCTGGTCGTAATCACAGTGACAAAAAACGACACTAAACCCAGGTGATGGTGGTGGTAGTGGCTGTGGTGGTGATAGTGGTAGTAGTCGCGGTGGTAGTGCTAATGGTGGTGATGGTAGTGCTAATGGTGGTGATGGTAGTTGTGTTGGTGGTGATGGTAGTGTTGATGGTGTTAGCGGAGGTGGTGGAGATAGTGGCGGTAGTGTTGACGTGGGGGTGTTGATGGAGGTGGTGTTGGTGGTGGTAGTCGTGTTGGTGGTGATGATACTAGTGGTGTTGATTGAGGTGATGGAGTTGGAGGTAGTGGTGGATAGTGGTGAAGTGGTGGTGTTGGTGGAATTGGAGGTAGTGGTGGAGTTGGAGGTAGTGGTGGATAGTGGTGAAGTGGTGGTGTTGGTGGAATTGGAGGTAGTGGTGGAGTTGGAGGTAGTGGTCGATAGTGGTATCGGTGGTGGTGGTGTTGTTGATGGTGGTGGGTGGTGGTGTTGGTGGCGGTGGTGGTGGTGGTGATAGTGCTTGATGGTGGTGGTGGTAATAGTAGTGGTGGTGGTGGTGGTGGTGTGGTGGTGGTGTGGTAGTGGTGGTGGAGTGGTGGTGGTGGTGGGTGGGGTAGTGGAGTGTGGTGGTGGTGGTTGCGTCGGTGGTGGTGGTGGTGGTGATAGTAGCGATGGATTGGTGGTGGTGTCAGTGGTGGTGTGTGGTGGCAGTAGAGGAGGGAGGTAGCGGAGGAAGTAGTCATGGTGGTGATAGTAGCGTTGATAAAGGTGGTGGTGTGGTGGTGGTGTGGTGGTGGTGGTGGTGGTGGGTGTGGTGGTGGTGGTGTGGTGGTGGTGGGTGGTGGTGGAGGTGGTGGTGGTGGAGGTGGTGAGGTGGTGGTGGAGGTGGTGGTGGCGTCGGTGGTGGTGGTGGTGATGGTAGCGTTGAAGGTGGTGGTGGGGTGGTGGTGGTGGGGGTGGTGGTGGTGGTGGTGGGGGTGGGGTGGGGTGGAGGTGGTGGTGGAGGTAGTGGTGGTGGAAGTAGTGGTGGAGGTGGTGGTGGTGGGGTGTGGAGGTGGTGGTGGTGGTGGTGGGTGGAGGTGAGTGGAGTAGTGGTGGAGGTGGTGGTGGAGGTGGTGCTGGTGGTGGAGGTGGTGGTGGTGGTGGAGGTGGAGGAGGTAGTGGAGGTGATGGTGACAGTGGAGGTGGCAGTGGTGGTGGCCAGTCACCTGACACCTGACGTGTGATGGATCAGCGTGGGACCCGCCACCCCGCCCATTGTCTCACCCGGAATTAATACACTGAAAAATATCCTCACGCCTCGTTTTTTCCCACACACGCAGAGGGACCTGTTTTATTTCTGTTTTATAATTACAAAGGGAATGGATTAAAACATTGAGGTTTACATATTTACCTACATATCTTTTTTGACGGCATTATTCTCAAAGGACACAAATAAAATTGAGAGATTTACACTTACACCTGTATGATAATTTTTTTTAATCTAATGTGGTCATAGTTAAAGGTATATAAATGTATAATCCAGCGAATTCTGCTAAGACCATTCAGTGTGATAACCGGGTGACGTGTTGTTCTCATACCCGTGTGATGAAAGGTGGAAAATAATAATAATAAAAAGATTTGTGTACCTGACATTGCAGAATACAAAATTTGAACATTTCCCAATTTTGTGATCATTGTATTCCCGACTACCGTGTCGGCTGGTGGTATAGGAGGAGAGGGTAGTGGAGGATAGAGGAGGGGGTAGTAGTGGAGGATAGAGGAGGGGGTAGTAGTGGAGGATGGAGGAGGGTAGTAGTGGAGGATGGAGGAGGGGGTAGTAGTGGAGGATGGAGGAGGTAGTAGTGGAGGATAGAGGAGGGAGTAGTAGTGGAGGATGGAGGAGGGAATTGTAGTGAAGGTGGAGGATAGAGGAGGGTAGTAGTGGAGGATAGAGGAGGGTAGTAGTGGAGGATGGAGGAGGGGGCTAGTAGTGGAGGGATGAAGGAGGGTAGTAGTGGAGGATGGAGGAGGGGGTAATAGTGGAGGATAGAGGAGGGAGTAGTAGTGGAGGATGGAGGAGGGGTAGTGAGTGGAGGATGGAGGAGGGGTAGTGGTGGAGGATGAGGAGGGAGTAGTGGTGGAGGATGGAGGAGGGGGCATGGTGGAGGGATAGAGGAGGGTAGTAGTGGAGGGATGGAGGGTAGTAGTGGAGGGATGGAGGAGGGTAATAGTGGAGGATAGAGGAGGGTAGTAGTGGAGGATGGAGGAGGGGTGAAGTAGTGGAGGATAGAGGAGGGTAGTAGTGGAGGATGGAGGAGTGTGGTGGAGGATAGAGGAGGGAGAGGGTAGTGGAGGATGGGAGGGAATTGTAGTGGGAGGATGGAGGAGGGTAGTGAGTGGAGGATGAAGGGGGGTAGTAGTGGGAGGATGGAGGAGGTGGGTAGTAGTGGAGGATAGAGGAGGGGGTAGTAGTGGAGGAGGGGATGGAGGAGGGTAGTGGTGGAGGATAGAGGAGGGGGTAGTAGTGGAGGATAGAGGAGGGGGTAGTAGTGGAGGATAGAGGAGGGGGTAGTAGTGGAGGATAGAGGAGGGGGTAGTAGTGGAGGAGGTGGCGTAAATAAGAAGGCGTCGGGATACTCTGTCTTTATACAAAGGTTTTTGTAGCTGTTGTTTGGCAATATCGTAAGGTTGATGTGATATAAACAGAGAAGCAGACAGACAGACAGAAAGACGCACAGTCACCTAAATGTGCAATAGATAGAAATCTGTATAAACATATATGTATAAATTTACTTACATGATATAATTTCTTACACATGACTACAAAAAGAACATTACTGAAAACACACATTGATGTATCAACAACAACTTTCCTATTCTGTATATTGATAATGACCAGGGAGCATCTGTTCAAGGAATAGCCAAAAATCTAAGAAATTCCTATCAAAACAATGTAGGCAATTTATCCTTATTACAAAATATAAAAAAATTGGGATTAACGCGAGAATTAATATAGAACTGCTGGTTAAGAGACTGTTTTAAATATGTGATTATTTGCTTTCTATCACTTAAATTACCCCCAAGGGCACTATTTCTTTTCGTATTATGATGCATATTTTTATACTAAAGTATCGTAGAATCGTATATAAATACGGATTACGTTTCATTAAAAAATGGTTATATGCTGTAAACTCGCCCGCACGCGGTCACACACACACACACACACACACACACACACACACACACACACACACACTCCCAGTTATAGCTCAGTCTAAAATAGAATCGCTTTTACCCTTAGCATTACAGAAAAAATAGTTTAAAACATTTTTAATTACATTCGTCCCCCTCAACCAAAAAGCATTTTACATCGCAACACCTACATTAAATTAACACTATTCACATTTATATTTGCAAGCACGAACAATGTTCATAATTCAATTACCCCCATCCAAAATAAAAACCAACAGTGACCATACCCTCACCTCCACAACGATTCGTACTAACAGCCCAATTTTATGTATTCGAGGTGATTTTCGGTGTATATGACGAAATGTAGCAGCGTATGAGAGAGAGAGAGAGAGAGAGAGAGAGAGAGAGAGAGACACACACACACACACACACACACACACAGGTTAATTACTAGGTCGGTTTTGATTAGACATTATAGAAGCGACTTTGACACTTTATCCAATCTCGGTGGAGATGGCTTATGTTTTCGTCCAGTCACTGTTCAGGGGAATTCGTTTTCGCGCAATCACTATCGAGGTTTTTTGTTTTCTCGTCCAATCATTATCAAGGTATCTTTATGCTTGTCCAATCACTATCAAAGTGCTTGTGTTCCTGTTCGATTACACCCAGGCACTCTCGACATGTACTGTATATAATTTCGTCCAATCAACATCGACGGTGTTTACGTAAACTGCCAAACACAATTTACTGCACTTCTTTACCTTTCCTTCAAAAAACAGTCATGCGTTCTCGCCAATAGGAGACTCCTTACATATTTTTAGTAGTACAACTGACCAAGAAGAACGTAGAGTCACTAAAAAAACTATCAATACAAAATTGTCTTGAAAAAATATGACACAATGGACGAAGGATTTTGACAACCCTACCAAGAAAACAGGAGTCGCAGTGTTCATTCTGAAATTCATCAACTCTCCCCAGTACGGGTAGTTTTTGAGTGCCTGTACATTACATTAAAATATTATAAATATACCAATGACGTATCCTCAAGCGGAATCAATATTTTAAAGACGATATCTTTTTATGCAAGAATTCCAAACTGCTACTATTTGGTCCCATGGGTTGCACACCTCAAAAAAAAAAGTAAATAAATAAAAAAATATATCACAAAAACATTTCTAAAACAAATTCGGTGTATTAGGTATTTATAATCGGCGATTCGAGTAATTATCAAGTTATGAATTACACCAGGTAAAACGATTACTAAATGATTACATTATTGAAGGCTCCTATACTCCAATAACGGCATCTTCGGCAAGGGACGACTAGAGGTAATTAAAGTACAAGTAATCAATGCGGTTCTTAGAGATTATTAAGCAAATTCATATAATATGGGCTTACTGTACAAAAAATAATCAAAATATTGCACAAATAAAACTAATAAACGATAAATTCTAAGAGAAGGCAAAATGTCGATAGCTTCCAATTTCAACGTCGACCACATCTAACATCAACGTCGACCACATCTAACATCAACGTCGACCACATCTAACATCAACGTCGACCACATCTAACATCAACGTCGACCACATCTAACATCAACGTCGACCACATCTAACATCAACGTCGACCACATCTAACATCAAAATCGACCACATCTAACATCAACATCGACCACATCTAACATCAACGTCGACCACATCTAACATCAACGTCGACCACATCTAACATCAACATCGACCACATCTAACATCAACATCGACCACATCTAACATCAACGTCGACCACATCTAACATCAACGTCGACCACAACTAACATCAACGTCGACCACATCTAACATCAACGTCGACCACATCTAACATCAACGTCGACCACATCTAACATCAACATCGACCACATCTAACATCAACGTCGACCACATCTAACATCAACATCGACCACATCTAACATCAACATCGACCACATCTAACATCAACGTCGACCACATCTAACATCAGTATCGTCCACATCCAATTTCAGTGTCGTTAAATCTTCAGTGTAGCGAGAACAAAATATCACCTTTAACCATTGACATAAATATGAATCAACATTTTTCTGCAATATAATATCATACTCATTGTCCCGTTTCTCTGTGGTATACACAGTACATCAATAGTAAGTCCTCAACACCGTACCGTTTAAGCGACAGCCCCAGGCAATTTACGCACCTGTGAAAAGAAAATAAGTATAAATAAAATACTGCAGTTAATGAAGACATGGAAAAACAAATAAAGAGTAAGAGTTGATAAAGAAACACACAGAAGAGAAGTAACATAAATTCAAATTCGTGCAGGTGGGAAAATGGTATTAAGAAGCACACATACAAAATATAATAAAAAAAAAATAAAAATTTATCGAAAATCATGAACACTGAACGTAAAACATCATGAATAAAGAAAAAAATCTTAAAGAAAAATGTAAAACATTATTACAACCCAACAAAATTTGTATCTCTCAATTCTCCATTTACCTCATTTTTTTTTAAACCTCAGTCCTTGTTCACTCTGACCCGCCCATCGACGCATTTCACGGCACTTTAAAATCACGGTTTAATACCTGGCCCCTGGTATTACGTATTATAAAATTAGGGAAGGCAGACACGTAAATTTGGCCACACCGTTCAATTTCGGTGGTGTGGAGGGGAGAGGAGAACTTCATAGTATCTGGGGGTTGATGGTGGCACCAACTCGTAGTTAAATACTGTACCACTTGCCGCACCCGCCACTACCACCTTACACACCCCGCACACACACCCCGGCACACTCAACCCCCTCCCACACACGCTCATTCAATAGTTTATGAGGACAAGGTAAAGTTACACAATTATTTAAAACTCCGGATCTTTACTGTCCAGGAAATAATTCGAGGAATAATTAACGTATCGCATCTGAAGTGAATTTAATGCCAATGTCATCCTGCAGACAAGAAATAGTGATATGTTGTTTTTAAAATGGGCTTCCTGTCGTTTTTACGTTCTTTACTCTGATTAGGAAACGTCTTGGGTGAAAATCAAAATGGAGAAACATGCAAAAAAAATGAATCTATGGATAAAAAATTTAAAAGTTATAAAACCTCGTGTGTTAAATATATCAACTGAGTATCTGTTAAGATCTTCAGATATCAAGCAACCACGAATCAACACGGTCTACCTGTTCAAGAGCAAGAAACGGTATGGCAAATATATGAAGATACACCTGTGAGCCGTAAGGACTTGTGGGGAGAATTTTTAATCATTACTCCATGTTGTGTTAGAAGAATCATGTGGACAAGGCCACGTGGAGAGGCTCTTCCTTCTCGAGTAGGAATGATGTGTCTAAAACATGAAGCAGGAAGACTACCTGCCCACGAGTGCAGGCCACACCTAGCCACAGGGTACAAGGAACGAGAGTGACTTTTTTCAAAATATGTGGTGTGGTGTAAAGGAGAATTCTATATGGAAATCACAGGACAACAAAACCGAAAATAGAAATTTCAACTTAACTGAAACTTTTTTATCGCGAACTAATTTTCTGTACATTATAACTCTGACCACGAGGATCTCTCACCGCAGCGCCTTACACGACAACGGCTGACTGAATACATAGTGTACCTTCCTTAAGCGGGAAAAATATTAATTCAAACCGTTTTATACTAAAAGACACGTCACGCTAGGACCATTACGTTGTAATCAAAGGCCCTGCAACTTCGTACAAGTCTCTTGGGTTATATTGTCAAAGACTCAATGTTCTGTAAGACTATGCAATTCAACACCACAAGTTACTGTATAGATTGTGTCAGTAGGAACTCACCCTGTCGAGGAGTTCTTGTGTGTTATTTAATGTGATGAATCATCCATTTTTGTGTCAGGAAGCAGTTCACACAAATCAATCCAATATATTGGAAATGCCACAAACTTTGTCCAGGAGCCCAAGGGGAAGACTATATTCCATGGATGGGTTCACTTTATAAAAAAAGGTAATGATTTAAGAGACTCCTCCTTTTATCACAAGGTACAGTAGACATTTATAATAGAATTGATAGGTGTAGAAACTACTTAAATATTTTTATAAGAATTTTAATAATTCGGTAAACTCGAACACTATTTTAAAAGAAACAATTTCGTTCAGTTGAATGTTTATTTGATTACCAGGAATGGGACTGGAAGAAAGCGTCGACCATAGAGGCCTGGCGGTATGCCAAGTACTGTGTGGTGATCTAATAAGCTGTCAGGCCTCGCAGCCCACAGCCCAGTGTATACTACTTGCGCCACGGTCAGGTCAGAAAAGCTACATATCACCATTTCCTTCCTAATAATCCCAGGAGGCTGCCCATGGTGTTTCAGTTATTTCCAGGCCAGAGATGAAAAAGTCCCCGACTTAATAAATGTACTATGTTCTCTGGGTGTTGTAAATGTTCCTTTATTTTTCATCAGTTTAACTTTCAAATTAAGTCGTGTCTTTCACAGGACGAGTTATTGTTCACTGTAGGTTAGAAACCACCGCTCCCTTCTCAAAGATTCGTGCATTAAATTTCCCCTAAACTGACGATGTGAAGCACCTCTGACTGTTTACATAAATTATGGTACGTAGAAAACAAGTAAGATGATGTCGATATTAAACTGAGACTGTACCGGAAGTTCAACAACCATCCAAGTTAAATGTAGAAAACAAAGACGTGAAGAGGGTTGTTGCGGTGGAAGAGCCAAAACATATAAGAGACTTAGGGTTAACAATTAACGTAAAGAACAAATAAATAAATCGTAAACACCAAAGCCCTACAAATTGGCTTTGTTGAGACAGGCCAAAGAAGCCATGAAAATCGGGAGTAATTATCACTATGTTGTTGTGTTAACGTAAGGCTTCACTCAACCAGAGCTTCTCCATACCAGCCTTCCTAACGTAAAATATATTATTATTATGTGTAATGTACCAGTAAGTTCTTTGCCGAGTATTGAGAAGCCTCCCCTAAAAAACGCGCACACACACGCACGCACGCACGCACGCACGCACGCACGCTTAGAGGGTTTCCTGACTCCATTTCTTCAGAAAACTCAGAAATCAACTTCAACTCTAAGCATCTAGCACTGAGTCATGGCCGCTACAGAAAGGTTAGCCCTCGTCGGTTTCACCCTTCAGCAGTTGGCCTTAATAAAACACATATCGCGTTACTATTGTAGGGACGGAAAGTGAATCCAACATACTTCTTCAACTCAAAATTTTTGCTCATTTTTTAGATATTTTTTCCTTTAAAACTGCAGATAAATAAAATCTACGGAAAATGATTAGTTCTTGACGGAATTTTTAAGGACAACTAATGCTGGCGACCACGGAGGAGCTGTGGTATGTCGGGTATAATTACATTTTATATGTTATTATTTCGTTAATATGCTTAATGCTGAGCGTCATAGATTCAGTTATAAAAAAAAATCATCACATAAAGTTATTTAGTGAAGGTCTTGGTCGAGGCCGAGTGTTCAAGGTTCACAAGTGGCAGCAGCAGCAGCGGGCACTTTACTTGCTGAATTGTGAGTGACGTGTGTCGGGTGCGGCAGAGATACGAGTCACTGCCTCGTGTATCTTTTAAAAAATATAAAGAGAATGTTTTTTTGTTTTTTCTAAACGTATGGAAACGAATACAAATTTATGATGAAAATGCAGTAGCAGTAAATATTAATATGTATGACGATAATAAGATTGAAAATCCTGCATTACGAAATTAATTCAAACTGCACCACGCATATATATATATATATATATATATATATATATATATATATATATATATATATATATATATATATATATATATATATATATATATATATATATTATATATATATATATTTTTTTTTTTTAACTGTTTATGATGAAGGAAATTTACTGAAACAAAACCTTTTCAATAAGTGAGATGAACCAAGCGAATAGTTAAATAAGAGGAACATGGGAATAATAGCTTCAGTAAGCGAAAAAATGTCAACATAAGGAAAACAAAGCAAAAATAAACTTGTGCTTAAATGATAAACAAAGTGACATAAGAAAGTGCCGAAGATTAACAAGGAGACTGTTAAATAAAGAAATAGAGACACTAGGAGAAAAAAATTAACTGGCCACAAAACCTCAATGGAGAGGAAAAGAAGAAACAGACAATAATAATTAATGTACTAAGTAAATGAACAGAGACACATGACAAATCTTAATACCTTAACAGATCACAACAATATCCTTCATCAGGCGGAGTGGAGGGTGGAGGGGGAGGAGGGAGAGGGGGAAGGAATGAGAGGGGGGAGGGGGAATACACAACAAGGATTAAAATAGGCATTGAATAACACGAATGAGTCAACGAACCACAACATTTCAGACAAAGTGAATAGAAGAGAGGAATGAATAAGTACAAGACTATCAGAAATGGATGTATGAAGGCTATGAATAACACTGAAAAAACAAACTACAACAAACGCAAGTGTTATATAGGGGAGAGAAGAGAAAGGAGGAATAGGTGGGGTGGACGGAGGAGGTGAGAAGGTGGAGAAAATGAGGAAAGAGAGAACAGGAGGACGGGGGAGGAAATGAGGTAAGGAAAAGAATGAAGTAAATTGAGGGGGGGGAAGTGTAGAGGAGGTGGGGAGGAGGAGGAGGAGGGAGGAAGTGGGGAGAAGGAGGCTGAGGAAAAGATGGGGAAGAGTGAGGAGGAGGGAGGAGAAGAGGAGGAGGAGGGGAAGACAGGAGAAGGAAGGGGAGCAGGAGGAGGCAGGAGAAGGAGGGGAGGAAAAAAAAGGAGAGGTAGGAGAAGGAGGGGAAAGAGAAGGAGGAGGGGGGAGGCAGGAGAAGAGGGATGGAGAGAATGAAAAGGAGGAGAACGAGGAGGAGGAGGAGAACGAGGAAAGGCAAGAGGAATAGTGGGAGAGGCAAGAGGAGGAGGGAGAGAGGCAAGAGGAGGAGGAGGAGGAGGAGGAGGAGAGGCAAGAGGAAGAGGAGGAGGAGGAGGAAGAGGAGACAAGGAAATCTGAATGCTTGCACTCACCCTTGCCAGACAAATTTACGTGGAAAATGTAGGAAAAATTATTGAAGAAGTGAATCGACTTCCTCAAATATTTAAACATCGTTTAGTCAGAGGCGGTCATATATAAAGATTTCCTTCTGCTGCAGATTTGATGGTAGAATAAATGGTTGGCAAGTCTCTCTCTCTCTCTCTCTCTCTCTCTCTCTCTCTCTCTCTCTCTGCCATCTACACCGATGTGTGATGACCAGGTAGGTGTCTATATATCTATATTTTGATATATTCAGATTGGCTGTTCCGAGAAACGTTGTATAGGATCCCATAGAAGCCTCAACATACTGTAGACCAAGTAAACGTTTGTACACACACACACACACACACACACACACACACACACACGAGTATTTCCCATCGTGAAAATCGTGTTAGCTCTTTCTGAAGCACACAGAGTGGAACATCAAACAAAACATCTTAAAAGTTAAGCCAATTTCGCAATGTTTCAACACAATATCTGTTCACGGGTCATTTCTCTTTGCATATACAGTTGGGATAATTTAAAAAATCACAGTACACTTTAAAAAGAAAGGTGTCAAATCTTCTCCGCTAATCATAATGTCCATCAGCAGAGATATTTTGGGTATGCCTCACCCTTTTAGAAATTTGTAGGATATTACTATAAACTAGTTTAACCCTTTTACAAGGCCTTGTCCAGTGTAAATACGACCAGTCTCTCTACTAGTAAAGAAACTAAGACATCCTTGCATGTTACGAAAATTTCCCTTGCATTTTATCAACCTCACTTGGTTTAACGACTAGAGACTGAATTCAAAGTGCTCAGGATGGGATAATATTACTTTCTATTATTGTAGGGATTTTTCTATAGCTCTCATAATACCCAGCACCAACTAATCCACAACCAGATCTCAGCCTCTCTGAGTGAACAACTAGCTATTTACGGAGAGTTTGTTTTCTGTGCCGGTCCTTTCGCTGTCTTGTGCCAGACTCTCTTCTTGCAACCTCGGGAGTGCCACGAATGAAAACTTTAACCAAGACGAAGCATAAGTTCTATGTGGTAACAGTGAGGAAACTTCTGTGTCTTAATCTTAATTCGGAATTATTACACAGACGTCTTCAATATGCGAGGGAGGTGAAAAAATACATTACCCGTGAACTTCTTTCTTAACTTTTAATTAATGTCTTGTTCATTACATAAATATCAAAAGGAATTAATAGAGGTAAAAAAGGTCGCCCATAAACGAAGATTTTATTTAAACTCACAAAACCGGGGTTTAGAGGGAAGTATATAACCCGCGGAAAATGACATATTGTACTGCAAATGTTGGAACTTCTTCGGAGAAAGATATCTGTTAGTTAGCCAAAAATATCAAGAATTCCGGCTTTAAGGTTTGGTAACAAGGGGGACAGGCAGGAGCACGCTTATCATATCTATCTCTCACTACGTTCTTTTTGTTAATCACATCGGAACCTCGGCAAACCACGAGCACCTCACAATTACAGTGGGTCGGCACCTTCAGCGACCGCTAAAAATTTATGGTTTAAATATACTGTTTTGTATAATGCGTGTAAAACAAAGGTGTTTAATTTTTGAGTTAAATTTATTGTGTATGAAAGTGCTTTGGATTGTAAATATTGGAAAAAAAAATAATAAAATATATATATATATATATATATATATATATATATATATATATATATATATATATATATATATATATATATATATATATATATATATATATATATATATATATATATATATATATTCAAGAGACAACATTATATCTTCAGCATGACTCTTGACCAATATATATATATATATATATATATATATATATATATATATATATATATATATATATATATATATATATATATATATATATATATATATATATATATATATATATATATATATATATATATGTATGTGTGTGTGTGTGTTACTTAGCTAGATGATGATTACATAATAACAGAAGCACCATATATTCAGCACAAACGGTTACATTATCTACAGGTCCTTGAAAGAAAATTTCGTACACAAATATTTGAGTGAATTGGTTCTGTTGTGAGGGTGGTGGAGGAGGAAGCACCACAGGGCTGCCACACAAATATTGTGGTAGGTTGACCCGCCACCCCGGGGAATACGTCATCCCGAAGCACATGTTTTCAGACCCCGCCGTCCCTGACGCCAATAAAAAATGAAAGCACGGGAGAACAAACATCATCAGAAGTATCATAGTGACACACACATCGGCCCTTAGATAGAAAATCGCGTGTTTTATCCGTATACGGTCGACCAAAACCATGGGCCAGGATAGGTCATCGCCACATGAAATACACTATCGAGGTTTGGGCGATGAAAGATTTACAATACCTGCGATAGAGATTAATTTCCCATATCATTTATCTTTAAGCTAAGCCTTCACGGCATGTGCCATTGTTTGGATTGTCCATTTTTATTATATTTTCCAAAAAGTTTTACGATGCTTTCAACTCGCTAACTGGTTTTTGACTTTTACTGACCGTCTTTTAAATCCCAGCCTCAATCTTTCAATTAAAACCCGCAAAAAGTATCATATCAAATGCCTGAAGCTACGTTTTTCTCATTAATTCTGACAATAAGCAACAAGGAAAAAATATCAAAACTCTGCTCTCTCCTTAATGAACGATAATACAAACATCAGGTACCGTCAAATTCTTTAGTTATTTTTTCTAACAGTAAACGACCTGGACAAGCAACACGCAGGTGATACCGTACTCACACCAATAATTATCATTCTTTGTTGTAGCTCATATAATTACTTCGCCACCATAAATCACCACTGATGAAAAACAAACACTTAACACACACAAAAAAAAATACATATACGATTGGCGGGAGAAAATAAATGGTATCATATTTTTTCCCCGGGGGAAGGGTTACGCCCTTGTAACGGCAGGAAGAAGGCTTGGGATGGGAGACGCCGCACGCCTAGTAAACAAGTAGAGGAGGGTGTGGTGGTCGGGAGGAAGGTGTGCAAGGGAGGTGAGGATAGTAAAGGAGGGAAGGAGGGAGGGAAGTGAAGATAGTAAGGGAGGGAAGTGAAGATAGTAAGGGAGGGAGGGAGGGAAGTGAGGATAAGAAGGGAGGGGAACCTGTAAGGGGGATGAGACGTGTAGGGGAGGGAAAGCGTACAGGAGGTGGGTGTACAGTATAAGTGGAAGAAAGGAATTAATGGTTGAAAGGAAAGTGCATAAAAATGGACGGATTTAAGAGGACCTGCATGAGTAATGGGGAGAGAATGTGTGTGATAGGGAGATTATAGGGGCATGGGGAGACAATAAAAACCATGGCGAGACAATATGGGGCAATGGGGAGACGATATGGGGCAATGGGGAGACGATATGGGGCAATGGGGAGACAATATGGGGAGATAATAGGGGACATCGGGATATAATATGTGGCCTGGGAAGACAATATGGGAGCATGAGGAGCTATTATGGGGCCATGAGGAGCTAATATGGGGCCATGAGGAGCTAATATGGGGCCATGGGGAAGATAATATGGAGTCATGTGGAGACAATATGTGGCATGAGGAGACAATATGGGGGCATGGGGAGACAATATGGAGGCATGGGGAGCCAATATGGAGTATGGGGAGAAAATGTGTGGCTCGAGGAGACAATATGCGACATGGGGTAACAATATGGAGGCATGGGGAGCCAATATGGGGCATGGGAAGATAATATTTGGCATGAGGAGACAATATGTGGTATGAGGAGACAATACGGAGGCATCGAGAGACAATATAGGGCCATGGGGAACTAATAGAGGGGTTGACAGACTCGTAACAGGAGTTTTGTGTGATTAACAAAGAAACATTATACGAAAGGAGAGAGACTAGGTCTTTGGGGCAAGGGGTGGTTGGCTCTTCAGGGATAACAGGACAATGTGTATCTGATCAGAAGAGGAAAGAAAAACAGCGAATGATAAATGAAGGGAAATGAGATAAAGCAAGACTAGGAAAGAGGAGAAATTCAAGACACGGGTAACAGATGAAAGATTAATTATAGTAGAAAGAAAAGAGGGGAAGAGAGGATAACCAATAAGGTAGAGAATAGAAAAAAGTTTGGAAAAAGAGAGAGAATTAAATATACAATAATACAAGGAAAGACGGACAACACAAGACGAAGCAATAGGCACGAGTGTTAGGATTAGTCCAG
Source organism: Homarus americanus (assembly GCF_018991925.1). Taxonomy (NCBI): domain Eukaryota; kingdom Metazoa; phylum Arthropoda; class Malacostraca; order Decapoda; family Nephropidae; genus Homarus; species Homarus americanus. The sequence continues at coordinate 14,505,635 of NW_024743709.1, forward strand.
TACAGGTAGGTGTTAAGGTCGTGTGCGGGGAATAACGCCGACAAAAAAAAAATGGAGAGAAAACTCAAAGGAGTATAAAGCGTCACTGTACACCTACATTTATCCACGCTCGACGCATAGCACGATTCATAACTAGGACGCTCCTGAATCTCCACCGTGAAAAACAACACATCCCTCACTATCCAAACCACTGTTATTCCATAAAAAAAAAACCCACAAAATGTATAGACTGAATATTTTTTCTTATGTCAATCAAAAACGTTAAAAGACATATGCTGACAAACTTAAATTTTATGGAAACAGTTGGTAAGGAAGGCTGCTCAGACCGACGTCTCCGTTCGTCCCCGCAGTTGGTCGTACCACAGGTCTTTCAACTTACATAATCAAAAACATTTGGAGAGTAATAACAACATCTATTTACCTCCGCAAGGAACGCCAGGAATGGTCTCTATGTGATTTGAGGGAGTGAGAGAGGATGGGGGAGGGAGGGAAGGAGGAGGAATGGGAAAGGTGGGAAGATAGGAAAGGAAGAGATGCCTAAGTGGTGGCAACTACCCCATTAACTTTTTTTTCTTCAAAGTTTGGTAGATTCTTGTAAAGAAGAGGTTGATGATGAGGAGAACTGAACCTGGAGGAAGGCTAAAAAGGGGATGAAAGCGGGAAGGATGACGTAGAAATAGGGATCTAGGCAGCATAGCAGTGCAATCCGGTCCTGTCTGTTCGACTGAACAGTCCTTTCCAGGAGCCACTCTGCTTACCCCACATGAGGAAGAAAAATGTACCCTAAACATAGCCTGCCTAAAAAAACAACTTGGCTGGGCAACCACACCCAGCAAGGTCATCCTAATGCGGTCGAAAACATAATCATAATCACAAATCAAAGTAAAAACAAACTATACAATCTCTTATGGTCGCTGCAAAAAATGTCAGCAACTTTTTGGATACTGGCACGAATGAGTGTCCTCAAAGAAGAACCACCCCTGTAGCCAAACCTTCTTCTAGAAGGGTAAGCCTGCCGTGGAGAGAAACCGCATTTATACAGTAGAATTGGCTTTGCCATTCACCAATCTATCGTCCATAGGCTAACTGAAATGCCTGTTGGGGTCAACGAGCGCCTCATGAAGTTCCAAGTCCCGTTAAATTACTCACGTCATGCCTTCTTCAACAGTATATAAGCCCCAACACTGGATGCAGAGGATGATATAAAGGAGGCCTTTTACACCGACCTTGAGAAGATAAGGTTATGCTCCTGGGTGAATTCAATACCAGAGTTGGCAGAGATGCTGACTTATGGCAGGGAACCATAGGGAGAAACAGAGTAGGTATGTGTAATCCCAACGGCCTACTCCTCCTCAGCAAGTGTGGTGAAAACAACCTTAGCAATCACCAACACCTTGTTTAGGCAGGCTGACAACATAAGAATATAAGAACATAAGAATGGAGGAAACTGCAGCGGGCCTATTGGCCCATACTGGGCAGTCCCATTAACACCCAACCCCTATTGCTCATATAAACATCCAACCTATGTTTGAAGCTATCCAGCGTATTCGAGTTAATGATGATATTTGGTAACTTGTTCCATTCATCCACTACTCTGTTTCCAAACCAGTGTTTACCTATTTCGTGCCTAAATCTAAATTTGTCTAATTTAAAACCATTGTTACGAGTTCGCTCCTGGTTGGATAGTTTGAGTACCTTTGTAATGTCCCCTTTGTTTAGCCCTGACTTCCATTTATACACCTCTATCATGTCGCCCCTCACTCTATGTCTCTCGAGGGAGTGCAAATTAAGATGCTTTAACCTGTCTCTGTACTCAAGGTACCTAATGCCCGGGATTAGTCTTGTCATTCTCCTCTGGATTCTTTCCAAGGATTCTATATCCATTCTGTAATACGGTGACCAGAACTGAACTGCGTAATCCAAGTGAGGTCTCACAAGTGCAAGATATAATTTTAAGATGACCTCGCTAGTCTTGTAACTAACACTCCTTTGTATGAACCCAAGCACTTTATTAGCCTTGTTACGAGCAAAAACACATTGTTTACTTAGCTTAAGATTCCTACTTATCATTACTCCTAAATCTCTCTCGCAGTCAGATTTCACAATGGCATCGTTGTTCAATGTTCATCTGGTAACTGGTTTCAAGAGTTCTTGGCAACACCAACGACCCAAACTTTGGCATCTCATTGACTTCATCATTGTCAAAGAAAGAAATCGCCGAGATGTCCTCATCACCCTAGCTGTGACTCAGACCACTGTGAAACAGGACTACATGGGGCAGCAAAGCAACTTCAGGTTTGCCGGAGTCCCCGAATATCTTCACGAGAACTGGGAGTCATCCCAGTGCAAAATTTCACGTCTGCTGAATGAACATTTTCACGTTCCTGGAGTCAAGTTTGACCGTGTTCAACACATCGGGAAATCCAACCCCTCCCGCCCCCGTGACATCATAATAAAATTCTCATCCCCCTCTGACGGTGACCAAGTGTTTTATCAGCGCAGTAAGCTGAAAGGCTCTACTGTCTTCGTCAATGAGGACCAATGCCCAGGTACGACTAAGGCCCGCCAACTGCAAATGGACCAGTTTAAAGAAGCCAGGAAACAAAGGAAACACATGATGTTCAGTCATAAAACTCTTGTTGTGAGAGACTTTCGGGTAAGTGAACACCCATCCACTCACCCAACCGCTGTACCAGACCCCCAAGCCCCTCGAGCCCCTCAGCCATTGTCAGTATCCTGGTCATCACTTATGGGTCTACCCCCTTGCCAACTCGGGTACTCACGTCCACCCTCTGCGGTGGAATCAGCAACCTTCAGAACCAAGTGAGGCGCACCTCCCACTCAAACTTGGAATCACCCTCAACAGTACCAGTCATCATAATTCTATTGGTTGTAGCACTTGTAAGTAAGTTACCCCCCCCTCCCCACTATTATAACTTTCTTTGACCTTCCTTTTTCACACCCCAGTGACCTCAAGTTTTTGCCGTTCCTTAATCAGTACCAATATTCCTACACTGATGATGCTAGTGTTGTTTCCTTAAGATGTACTGGACCGTATGTGTACTGGACCGTTCACCAATGGTGTCGACACAATACTCCCTCATACTGATCCTGATGCCTTTCTACAAAACTCACTGGGTTACACCAACCCCAATTGTAACTATTACTTTCCCGACTCTCCCGAGTTCAGTTCCAGTCTTCTACTATCTCATTCCTTCTCCTTAATTAGCCATAACATCAGCAGTATTCCCCTTCACTTAGATATGTTTTTAGATCGGTGTATATCTTCTATTGTCCACAAATTTGATGTACTTGGGTTCTGCGAGACCAAACTCACTGACGATATTGAAGATTTATATAACATTCCAAATTAAAATATACACAGAGTCAACACGTCACGACACAGTGGTGGAGTCGCACTATATACTAAGTGGGGTCATGTCTATGCCTCCAACAACCCTAATGTGAGCTGCTGCAACTTCTCTTGCATCTTCAATGCTTACTTTGGTAAATGCTTCCCCCTCAAGACTAAGTCAGTGAAAACTGCATCTATCTCCAAACCCCAAATTACAAGTGAAATCAAGGCAATGATAAAAAAAAAACCATAAACTCCAAAGGAAATTTGCAAAAAAGACCCATAACTTTCGGTTATGCTAACCGAAGTATTAGAAATAGAGTAACTCAAGCAATTAGAAATGTCAGACGTAGCTATTATACAAATAAACTCCAGTCAGCATCGGGCAACATTAAGAAAACCTGGAATATCATCTATTCTATTCAGAACAGGAACACTCAACCTTCGGCCCCCCACTCAGCTTTTATGATAAATGATTACCAACCACTTCAATGATTATTTTATCAATGCTGGCAAAAATCATGCAAAGAACATCTCTAATCACAATGAGGAATTTAGAGCCTACCTGCGAAACAGACTGCAAAATGAGCTGTTCCTATCCCCTGTCACAGCAGATGAATTATTGACCATCATAAAAATGTCCAAAGATGCAGCAACAAGCGACGACAATATACCAATGAGCATCATTGAGAAAGTGGCCCACTTATTACTACCTGTTCTCCTACACATATGTAACTCCTCCTTCACTAGTGGTGTCTTTCCGGATAAACCGAAAATTGCTAAAGTTCACCCAGCATATAAAAAATCTGGGGACAAAGGTCTTTTCAAGAATTACCGCCCCATATCAGTCCTCCCAGATACTGGAGAAGCTAGCAAGTAGTAGAATAAATTCCTTCTGCAGTATCAATAACATCCTTACAGTCTCTCCGTTAGGATTTAGAGCGAGAAGGTCAACTGAGAGTGTTCTGATATCCTTTACTAATGGCACCTTAAACTCCTTTGATAACAGACAGTTCACAGTCAGTATATTCCCGGACCTCTCTAAAGTCTTTGATACTGTCGACCATACCGTCCTCCTGTCAAAGCTTGAACATTACGGCGTTAGGGGCCTATCCCACAATTGGGACAGATGATACTAAATATTATATACTACTTCCTTGAGATAAATGTACAGTTAATATCCGGTGCCTTCAAGAGATCTCAGGCTCTCAACTGATTTAGCCATGTTAATATTGTTATTATTATCGACTCTGTATATGTGTTCTTCTGGCTAAATAAATTGTTTCAATATCAATATCAACAGATCATCGGCTCGTAAGAGCCAAATTCTCCCTTCACGTCGCTCCAAAACGGAGAAGGCAACTAGCATTCAGAAGAGGTTTTAAAACTAAGCGACTGGAGGATAAAGCGGTAATGCATGCTTTCAGAAAGCAGCTTGACGATGGGCTCATAAACAAGCAAACAACAAACGACCTAAATCCGAGGGCAGAATGGGGGTATTCTCGAATCAACACAAAAGCCTGCAGCGAGTCCTTTGGCCAGATCAAAAGAGAACACCAAATTTGGTTTAACGAAAATAACCAGGTAATCGATGTACTCCTCAATGGTAAATGTGCTGCTTTCATTGAAAGGCAAAACAACCCTAAGTCTTGGATCAAAGCTGATACCTTCAGCCAGAATAAAGCAATGGCCCAGCGCAATCTTCGCGATCTAAAGGACGAATGGTGGAAAAATAAAGTGTATAAAACACAAAAACTTGAGGATTAACACAAGATGTGTCAACAACTACTCATAGCGTGGCCTCCCTCCATTCATCCGACGGTAAATCCCTAAATGAAGACGAAAAAGGCATCCGCCAGTGCTGGAAGGAGCAACTGAAACACCGATGAGGACATCCAGACTTCAGCACCCAGAACTGACCCACCTCAGCTATCCTCTACCCTGTGATGAGGTAGCTACTGCAATCAAGCAGATGAAAAAATAACAAAACCACAGGGCCTGATGGAATCCCAGCCGAGGTGTATAAAGCAGGAGAACCTCTGCTTACCAGCCGTCTCTACTCTCTACTGGAGAATAAGTGGAAGAAGGAAGAAATCCTCAAAGATCTTAAAAACGCCTCCATTGTCAATATTTATAAGAACAAGGGAAACCAGTCAGACTGTGGCAACTACTGTGTGACCTCGCTGCTGTCCCCAGCTGGCAAGATTATCGACCAAGTCCTCCTATACAGATTTCTTCCTGAGGCGGAAAACTTCCTCCCAGAATCTCAATGTGGCTTTAGACCATCACGCGGCACCACTGACATGATCTTTGCTGCCTGCCAGATACAGGAAAAGTGCATAGAACAGCGTCATGGTTTGTACTTGGGTTTCATCGACCTTACTAAGGCCTTCGACTCGGTCAACAGGGAAGCCCACCAATATTGATAGCCATGATGGCTTGAATGCCAGTGTTCTGCATAATGGTACCCAGTCTGAGTTCTTCCCCATCCACCGGGAGTAAAAAAAGAATGTATACTGGTACCAACTCTCTTTTCCATTTTCTTAGCTGCCATCCTTACTCGTCCCAGTGCCAATTCAGTATGCGGGGTGGACATCCAGTACCGGATGAATAGAATTTTCAACATAAGATGACTCCAGGTAGGATCAAAGGTGTCGGCTACTCATAATGAATGCAACTTACAGGAGATCCTGAACACCTACGTAGAAAGGTATGCACACTTCGGCTTCAAAGTAAATGTACAGTCGGGGACAAAAGTTCCATCCCCGTGGTGAAACTGAGTCATAGGAATAAGTCTCCGAACTGACTTACCCTGACTGTTGCATCTCGTTTGGGGTCGATACTGTTTCATTTTAGAAAGGAGAGAACCTTTGACCCCGATTGTACGTCAGTTTCAGATTCTCTTTCAGCTTGCCCCTGGTTCTGCTACACCTCCACCATCCATCCACGTTAATGTTACTACCTTCTCTAATGTTACCCACTTTCAGTATCTTGATTCCCAGCCGTTAACCACCAGGAACATCGATGAAGAGATTCAACATTGGATCAGATGTGCATCTCAAGCCTTTGGCCGAATCCATACTTATTATCTACAAAACTGCACGTATATCGATCAGTAATCCTCCCCACTCTGCTATATGGCAGGGAGATGATGGGTAACATACAGGAAGCACCTCAACGCACTTGAAAACTATTACCAATGTAGTCTACGTTCTATCCTCCGTCTTCGCTGGGAAGACAAGAGAACAAATGCCAGTTTTTTGCAGACACCAACTGTAGGAGCATCGAGGCTACCATTATCCATGAAGAACTACGTTGGACTGGTCATGTTACCCGCATTGACGACAGTAGATTGTCAAAGCAGCTACTTTACAGTCACTTAACGAATAGCAAACGTAATGCTGGCGGGCAACGTAAAAGGTATAAGACAAACCTAAAAAAGTGGAAAATCAACTCCACACCTTAACGGTTGGAGGAAAACCACACGAGAAGGTGTCAAAACTTTTGAATTAGCCCGACTGCATACCGAGGCAGACAAGGGCCCGCGCCAGAAAGACGATGCCGCCGCCCCTCCTGCACTAGATGTAGCCCTCCACACGTGCAGCATCTGTGGACGGCCTGTCGGTCCCGTATTGGCCTCTGGAGTCACCCCAGAGTTCACTAACGAAGGTGACATCTTTAATAACTCATACCATTGTATCATAGCTGGATGATCGTCATACTCGATTCCGAGTGACTGCTAAGTACTAGTACTAGTGTGTGTGTGTGTGTGAAGATGAGGGATGGAGGGATGAGAAAGGCGGGAGGGATGATGTCGAGATAAGGGAGGTGTAAGACAAATGAGACATGTGTCAAGGAGAGATTAGTTATTTAGAGGTGTCAGGGGGTGATGTGAGGTTGTCAGGAAAGGAATAGGAAGTATGAGAGAGGGAATAGAAAAGGTCAGGGAGGGATTAGGGGTGCCAGAGAGGGATGTGGGTGGAGACAGGGAGGGAATAGTAAGTGTCAGGGAGGAATGAGGGAGATATAAGGGAGGAATGAGGAAGCTGTCGGAGGTGGATGAGGGAGCTGTCAAGGAGGGATGAGGGAGGTGTCAGGGGGGGATGAAGGATATTTCAGGGAGGGATGAAGGAGCTGTCATGACGAGGGAGACGTGAGAAGAGAAAATAGCAGATTACATTATCCCCTTCTCGTCTTTACCTTTCAGAGAGACCTCTTCACATCCTCATCGTCCCACGGGGCAGACTGATCCCCTCCCAATACCCCACGGGGCAGACTGATCCCCTCCCCATCACCCCACGGGGCAGACTGATTATCTCCTTGTCACCCCACAAAGCAAACTGATTCTCCCCTTATCACCACACACGGAGCGTCCCCCGTCCACACCCTGGCGTCAACTTTAACAAACCATTACTGCCCCTCTCCCGCCTGCCACGCGGCCCCTCACTCACCCTCCAACAAGCTCTCATTACCAGTGATCACTATTTCTCGTTTCTCACACACACACACACACACACACACACACACACACACACACACACACACACACACACACACACACACACACACACACACACACACACACACACACACACACACACACACACACACACACACACACACACACACACACACACACACACACACACACACACACACACACACACACACACACACACACACACACACACACACACACACACACACACACACACACACACACACACACACACACACACACACACACACACACACACACACACACACACACACACACACACACACACACACACACACACACACACACACACACACACACACACACACACACACACACACACACACACACACACACACACACACACACACACACACACACACACACACACACACACACACACACACACACACACACACACACACACACACACACACACACACACACACACACACACACACACACACACACACACACACACACACACACACGACTTACCGACCTATCCCTGACTGCCATGCGATGTTTCGGACAATGGGTGACCCGGTATCCCTGGACTGAAGTGGTCACGGTAGACGATGAACAGAACAAATGGGATAATTACCTGGACACTATCACCAAAGCCTACCACCACTTCTTTCCAGCTAAGACACGGAGGATCCAACCCGATGATGTCCCGTGGATTACACCCCGTATCAAAAGATTAATTGAGCAGTGCAACAAGGTATACTACACCAACAACCGCCTGTACAAAAGTCTAAGAAACCAGGTCATCAAAAAAATCAAGTCATCCAAGAAGTCTTATTATCCCAGGAAAGTGCACGGCCTCAAGGGGGTCGGCATCGGTCAGTGGTACTCTAAGGTAAAAGATCTCTGTGGTCTTAACCGTCAGTCTCCCACATTTCCCTTTATCTCTCATTTACCTAGTGAGGAGGCAGTCGAGACAATTAATAACCATTTTGCTACCTTATGTCATACCCTACCCAGTCTTGACCTCACTCTCCTCCCGGCCTACTTACCCACCCCCTCCTCCCCTCCCAGTGTTCAACCATTTGAAATTGCCAACAAACTCCTAAAATTTAAATCCAAATGCTCTACAACCCCAATTGACCACCCAATCAAAATTTACAAGGAGTTTGCAGTCGAACTTGCCACCCCACTCTGTTCCATTATTAATGCATCCCTCAGACAAAGCAAATGCCCTAATGAATGGAAAACCGCATTTGTCACCCCTTTCCCCAAGGTCCCCACCCTACAGTCCCCTAGTGACCTCAGACCAGTTGCCATTACCCCCATACCCAGGCTACTCTGTGGAGACTTTGTTTTTGAATGGGCATTTGCTAGTATTTATCAGTCAATTGATCCACAGCAATCTGGCAATATGAGGACCTCCTCTACAGCACACTACTTAGTTAGCTTCCTGGAGAAACGTAAGACATCACTGGTATGGCCGTTGCCCTTGTTGACTTCAGGAAGGCTTTTGACCTTGTTGATCACTGCTTTGTTATCAACAAGGCCATAGCTCTAGGGCTGCCCAACAACCTGGTCTCATGGCTCACTAATTTCCTGAGTGAGCGTCGTCAGGCAGTGAGGTACCAGGGTTCTGTCTCCACATTGCAACACCTCACCTGCGGTGTTCCCCAGGGGACCAAGATGGGACCACTGTGCTTCCTAATCCTGATCAACGACACTCTATCAGACACTCCTCACAGGTGGAAGTACGTGGATGAATGCACTGTGGGGGTTACAGTGCACAACACCTCACAGGACTACTCATTGCTACAAGGCACCCTGCTACAGGCATGGACTACGGAGAACAAGGTCACCATCACTCACACGAAAACCGAAGTCATGCACATCAAATCAATACCACTACCACTCCAGTGCAAGCTCCAGCAGTCACAGTGGGTGCCCATCCTCTCCAGTTAGTGCAGTCTGCCAAACTCCTGGGTGTAACGATAGACCACAAACTGGACCGGAAGGTGCAGGTAAACAACACAATCAAGGCAGCCTCGTACCGACTCTAATCTTCCAAAGTTACCTCTTCCATTCAATCAATTTGAACTACGACGAGACATACTCCTTCGCTCCAAGCAGACAACTGAGGGTATTGTTACACAAATTGTCGTACCTGATACACTTCATAAAACGATGCTAACGTTGTATCACGATGCTCCCCAGGCAGGTCACCCCGGACCGGACGTGACAAATATCTGGCGGAGGTCAGAAAGAAGTATTTTTGGAATACTATGAAGAAAGACATAGAATTGCATGTTGCTAAGTGTTTGTCGTGTGCTCAATATAAGGGTATTACAATGTCACCAGCTACAATTCTACAATATCTTATACCAGAACGTCCGTTTGACACAGTCGCGATCAACTTGTAACAACTTCCAAGGAGTCATCAAGGATCCTCGTACATCCCAGTGTTGTGGATCATTTTTCTAGATTTGTGATTTTAGTCCCACTGAAGGATAAAACAGCCGAATCTGTGGCTTATGCTTTAGTTATTCACCTCATATGTCCTTTTACTACGCCCAAGGTTCTTCTCTCCGACAACGGATTATAGTTCAAGAACCAACTTGTAGTTCAAATATGTCGACAATATGACATCCAACAAAGTTTTATCGCAGCCTATCATCCACAGGCTAATGGCCTTGTTGAAAGAACCAATCGCAAAATCCTAGACATTCTTCGTCCAATAACTTGTCAAATGCACTATGCATGGGAAGATTGGTTACTGCAAGTTGCCACATCTATTAATGGGTGGATCACCAGCTCTACAGGCAAATCACCCTATTATATTGCTTACGGCATAGACAAACGTCTACCGTATGACGTACTTACAGACAAGCCATGCCCAGTCTATAATGTGGACGATTTCGCTACAAGGCAAATCAACGTATTCACGGATATTCATGGCCAAGTACGTAAACATTTAGCAGCGTCAAGCGCTGAAATGATATACAAGCAACATAAACAAGCTAAGCCTATCATGCTAGAAATAGGCGATGCTGTTTCGGTGCGAGAACCTGAACGAAAGTCCAAGCTATCACCCAAGTTTGACGGACCATTCCGCATTATTGCTAAAGAAGCATGCAACAAATTAAAAATTTTGAAAGCAAACCCATAAACCTCAGACGTTGTTCATGCGGACAGACTTTAAAAGGTCCATTCAGATTCATTCCCCAGGAATGATAATGATATCCCAGACGTCGATGTCTCAGACATAACTGGTCAAAATGCAAACACGTCAAATACACCCAGTGTATCTCATGATTATTGTTCACAACTACGTTCTGCGAAACGTATATAATAATGTTCCAGACATTTCTACAATGATATTAACACTTCAACTCAAGCTATATCAATTAGCAAAAACGAACTAATTGCAAGTATGGTTGACGCAGGGTTAGGACGAGTGGATGCAAAGCATGTGTATGTGAAAATTCTTCTTGAAGCCTTACAAATAGCCAAGACGAGTTATCTGTTAACTACAATTTTCGCAGACGAAGAGGTAGAATAGTATATCCTTTTGTTAGAGTCAACTCTCAAGCACTATGCTTTCCTCATCCACGTAACTATGCTAGTGCAAAGCAAATTAATGCATGGCATGCACTGTGCAGTAGAACCTTTCCCATTATACTCTGATGACACGCTGTTTACTCTGGATGTACCAACCGATCTTTTACTAATAGATGAAGACTACTCTTTGTTAGAAGTGGATGATCTTAGGGTATGATCACGGTGTAGGGCGCCATGCGAATTGGCGATCATGCAAAGTAAAGGTGCGGCCACACGTGTCGGAAACATGCGCTGGCAACACGGCGGCGACAAGGTAGGCAAAGAGTTGTTAACGTGCAACCAACGCAAAGTCTTAAACATGTTCATACCACTGTGTCGGCGATTTGTTGGTGGCTCTAGTGTGGACGAGGCGATGTTGCGGCGCAGGTATCCGGGTAGGGACAGACACACACAACAGCTGCATCAGGGCGGACTTACCCATCGCTCTGTCTATAATTTTGGGGATAGAGTGGACCCGGGAGCAAACTATTTTGTTAACAGAACTATACCACTCGCACAGAGTACTATGGGACCCAACATACGTGAATTACAAGAATAAGATCAAGAGAGTAGACGCATGGAGAAACATCGCCGATGCACTGCACGATATTTACCTTTCTCTTGTCCGTGTCCTGTTTAGCGATGCGCGGGCCAACCATATTCAACAGATGTTCAAAGTCCGACTTGGACATTCGGAAAAAGTCATGAAACATTCCACTGTCCCGTACTTGTGATGGCAAAAGCCCGCCATCATCACGTTCAATATCACGTAAGAGACTATGCTCCCCCGTAATGTTTCTCTGAAGTGATGGACGCACCCAGAATCAGCGACGTCGTCTCATCTGACGGCCACATATTACTACAAATGCAGCGGCTTCCAGCAAGGCGTCCTCACTCTCCGACATCACGACATCACGTTCGTGTCTGCAGACACGTGTGGACGGCCTTTTGGCTTCACCTCTGTTACCAACATATTGCCAACATATAACCGACATGTTTACTAACAGTGTTGCCTACATTGTCGCAAATATGTATCCGACATGTCGACAGCGATGATGCCGGCAGTGTTTCCGATATGTCGGAGGACACGTGTGGCCGCACCTTAACGTTCGCACAGCGCTGAAACAATGAAACTATACACCGATTTTCCAGGAAAACTGTGTTTCATGAGCACCTACATAATATTCAGTATTTTATATATATATATATATATATATATACAGTATATATATATATATATATATATATATATATATATATATATATATATATATATATATATATATATATATATATATATATATATATATATATATATATATATATATATATATATATATTATTTTTGCTTTCCCTCTTCCCTGAAGAAACTAACGTCACTTTGCGATGCCAAGATGGTGATAACCAGTTAGTTGTGAAAGGTTATTATAAGACTCTGGAATACTTAACGATAACCTGTAGTTCGTTGAAAAACTTGCCTTCCCATCATCATTTTGCATTGAATTTAAATCTCACTTTGGATTTGATCCCATTGCACCAAGTTTCGATTTGTACTCAGTGAACTCAATCTTATGTTAGATAAATTAAAATTTATTTCTTATCTGAAAGAGTCAAATTTTACTAATATAGAATATAAACTGCTATTTTATTTTGTTTTTCACAGGATTTGTTATACCCAGTTTAACTATTCCCACTATTGTGTAATATTGGCACTAATATTTTTTGTTTTGTTCCTAGAGATCAATATCATTTCAATTTACCATTGTACATAATATACTATTCTGTAAGGCTCTTAAGGCTAGGACCCTAGTAACTGCTGAACCCCAAGTTGCAGTTGCTTCAGTTTAGTGTTTTCACACATATGTATGTAACATGGATAGGTTTATGTATAGGCTTTTTTTCCTCTGCGAGAAGCTAATTCCTCGTAGAAGCTTGGAAGGTGGTGACCGAGCGATGTATTAGCCTCTGTCTCATGGAAATAACAATTATATAAATTTGGGTTAATACATTTAGCTTATATAATACAATCACCCCACTGTAATTTTCCATTAAACTGTGAGGTGCCATGTGCTGTTCACGTGAGGGGAAATTCCTCTATCAGTAGGCCGACCTTGAGAATGTAGGGTTAGCCCGGCTTCTCCCTCAGAAACACCTCTCCCTCACAGGCATTAGTCCTTACAAGGACCAGTCTTCACTTGAGCCTCACAAGAATCGGATGGGTGACTTAACTCAGTCAAGCTGAGCCCTGTCCTTAACTAGCACTCACAGCTTACAGTGTTAATTACGGTGCATTTACTAATTGCCTGTGACCTTTTTAATTTACCAATAAATGGAGAAACACCATTTTGGGTTTGTAACCTAACCCCTTAACTTATTTATATATAAGCCAAGATAAAGGGAGCTCTACCCAAACCTTATATAGACTCATGTCACTTGGGGCACCCACTCCAGAGCTGAGGACTATCTACAACTCATTTATTCTTCCCAAATTAACGTATGCGTCACCAGCCTGGTCGTCTTCTCTCAACTCTACCCAACAACATCAGCTAGAGAAGGTACAGAAGAGGGCCTGCAGAATCATGCTCGGCGCAGACTACTCGGGCTACAACAATGCTCTCTCCACTCTGGAAATGCCATCCTTCAGTGACCTCCACCACCATGCACTAGCAGGGTTTGGCAGTGGACTACTGCACCATCCTCATCATCGCCACCTACTGCCACCGGCAGTCACCCGCCCACCCAGCGCAGTTGGCCACTACAACAAAATTCAGCCCATAAGAGCCCACACTGATAGATATAAGAACAGCACCATCCCATCTATTGTTAAAATAATAAACAGCTCCTGATTTATGTACTGTACAGCCCTGTACATGTATTGAATGTATATTATTATGTCTAAATCACATGTAAGTTTGTATATTTTCAGCCACCGGCTGTAACTCTATTAATAAACCGTTTATTATTATTATTATTATTTTATTATTTACACACACACACGCACGCACGCACGCACACACATACACACACACACACACACACACACACACACACACACACACACACACACACACACACACACACACACACACACACACACACACACACACACACACACACACACACACACACACACACACACACACACACACACACACACACACACACACACACACACACACACACACACACACACACACACACACACACACACACACACACACACACACACACACACACACACACACACACACACACACACACACACACACACACACACACACACACACACACACACACACACACACACACACACACACACACACACACACACACACACAAATTCCCTATTTCTTTACTCATCTCTACCTACATTACTAATTCTTCTCCACCATACTCCAACACTTCTTCACCACACTCCACCATACCTCCAACACTAATTCACCATACTCCAGCACACTCCAACACTTCTTCACCACACTCCAACACTTCTTCACCACACTCCAACACTTCTTCACCACACTCCACCATACCACTAACACATCAATCCTTCCTCCATTGCGATGATTGTTGCCTAATTAACAACTCGCTTTTTCCTCGTAATTTGCTCTCCCTTTCATCTTAAACCACTACTGGTAGCCTGGCCTCTACCACACTGAAACCATCCCATTACGCCACATTGAAACACTCAGTCAGTGTCTTAGGTCATTGTGGAACACCAGCACTCATTGTCTTAGCCATATTAAGACCAACATTGCCGTATCATGTTCGTCGCGTCAGGGCAGAACCTCCCTCCCTTCCCTCCCCTCCAAGACAGATCTGAGGTCCACTGCATTCCATTCAGACCACATTAGAGTTCCACCAGACACTCCATTAGTGCTTAACCACGCATCTTCCCTCTCCATATTAAAACGCCTCCACCGTCTCGACCAAGTTGGAACAGACGGTTGAGTCACCTTGGTTGTAAAACACCCGAGATACACCATCTAATTCTCTTAATTCTCTCTCTCTCTCTCTCTCTCTCTCTCTCTCTCTCTCTCTCTCTCTCTCCTTTAATTCAAACTCTCTCTCTCACTCTGCTATTCCATACCTACTATCCCCATCACCTGTGCCACTATTCCCATCACCTGTGTCATGTTGGAATTAGAAATCATGACTGTACTGATAGACACTAGACAATGAGGCATGCAAGAAAGAAAATGTGGACCGGGACCTTGGCCTGTCCAATGCTATAATTAAAAATATACAAGTCAAAATCATGAACTCTGATCTAGAAGAACTGAGAAATACAGAGAGACCTGGCAGTTGTAGCATTAGTAAATATGAGAAATTTTGTGACAAGAAGTACCGTTATGGCCAGCATAAGGACAGAACCAGGCACATCTGAAAAGTTAGTGACGCTGTACCCATACCAAAACACACAGCATGTAAACTTTGTGATAAACCTTTAAAGCATACACTTGAACACTGTCAAAGACTTCAGGCCACCTGGATTATTGTATCATGAACTATGTAATTACTATATTGAATCAGGAGTGCTTGAGGACATTCTTGCAGTCTATCCTAAATTTGTGAGCCCACACTCAATAATCCGCAAATAGAATATGACTTATATTGTATATGAACCACTGTCCTGCATAGCAGTGAGAAGTGATAGTACCCTCAGTGTCAAGACCTGAGTGAATTACTCAAAATGGCAAACCGTACTCCAAGCTTTGCCAATAAAGTTGTTAAACTAATTAAAACCTGTGACGCTATCCACATCACCTCTGCCACTATCCACATCACCTCTGCCATTATCCATGTCACCTGTGCCACTATTCCCATCACCTGTGCCATTATTCCCATTACCTGTGCCCATTTTCCATCACATGTGCTACTATTCCCACGACCTGTGCCACTATCCTCATCACCTGTGCCACTACCCCCATCACTTGTGTCTCAATCGAACGGACCAATTTTCTTTATTTCTCTCAATTTCTCTCGTCCAGCATATCTCGTCCTATCGTGCACGTTGCCCACTATCTCCCGTTCCCATTTTCTCTAACTTGCTAACTTTAGTTACGTCTTGGACTTTCCTCTCTCTCCCCCGTTCGCTCTCTCAACTCCTTATCTCTCACACCATCTTTCCCGTTCTTGGCCCCGCTATCTGACACAGACATTTTTACCCTCAAAAGTCTCTCTCTCTCTCTCTCTCTCTCTCTCTCTCTCTCTCTCTCTCTTTCTCTCTCTCTACCCAAATCTATACTGCAGAAGATAAGTTCATACGAGGTTGATTTCGAGATGAACGTTTCGGTCCTGAGCAATTAAGTTGAAAACGATGGTTTAATTATTTTACACGATGACTTAACCCTCTGGGGACGATGGTTTAGCGTCTTATAGTTTTGATTAGGGCCCTTGGAAAGGTGATTTAACCCTTACAGAGGTACAATCCCACAAGAAAGTATCGAACCTACGTGACAATTTCATATACCAGTCAAAAATAAAATTTTAATTACTGTTTAGGTTATGAAATTCTGACAGTTCTCTACATGAAAGAGTAAACAGACAATTTGATCGACATAGTAAATAATAGTGTAAATCAATACCTGTGTTCGACTGTACCAACCGATCTGAAACTTGATGATCAACTCTGCTCACAAAACAACAAAACACATAATCTACTTTTCTTGAGGACAGATCAATAATACTAACCTTTGAGAATCACGATTTATTCATTTGTGGTCGATAGACTAACATTTTAAAGATACTCATTTAAACCATCGTTCTTAAACAAAGAAATTTAAGGAAATGTCTGAGCCAGAATACTCTTGGCTAAAACCTTGGACGAAAGGTAAAAATTCAAAACGACCAACTGCGGAATGTTCATATCGCAAACATCGAAACATGTAACTAGGTCACGCATACGAAATATCCACCAATTTTCTGGTTGGCCTTACCTGGTGTCAAAAAGTAAGTGTCAGGGGGTGAGGTAAGACTACTACCGGGTCCACCATGTTACGCCACATGATATATTATCTTGTCTGGGGACAGTGGCGCCGTGCGAGTCACCGTCCGTTTTCTTTGACGCATCGTGAGGGAGACTTGGCTAAGTTGGGCAATGCCATCATGTAGAAAGATTTCGTGTTCCTGCCAAAAAGACACTCACAACGTATTAACTGTGCTAAATAAAGACACACTGCAGGTAATGCAATATACAGTACTTTTTACCAGGATCGCGTTACCAATATATATATATATATATATATATATATATATATATATATATATATATATATATATATATATATATATATATATATATATATATATATATATATATATATATATATATAATTTTAGCTGCTCATTGAATAATGACGAAAGCTAAGGTGCCTGCTGTTTCCTTTTCCCTGTGATTTTATCAAGATTATCTTATCCACGTTTTCATTGTGGAGCTACATGAAATATATATATATATATATATATATATATATATATATATATATATATATATATATATATATATATATATATATATATATATATATATATATATATATATATATATATATATATATTTTTTTTTTTTTTTTTTAAGGTTTTATGCGTGTTATATATATTACCAATATGACTGAGACTTATATTAATCACAAAAAGGTGACACAAGTATCCATAACTTCAGACTAACAGTGAAGAAGAAAAGGAGTGGCATTAAGGGCAGCCCACCAAGATAAAATAGTATCCCCGAGGTCAGATACGACGATGTTCTTATTTTACGGCGGCTAACAAAAGCCTCCACTACACAGAAAATGGAAACTACTGTCATCGTGCGAAAACACAACAACGAATGATTTATAAGAAAGTAATGAGTAAATGAGGAGCGACAATAACGTAACAGCGGAAGGAAGAGGAAAATAAGAGGGGCGGGAGCCCCAGCGATACCAGAATAACGATGAAAAATGATAATGGTGATAACGGGGGGATGAGGGAGGCGGCGGGTCGTGGTAGCTACTTCACCCTCGTAAATAACGGCAAAAAAATTGGCGTGGAAAAGCGAGTGAGAAAAATAGCGAATCATCGCCGTGGGATGGTCGAGGACGGCCCTTAAGATTATCCTGGTGCTGAGGACGACTTGGAAAAAGTAAAACCCAAGAAATAAAGATGTGTTTATGTTTATACTGCTTTATTATACAACAATTTTTACATTTTTTTATTTCTGATTCTGACTTTTCATGTTTATTTTGTCCATCTCCACTCAGGGAGTTTATTCTTCGCTACGTCACACTTCCATGTTACGTTTATCTATACTGACAAACATATTAGGGGTAACTACCTTATATTCCTCACAACAAAAATATTCAAAAACTCACACAAAATCACCTTAAAATCGGACGCCATCGTCAACAGTAAGCTCCCCTATATTGGTCGATGTTCCCATCTCTCTTTCTCTCTCACCTATCCCACCATCCCCTTTCCCCTCCCTTCCTCCTCCCTCTCTCACTCACTCTAATTTATAGAGAACGCCCTTTAAACAGAGCCACACACGTTCAGTTGGTGGAGCTACGTTTGTGTTCCACTACTGAGTGAGGTGGTGGCCGCCGGGAAGGATGGGCATGTTGTGGTTAATAATGAGGCGGTGGCGAGCCCTCCTGCCTCTACCCTCAATTATTACGTGTCCACTTGTTTGTCCGTCTCTCAAGTCCAGCTGTGTGTCGACGTTTCTGTCGTTCCCCCTTTTAGTCTCTCATGTGTCTGCGTTCGCGAGTTAGAGAGCATGTATGCGCGAGTTAGAGTACACGTAATAATAATAATAATAATAATAATAATAATAATAATAAACGGTTTATTAATAGAGTATATGCACGTTAGCATGTCTAAGAGTTTAAATGTTAGTGCTCGCGTGTGTGTGTGTGGTACTATGTGTATCATAATCACAAACTGTCTCTAAGTAAAAGCACTGCGTCTTACTGGATAAAACGTCTTTAAAAATAGGTATATATAATAATCATAATCATCACTTCAGTCAAGAAGCAAAGTGGGGGTGGCGTGGGTGTGGCGCGGTGTGCCAAGGGAGGGCAGCAAAACCATCCAGAGTGCCAGCGTCGAGTGCCAACTCACGCCCTGCCGGAAGTTGATTCATACTTCTTATGCGACCATCCGCTAGCACCGGTTATTCGTCAGTACCTGTGAGGTGTGGTCAGGGCTAAAACTGTCTCCCATTTGCAGCAGCTGATCATTACGAACAAATATGAATAATCAATCACAGCAGCAAATGTCTATAAGCTGAGAGAAGGGGAAAAGGAAATTAGAAAATATTACTGAAAATGTTAACAATAAAACTCAACCCTAAACCTCAAGATAGTTTTGTATAGAAATACCAAAAATAAAAAGTCAGGACTTTTTCAATTTATCTTTCAAATAGACTTCCATCACCCAGGGCATCAAAAAAATAAAAAGGGTGACTTTTTTCCCCTTTTCCCTTCAAAAACTTATTTCCTTCAGGAGAATTCTCTGTAAACAACTAAAATATATATTAATTTTCATCTCATGAATATTCGCTCTAAATAAAGCAGCATGCGGTGTAAACAGACGAAGACGATAT
The DNA here is from genome assembly GCF_018991925.1 of Homarus americanus. Taxonomy (NCBI): domain Eukaryota; kingdom Metazoa; phylum Arthropoda; class Malacostraca; order Decapoda; family Nephropidae; genus Homarus; species Homarus americanus. Next base: position 14,525,633 of record NW_024743709.1, read on the forward strand.
CACTGTCAACATCAGTAAGCAGAACACTGCTACAAAAGCATCTGGGACAATGCAACAGGACTTATCCAGGCTGAAAAAGCCATTTCCAGGTTGCAACATCAACAATCGATCCCGAGACATACAGTAGGTACAAGTTGTGACAGGTACCGCAACAAGACTTTTAAACTCTGCGGTATCTACGATGGCAACCGTGACAGTACCAATAACTTCCAGCAGAGACGTTGGAACGAACCACCATCACCACCACCAGTGATGACAACAAATACTTTTAACAGCATCAGTAGAAACCTACTATGTCAGTGAAGACAGCAGACAGCGACGGTGTCAATAACAAGAGTAGCACAATAGTAGGGGAGCAGCAGCATCCTGGGAGGGGAGGCGGAGAGAGAGACCATCATCATCATCATCCCAGAATGTCACCTCCTACCCTCGGAGGCATGGCGTATTGCCGATGACACGCCGGCCCACCTCTCGCCTAGCCATACTTGGTGGGGGGCACAGCTCCCCTTCTTCCCCCCGCCTCGCCTCATTTGCTGGGGGTACACCTACCCTGCCTTGCTTTACTTGCTGGGGGGACTCCTACCCTTCCCCTCCGTTCCGCCTCGCTTGTTTGGGACGCTCACTTTCCCCTCCCTGTCGCCTTACAGCCGGAACACCTATCCCCTCTCTGTCTCCACCTGACTCGATTCACCAGTTAGAGCACATCCTCTTGTTTCCCCCCTCACCCCACCTTACCTCACTAGCTGGGTAGCCTACCATTTTCCTTGTGCCTTACCTCACCACTTGCGGAATCTGCCTTCCGTTCGCCTCTCCCCCCACCCTCATCTTTCATCACCAACCAAAGCAACTTCCCCCCCCTTCCCCAGGATATGCAGTGGAAGGAAGGGCAACTAAACATCCATTATCTGACAGGTAGAAGAAACCAGTGCCTCTTAGAGGAGATAAGGAAAGGGTGTAGGGGGAATGGAGGGGAAGTGGGGGTTATCACTATCCACGCCCTGAATTGGGTGGGCTAAGGGCACTCCGCCATCCCGGGGGAGGAAGAAGAGGGGATGAATGGCAGCTTAGTGTCCACAGCCTGCCAGAAGGGAAGGGCAGGGCAACCATGGGGCTCTTCATTTCTCGAGGAGGGGGGCCAAGGGAGGTCTGGGGTGAAGGAAGGCGGGAGGGAGGGAAGATGGAGCTCAGCATCCAATATATTGTCCCCCAGCGTCGTGGTGTGGGGTGGTGATCAGCACCGGGTGGGCGGCCGTATGGCATGGAGGAGTGTGTGGAAGTGTGTAGGGAGGGAGGGCCATGGTGCACCTCCCTGCCAATTCACCACTCAATCCCCCACACACACAGTCTACATTTATCTCTTTTCCTAATTTACTTTTTTTTATCAGATGCAGTCATCTTCAGCAGTGGAGGAGAAGGTGAAGGAAGTGGGGCATAGAGTTGGGCTGGAGGCGATGGAATAGGTAGGGGTGGAGGTGAAGCATAGGGAGTGAAGGGGTGGAGGTGAAGCACAGGGAGTGGAGGGGGTGGAGGTGAAGCATATGGAGTGGAGGTGGAGGAAGCATAGAGTGGAGGGGTGGAGTTGAAGCATAGGGAGTGGAGGTGGAGGTGAAGCATAGGAGGAGGGGGTGGGAGGTGAAGTATAGGAGTGAAGGTGGAGAAGCAGAGGGGTGGAGGTGAAGCATAGGGAGTGAAGGTGAGGTAGCTATGAGAGGAAGGGAGGTAGCAAGTGAGGTGGAGTGCAGCTACAGAGTGGACGGGTGAGTGTAGTTAGGGAGTGAAGGGGTGGAGGTGAAGCATAGGAGTGGAGGGGGTGGAGGTGAAGCATAGGGAGTGGAGGGGGTGGAGGTGAAGCATAGGGAATGAAGGGGGTGGAGGTGAAGCATAGAGAGTGGATGGGATGAAAGTGGAGAGGGAATGGAGGTGGAGCATAAGGATAGGAGGGGATGAGGTTGGGTCAGGAAGAAGGGAAGGGATGGAGGTGGGGGCAAGGATGGCGTGGTGCGAGTCGTGGGGGTATTGTGGTATGTACTTTCATCAAGTTTGTTATCTCTGTCTCTCACGCTAGACTCTCGACAACAACTTGTCCCGTCCTCCGTGACCTGGTAGTGTCCCCCCCTTCCTTTCCTCCTCCTCCTCCCCCGGTTTCTTTCATACAAGCCGATTCCCTTTCACGTCTCTCTTCCCTTCCCTCCGACCGACAGATTCCCCTCACCTTCCTCCTCCTCACTACTCTCTGATAACTCCTCCTTCCTGTTCTCCGCTACCGACATCACTCCCATCACCCCTAACCACCGACCCTTGTCCCCTCACACAACCGCCAATCAAACCCCTTACCGAAGACCTATTACCCCATTCTCACCCCTTCTCTCCTTCCCTCCCTCCCTCTCCCTTATTTCCTTCCTTTCCTATCCCCTCCTCTTACTATCCTCGACAGATTTCCTCCCTCTTCCTTTTTTCAAACTTCTCCTCATATCCACACCCAAGGCTCTACCCATACCGGAACACTCAGCATGTAAACTTTGTTATAAACCTCTAAAACATACACTTGAACACTATATTATTGAATGTGACACTGTCAAAGACTTCAGGCCACCTGACTTATTGTATCTTGAACTATGTAATTACTTCATTGAATCAGGTGTGCTTGAGGACATTCTTGCTGTTTATCCCAAATTTGCTAGCCCACACTGATTAGTCTTCAATTAGAATATGACGTCCAATGTATGTGAACCACTGACCTATATTTCCTGTTAATGAATATGATGTATTTCTTTGTGTTCGAACCCCTGTCCTGCGTGGCAGTGAGAAGTGATACCACTCAGTGTCAAGACCTGACTGAATTACTCAGAATAGGCAAACTGTACTACAAGCTTTGTCAAATTGTTAATTCTTAATCAAGTGGTGAAAATCTGACCAGAAAATGTTTTCACCACTTGATTAAGAATTAACATACTGAACTCTTAACTTATCGTCGGTGCTGTTATATATTCAGTACGATAATGTTATTTTGTGAACACTGACAGACGATCAATATATATATATATATATATATATATATATATATATATATATATATATATATATATATATATATATATATATATATATATATATATATATATATATATATATATATATATATATCACATGTAGATCCACAATGAAAACGTGGATAAGATAAATCTTGATAAAATCACACGGGAAAAGGGAATCAACAGAGCACCTTAGCTTTCGCCTTTATTCAAGACATCTTCAGAGGCAAGATGTCTTGAATGAAGACGAAAGCTAAGGTGCTTCGTTGTTTCCCTTTTCCCGTGTGATTTTATCAAGATATAGAGAGATATATATATATATATATATATATATATATATATATATATATATATATATATATATATATATATATATATGCAAGTAAATCACTGTAGGTGCGCGTGATCTAGGTATATGCTGATAACCACAAGGAAAGAAGAAAACACGAAGTTCCCAAGCGCTTTCGTGTAATTCACATCTTCAGGGGTGAGTACAGACTAGAGAGAGAAATACAAATCAAGGTGTATATATACAGAGGAGGGTGAGACCAGGTCCACAATGGTCAGGTATTAGGTAATGACCCTACTAATCTTTAAATAGCACACAACGGTTGGTGGTCAGGTCAGATGGTCAGGTGACCCGGCCTTCTCACCTGGTGAGAAGGCCTGGTGAGGATTACGTCACTTAGAAACATAATTAATTGAAATATAAAGGCATTATCAACCATCAGAAAGAATATATAACTATAGATAACGCTGGATATGAGTGTTTACAAGGACGCAAAATACATGAAAGAATAATACAATACAATTAAACAACCCAAGCGTTAAATTTGTTGGGAAAACAAAGCGACACTTGTCTAAGACTCTTAAGTTACCAAAACTTGCTGGAAAAGTTCCACAGTTTTTATATCCGTATCGTGTCATTAAAACTTTGCAGCCTATCAGTTATTTACTAAAACTTTCTCATGTAATTTATAAGGGAAAGAAGGATACTTTTTAAACATTCTAAACTTTAATCTTTTAACAAGCCAGTGAGGGTGAGGGAGACGACCCTTCCTTGTTGGGGGGGGGGTGGGCGGGGATGGGGGCACGACGTCACAACCGGAAGTGGAGCTAAATACATTATGTTCCTCCGCCTGGTGACGTCACGATTTCCCGCCAGTACCTCCACGGTCAAGGGGTTAGACTGGATCACGGCGCCGCTGGGAGGATAAATAATATCAAATCACACACGTGGGAAACCTGTCCACTGGGTAATACAAGGCCAAGAGGAGCATTGATCCTGGCTGGAAGATTTATGTGTGTGTGGTGTAGGATCAAGTGTATCTATGAGAGCTTAACTCTTTGCTCTTGTAGACGGGAATTTATGAAATGTTTTATGTTCACGTAATAGTGCTGTGTGGCTTTTAAAGATTGTGGATATGTTTGTAAAAAGAACATAAACATTATTTACATTTACGTTACAATGACCGCACATCGAACAGGGTACACTTTTTTAAGAGGAATGTATCTTTACTACTTAGGACCTACAAATATTTACCATTTTTCATCATTCAAGTTTAGTTCTGAAGGAAACATTAGCTGACGACGTGGCATCATACAGACAAAAATATAACCCGAGTATTCAGAGGCCGATTCAAACTGAGGGTACCCTTCAATTCACCCAGCTGTGGATAGGTGCCTAACTTCGAATACAGGGAGTGAAGGCGGACAAGTGCACTGTCGGCCACACTGCTGCCTTGTGTACCGCACGTTTAGTATTCAGTGCACAGCATACACACTGCCACTGACTTAGACACGTGTACATGTGCATGTGAGTTTATCTAGTCGTTTTTTAACTTTGTAAATATGCTTGCCAAAATTGTGTGATTGTGTGTTCAATAAGAAAAACTGCACGTATATCAGTGTTAACAAAATTACATATGTGTGTGTGTGTGTGTGTGTGTGTGTGTGTGTGTGTGTGTGTGTGTGTGTGTGTAATAATAATAATAATAATAACTAACAGTTTATTGAAAAAGCATGGCAGCCGGAAGGCTGAAAATATACAGTTACATAATTGGGGAATGAGTCACTTGATTGACAAATAATATGCAAGTAACATATGTGATACAAATATCAAAATAATTAGGTGCGGAGAAGGTTATACTACAGGGCATTTCAACATAATGACAATGCAGAAAGGTGAGATTGACTGGGAGTGAATACACTGGCTGATTACGAGTTGTTGATAATTTTTACAATGATAGGGACTGGGCTGTTCTTATAGCGATCAGTACGTGCTCGTAGGGGCTGGATGCTGCTATGGTGTTGAACAGCAATTCACGGACGAGAGATCTCGGGTGGAAGTAGGTGCTGGTGTCGAAGATGGTGCAGAAGATTCTCACCAAATTTGCAGATGAGGTCGTGGTGGTGGTCAGACAGAGCGGAAAGGGTAAGTGTGTGTGTAATAATAATAATAATAATAATAATAATAATTAACGGTTTATTGAAAGAGCTTGGCAGCCAGAAGGCTGAAAATATACAGTTACATCTTTGGGGAATGGGTTTCGAATTACAACTAATATACAAGTAACATAAGTGATACAAATAAGATATATAATAACTAGATGGGGAAAAGCTCAAACTACAGTGCATTTCAACATAGTGACAGTGCAAGAAGTAGTATTTACTGGGAGTGAATACACTGGTTTATTACAAGCTATTGATAATTTCTACAATGGTTGGGACTGGGCTGTTCTTATAGCGATCAGTTCGTGCACGTATGGGCTGGATGCGGTTGTGGGGTCGAACAGCAATTCTCGGGCTAGGGATCTCAGGTGGTAGTAGGAGCCGGTGTCGAGGATGGTATGTGTGTGTGTGTGTGTGTGTGTGTGTGTGTGTGTGTTTGTGTGTGTTTGTGTGTGTGTGTGTGTGTGTGTGTGTGTGTGCAATAATAATAAAAATAATAATAACAATAATAATAAAAATAATAATAATAATAATAATAATAATAAATGGTTTATTAATAGATTTGCAGCCGGTGGAAGAAAATATACAAACTTACATGTGATAGAGACATAATAATATTCGTTCAATACATTTACAGGGCTGTACAGTACATAAATCAGGAGCTATTTATTATTTTAACAATAAATGGGATGATGCTATTTTTTATATCTATCAGTGCGGGCTCTTATGGGCTGAATTTTGTTGTAGTGGCGGACTGCGTGAGGTGGGCGGGGAACTGCCGGTGGCATTAGGTGGCAATGACGAGGATGGTGCAGTAGTCCACTACCAAACCCTGCTAGTGCAATAGTGCATGGTGGTGGAGGACACTGAGGGATGGCATTTCAAGGGTGGAGAGAGCGTTCTTGTAGCCGGAGTAGTCTGTGCCGAGCATGTTTCTGCAGGCCCTCTAGCAAACGTTGTTGGGTAGAGTTGAGAGAAAACGACCAGGCTGGTGACTCATACGTGTGTGTGTGTGTGTGTGTGTGAAATAATAATAATAATAATAATAATAATAATAACAATAATAAAAATAATAATAATAATAATAATTAACGGTTTATTAAAAAATTTCTGCAGCCAGAAGGGTGAAAATATACATTGGACATAAATGACTTATTACATACATTGGTGGTTTAACAAAAGCTTTCATTAGAGAAAGGTAATGGAACATACAGTGAACATACAGATTAATGTTTACTGTGGTCACATAGATTTTGTGCGCTGAGGTGTTGAACAGCAGACACGTAGTGTAGTAACTCCCTCATAGGTGGTGTTATGAGGGGCATCATGTGGTGTAGTAATTACCTCACAGGTGGTGTTATGAGGGGCTTGACGTGGTGAAATAATTCCCTCACAGATGGTGTTTTGAGGGGCTTGACGTGGTGTAGTAATTCCCTCACAGGTGGTGTTATGAGGGGCTTGACGTGGTGAAATAATTACCTCACAGGTGGTGTTATGAGGGGCTTGACGTGGTGTAGTAATTCCCTCACAGGTGGTGTTATGAGGGGCTTGACGTGGTGAAATAATTCCCTCTCAGATGGTGTTATGAGGGGCTTGACGTGGTGAAGTAAATCCCTCACAGATGGTGTTATGATGGACATCACGTGGTGCAGCAATTCCCTCACAGATGGTGTAATGAGGGGCTTCACATGGTGTAGTAATTCCCTCACAGATGGTGTTATGAGGGGCCTCATGTGGTGTAGTAATTCCCTCACAGATGGTGTTATGAGGAACCTCACATGATGCTGTAGCAACTCATTCACTACGTGGTGTCGTAGATCATGGGGGCACCACGTGGTCTGGTCTCACAGGACCTCACTCACTCATGTGAGTGAGGTGTGGTCCCAGGCCTCCTTATCGTGGACGGATTAACACATAGCTGGTGTTGCTGAGTCTCAGGGGCAGTTATCACTGGGTACCTGGGACCTCACTGTGTGAATGTTAGCTTGGATACGACTCAGCTGTTATTGTTGAGTGGTTTTTCACTGACTTCAACACTATTCACCACTGTTCAACACTGGTTCCATTGCTTTCCTAAATGAAGTAGTAACTTCTGGCGAGAACTTGTTGATATTCCGGTGGGGAGGAGGGGTTCGAGTTGGTATGGGCCAACATAACAGTTGACCTGACTACTGCCAGAGCAGCGCCAGGTACGTCTTGACCCTTCGGTGGTCAAGGATGTAGTGTGTAGTGCATAGTGTGTGTGTGTGGGGGGGGGGAGGGCCGTGCAGGGTGATGTAATGCCTCTAGTGTGACAGCATTTTGTTAGTGTTAAGGTGCAGGAATTGTTTGCTCCCTCTCGCTTTCAGCTACCGCCGCTGGCTAGCCCTCGTGGCGAACAGGGAAGCAATTTGCATAAATCTTCCCCTGCCAGTACATAGCCTCCTCACCATCAAGACTCCTGCTGTGCCTCCTCGTGGCAACACACGGTAACTGGGTGCCTCGTGGGCCCAGGTTAGACCGACAGGTGATGTGGAGGAGCAGTTGGCCCCAGGGGGGCCTTTCGGATTAACCTTGACAGGTATAAGGCTACGGGAGTAAACCCCGAACAAAAAATCTGAGGTGGAGCCCCGCATCAGGCAGACATGCTTACAGAGCTCCAACAAGACCCCAACGGCGGTATAGGAATAAGAGGTGACCACCTTGGGAACCCAATGACTACTACACCGGCGGATGAAGGCAATGCATGATGGACAGGCTACTAAGGCAAAACCCAACAAACTGGGCTATTGCCATTTCATTGCAACTCTCCCTCTCCCCAGTCATTGCAACACTTGCACCACTGGATCAGGAAAAGGGAGAGCCAAGATGTGCGGTTGCATCCTGCACTCCTGCCTCACCACATGAATCAACTCATGTGCACCCATCATCCAGCTCATCATAACTCTCATCATCATCAAATCCCCTATACCCCCAAAAGTCTTTTAGCGACGGACGAGCGGCGACGGGGAAAGGCAGAAATGACTGCCGGTAGTCTATAGTCACAACTCTGCACATAGCCTGCACAGATAATAAGATCGTTTATGCCTGCGATCTATGCAGCCATGCAATCTGGTCCTGTCTGTGCGAGTGAGCAGCCCTTTCGAGGAACTACTCTGCCCTAAAAATAGCCTGCCTAAAAAACAACCTGACTGGGCAACCGCACCCAGAAAGATCATCCTTTTGCGGTTGAAAACACAATCAAAATCACTGATCCAAACAAAGACAAACAATACAACCTCTTATGCTCGCTGCATGGAATATCAGGACCCTTCTGGATACTAGCACAAATGAGCGTCTTTGTGGCAAAAGAGCTGGTTAGGTATAACATCAACATAGCAGCCATTAGTGAGTCCCGGCTCCCAGACGAGGGACAACTCACAGAACGAGGGTCTGGCTGTATCTTCTTTTGGAAGGGTAAGCCTGCTGCGAAGAGAAACAGCATTTATGGAGTTGGCTTTGCCATCTGCCAATTCATCTTACACAGGCTAAGGGAAACGCCTATTGAGATCAACACGTGCCTCAAGATGCTCCGAGTCCCACTGAATCACTCACGTCATGCCTTTTTCATACGCCCCAACATCGAATGCAAAGGATAACATCAAGGAGCCCTTTTACGCCGATCACAACGGAGTGCTAACCTTTATCCCCAGAGAAGATAAGGTTGTGCTCCTTGGTGACTTCAATGCCAGAGTTGGCAGAGATGCTGACCTTTGGCATGGAACCGTTGGGAGAAATGGACTAGGCAAGAGTAATCCCAATGGCCTACTCCTTCTCAGCAATCTGCTGCACACAACCTCACTATCACCAATACCTTGTTTAGGCCGACAAGTTTAAGGGTTCATGGTAACACCAACGATCCAAACACTGGCATCTCATTGACTACATCATTGTCAGAGAAAGAGATCGCCGAGATGTCCTCATCACCCATACCATGCATGGTTCAGACCCTGGGACACTGATCATTGGCTCGTCAGGGCCACGCTCTCACTTCACATCGCCCCAAAACAGCGAAGGCAACAAGCTTCTAGGAAAGGTTTTAACACTAAGCGTCTGGAGCAGTGGTTCCCAACCTTTTTTTTGGCTGCGACCCTAAATTTCCCAACAATACAGTGTCGTTATCCTCAGGTATATAATATATTATATCGGTTGAATGTTAAGCGAAAATTTGTTTATGACTTATGATAAGTACTACATTTTTAAAATTGCTTGAGGGCCCCTCGCAACCCTACTGAGGACACCCCGCGACACTACTGAGGACACCCTGCGACCCTGATTTGGGTCGCGACCTTAGGTTGGAAACCGCTGGTCTGGATGATCCAGCGGTAGCACTTGTTTTCAGAGAGCAGCTCAAACATGGGCTGATAAACAACTTGCTACTTTAACTGACCGGCAGAACATCCCTCAGTCTAGGACCAAAGTTGATACTTTCTGCAAGAAGAAAGCTGTGGCCCACCGGGAGTTTTGCAATCTAAAGAACGACTGTTTTAAAAATAAAAAAATGTGAAACACAAAAGTTTGCAGATGAGCACAAGATGTGCAAATTTTTCAAATCTTCCAAGAAATTTTATGGGCCAATCACTCATGGCGCAGCCCCCCCCTCCCTCCGCTCCTCCGAGGGTAACTCCATAATTAAAGACGATGAAGGCCTCCTTTAGCGCTGCAAAGAGCACTACAATTCACTGCTCAACCGAAACACTGATGTGGATGTCCTGACTACCCAAAAGGTCCCTCATCATCCATAGCAGACCCACCTCAGCTATCCTCCGTCCCTGGATGAGGCAGCTACTGCCATCAAACAGATAAAAAATAACAAAGCCTCAGGGCCTGATGGAATCCCAGCCGATGTGTATAAAGCAGGAGGACCTCTTTTTACCAGCCGTCTCCACTCTCTCCTGGAGAATATGTGGGAAAAGGGAGAAATCCCCAAGCTCTTAAAGACGCTTCCATCGTCCATATTTATAAGAACAAGGGAGACCGGTCAGGCTGTGGCAACTACCGCGGAATCTCGCTGCTGTCCGTAGCTGGAAAGATTATCGCCTGAGTCTTCCTAAACAGACTTCTTCCTGATGCGGAAAACTTCCTCCCAGAATCTCAATGTGGCTTTAGACCATCACGTGACACCACTGACATGATCTTTTCTGCTCGTCATATACAGGAACAGTGCAGAAAACAGCGTCGTGACCTGTACATGGCTTTCATCGACCTATCCAAGGCCTTCGACTCGGTTAACAGGGAAGCCCTCTGGTGGACCCTCAGCCATTTTGGCTGCCCCAACAAAATTCATCGCCATTGTGAGGGAACTCCACGATGGCATGAACGGCAGTGTCCTGCACAATGGAACCCAGTCCGAGTTCTTCCCCATTCAAACGGGGGTTAAGCAATGGTGTGTACTGGCACCAACTCTCTTTTCCATTTTCTTGGCTACCTTCCTTACTCATGCCAGTGCCAATTTAGCCATTGGGGTGGACATCGAGTACCAGGTGAAGGGGGGTCTTTTCAGCATAAGACGATTCCAGGCAAGAACAAAGGTGTCGGCAGCTTCCATTACTGAACTTCAGTATACAGACGACCTCACTCTTGTTGCTCACACTGAACGTGACCTACAGGAGTTTCTGAACACCTACGCATATGCGTGTGCACACTTCAGCTTTGAGGTGAATGTACGTAAGACTCAGATTCTCTTTCAGGCTGCCCCTGGTTCATCCACACTTCCACCTTCCATCCAGCTTAACTGCACTACCCTCTCTAATGTTACCCACTTTCGGTATCTCGGCTACCACCTGTCCACCAGCGCGGCCATCGATGAGGAGATTCAGAATCGGATCAGATATGCATCTCAAGCCTTTAGCAGACTCCGAAACCTTGTCTTCAGCTGTAGGGAGCAGAAATTATCGACAAAGTTACAAGTATATCGAGCAGCGGTCCTCCCTACCATTGTTATATATATGGCAGTGAGACTTGGGTCACAAAAAGAAGGCACCTCAAGGCACTTAAAAACTTTCACCAACGTAGTCTACGTTTGATCCTCCGTGTTCACTGGGAGCATCGAGGCTACCATTATCCACAAACAACTACGCTGGACTGGCCATGTTACCCGCATGGACGACAGTAGACTGCCAAAGCAGCTACTTTACAGTCACCTAACGTATAGTAAACGTAACGCCGGCTGGCAACTGTAAAGGTATAAGGATAGTCTTAAGACAAACCTGAAATTTTTTTTTAAATCGAATATTCCACATCGTAACGCTTGGAGGAACACCACACGAGAAGGTCTCAATACTTACGAGTTAGCCCGACTGCAAACAGAGGCAGACAAGAGCCAACACCGGAAAGACGCTGCCACCGCCCCTCCCGCACCCGATATAGCCCACCACATGTGCAACATCTGTAAACAACACAGCCGGTCCCGTATCGGCCTGTTTAGTCACCTCAAAACTCACCAATGAAGGTGACATCCCTAATAACTCCTATATTTGTATCATAGCTGGATGATTGTCATACTCAATTCTGAGTGACAGCAAAGTAGTAGTAGTAGTGTGTGTGTGTGATTGAGTCCGTAAAAATGCATCTGACGGTATGTGTATCTGATCTGTTGAAACTGACTGTATGTAAGTCTGATTATCTGCTGTGTGCCTGAATGCTTGTATCTGTCTTCTCCCTGTGTGTTACTGTCTGCAAGTGTCTCCCAGTAAGTAACATCTTTGTATGCACGGTGACGGCTTGGGTTGTGCTGGTGACATGGCTGTATGTTCTACCAGCTGGGAATCCGTCATAAGTACAGACCAGCTGAGTCGCGCGGCTTTGGCAACTAACACAACATTTAAGGGTGGAAAAAAGGAGGAGAGAAGAGAAACAGCTGGAAAGACTTAAAAAATAGAACAAAGAGGATGGTGCGATATAGAAAACACAAGAGGGACAGGTAAAAACAGTGAGACAAATAAAAACACAGTGAGAGAGAGAAATAAAAACAGAGACAGAGACGAAAACAGTGAGACAGATAAAAACAGTGCGTCTTAAAACAACAGAGACAGGGATGCTATTAAATTATTATCTCAAGATTAACGTAACTCACCTAATGTACAACTTTTTATTTATCTGGCAACATTTGGTGAAGTAAGGATGTATGTAATGGGAATTGTGATTGGTGGATCAATTTTCGGCTGTATCACTGTAAGGATGAATATTAAAGAATCCACAGGTAGCATTTTTATAATAATAAGCTATTCATCGTTATTTTAGATCATGAGAAGTTTCCAAGTGTTCGTATATTTGCTTTAATAATCAAGTATTACCAGGTAAAATTGCGAGTACGAGAGCCAGGGTGGGATCGATGCATCTTTGGTTGACTGTACAGTTGGGGTCAAAAGTTCACCTATTCCGTGACTCAGTTTCACCACGGGCAGCGAACTTTTGTTCGCGATCACATAGTAATAATGCATTTAGAAATAAACGGAAGTACATGAGGTATAACTGGGAGAAAAATATTTACATTTATTGACAACGACTAAAACGACCACAACAAACTAGAAATAACAAATTGACAGAAAAGAATGAGGAAAAAATAATTCAAACAAGAAAAAAGTACAAAATAATTACAAAATAGAAAACGGAGCAGAAATGATAAAAGGATGATAAAACAATAACAACGACAAAACAGAGAACCGGAGATTCACCTGACAACAACTTCAGTAACAACACAATTCACCCCCCAAAAAAAAAATCCAGTTTAAAAAAATTGTCTGGGTAAAATTAACTTTAAAAAATATGCAACGGTAAATCAAGCCTATTCCATATTTATCTCCGGTAATTACCGTGTTAATCATGACCACATTTATTCGTAATATCCGGGGCACGTTGTATGCCTCCGCCCGCCCAAAGGAAGTTTAATATTTCACATAATGGCGAAATTTCACCAATTAAGTAAATATTCCCTGGTGATAAAAAAATAAAGAATCGCTCCAGAGCAGAGTGCCACCTGCTCAAGCTATGTTTTAATTACACACGCTGTACTGCCGCTGACATCACCGCCACACCTGGACACCCAGGTACCGGTGACGGGGACCTGCTGATATTACTGCCCTGGATAATGACTGTTCACCTGCCTCAAACACTGACTTATTGACTGTTTGGATGAATGACCACTCTTTGCCCCTCTTCACCCCCCTCCCCACACACACACACACGCTATAAGAACACCCCAGTCCCAACCATTGTAAAAATTAACAACCAGTATATTCACCCCCAGTCAATCTTACCTTTTTACACTGTCACTATGTTGAAATGCCCTGTAATATAACCTTCTCTCCACCTAGTTATAACATATCATATTAGTATCACTTATGTTACTTGTATATTATTTGTCAATCAAGTGACCCATTCCCAAATAATGTAATTATATTTTCTGCCTTCCGGCTGCCGTGGTCTTTCAATAAACTGTTGTTATTATTATTATTATTATTATTATTATTATTAATATTATTATTATTATTATTATTATTATTGCTACTCTCGTATAAAAACACCTGATTTACTAACTAAAAAGACTAATCTGTAAAAAAATTACCACAGTAAAAAATAGCATATGAATAATTTGAATCATTAATAGATATTATTTTAATGATATCAAAGGGATTAATAACCTGAATTACCTTTCAGAAGAAGTACAGTAACTGTCCTTTTGTCATCGATAATAACATACCTGGAAAGAAAAACGAAAATGTAAGAAACCACTTGGAGTAAATTATATACACTATAATCATAGCTGAAAATACCATATACCCCTTTACACACATATTACATTAAATAAGAATACATATGTAGAAAACAGAGCCTTAAGATATAAGGTCATGGGTAACACATTATACTCGATTAGATTGTTAGCCGGAGATCAAGACTACTAGCGAGCCTCCAACTCTGACTGTTGCTATTTTTAGAGCGGCGGGGAATCGTGGATGGGGGGAGGGCTAGGTATATGAAGAGGTGGCTATATAGAGGGGACGAGGAACGTGGCCTAGAGGAGAGGAGTGAGAGCAAGAGGATGAAGGGATAGGGAGGGAAAGGAGGGAGGGGGAGTGGAGGGGTTGAGGGAGAAAAGGAGATAGAAGAATGGGGAAGAAGTGAAGATTTACTGACGGTGTATGCTAAAAGCCGGGAAAGGATGAAAAAGAAGAGCATGAGAGGGCACACTGACAGAAAATGGAGAGATTAGAAAGACAGCAAGAAGGGAAGAGGAGAGAGTGAAGAGGAGGAGGAAGGTTATGTGAGTAGGGAAAGCAACGCTATTAAAACGAGGTTTTAAACAGGGATTCTTAATATAACTCGTCTCTCTGAACACCGAGATCCAACCTAAGCCGACTTAATCATATGACACACTAGCACTCTCCCTAATTAACACTAACCTATTGTTACCGAGCCTTAACAGCAACATATAAACATTTAGGATGTGATTTAAAAAAAAGATGGTTAGAGACGCCTATTACCATGATGGCTCAGCTACCATTAATGTCATTAATTGCGTTGCCTTATATGACAACGCAGCTACCATTACCGCAGTTAACAGAGCCTCCTACCATGATGGCAAGGCCTCCTTATGTACAGTAATAAGTGTGCTGTATCCGTACTGCCTCTAAAGGGTCAGCCTGCCTATCGGAGCCGTTCTCATTTTGTCATAAAATATTCGATTACGGAAACTTCCGCCCTGTGAAATTATATTTGCAAATCACACAAGCAGAAACTTCAATATAATATATAAATAAGCACCCGCACTTGTTAGCACGATTTTGTTTATATTAAAAGTGTTTGAAAGTATATACATATTATCCCGGATATTTCTTTAGATATAAATTAAAAAATAAATTAACATTTAATTACACTTTAATAGATGGTTTTCAAGTACATTAAACTTAACTATAATAAATCACAATAAAAATAACAACAAACACTTTTACATGTCCATCTGCCTGTCAAGACTGGTTATTTTTAACATTAGAATGCCATCAACCACGAACAGGTCTCACTCATCAGTTCCAGACGTACTGTAATATTATCACAACAGGCATATTTGACAGCCAAAATTGATAGTTGCATAAATCAGAGGAACAAGCGGCCAACATATTAACGGCAAATAAACCCTGGCATAAACTTGTCTCAATTTGCAGTGAGTGGCACCCAAGAGCGCGCTGGTGTTGCCCGACCCCCGCCGAGCCTTCCTCTCGCTGTTTCTCCTGCTGTTGTTGGGGACTGCGTTTGTTACTGCTATTGCCCCTCTGTCCCACTGTTGATGAACCGCCTGCAGTCATGCGTTACTGTTGCTGGGGGCTGCTGGTGTGCTGCCGGCGTCGCCTTCGTTGCCACCCACTACAGGCTGTTCCTCATGGTGGTCCCGCTGTTGTTCTCCTGCTGCGACTCCTGGTGCAATTGCTGTCATTACAGACGATACTGTTGCCACCGGCGTTGCTGAGCCAATAAATCCTCGTTTTAAGAGGTCCCGTTGTTGGCATTCTTATTATTATGACTACTGCTGACACTCTTACTACTATGGCTAATTTGGGCACTGTTACTACTAATGGTTAATGTTGGCACTGTTACTATTATAGCTAATGTTGGCACTGTTATTACTATGATTAATGCTGGCACTGTTACTAACATGGCTAGTGCTGGCACTGTTACTACTATGATTAATGCTGGCACTGTTACTGTTGTCATGTGGCACCGAATATAAAATTGTTTAGAGGAAATTAATTACCTTACCTGTTCAGAGGTAATTACCCTGCTTCTTCAGTAGGTAGATATATTTTATATTACTTTGCTCGTGTAATTGTGGTTTAATGTTATATATATATATATATATATATATATATATATATATATATATATATATATATATATATATATATATATATATATATGCTGATAATCAAAGGAAAGAAAAAACACGAAGTTCCTAGCGCTTTCGTGTAATTCACATCTTCAGGGGTGAGTACGGTGTACTCACCTGAAGGTGATTCTTCTTTCTTGTGATTAACCTATATATATATATATATATATATATATATATATATATATATATATATATATATATATATATATATATATTACATATATATATATATTATATATATATATTATATTTATATATATATTATATATATATTATATATATATATTATATATATATATATATATATATATATATATATATATATATATATATATATATATATTAATTTAAGTAAACCAACCTATGTTGTGTATTAGTTAGGGAAAACAATTTGATAATTGGCGACAGTGTGGGGGTCACTGGTCCACCAGCTCAGCTGGTGAGTGGGGAGAGGCAGACGAGTCTGGCTGGTGAAAGGGTGTGGTCCAAGTCTGGTACAGTTGGTTTGGACTCAGGATTTATGTACAGTATGTGGAGATAATTGGTTTATACTTTTGTACTGTTCAAGTGTATGGTAAGGCTGCGGTTAGGGTTTAGGTTACTTTAGGCTGTGGTTGTATTTCATTTGTTCTTTTACTTGTCTTTGTAAATACGTTTCCCAATTTTACTATATTAAGAAATTATGCAGTGTATGATTCCTCCTTAATATGAGTTAATCTAAGACTAATAACCTGGCGTATATATTATTAGAGTAAGTTGTGATCACTAGTGGCAGGGGTTTGTTTCTTTATGCTTTCACGATCAAGCCTCACCTCTTATTTGACTAGTGGCAAATTCTTGATAATGAGGAGTGATGACATAACACTATTATGGCTACTGCTGGCACTGTTATTACTATGGCAAATTCTGGCACTGTTACTATAATTAATAATGGCACCATTACTACTATGATTAATGCTAGCACTGTTACTATGATTAATGATGTCACTGTTACTAAAAACGTAGTTGTTATTGTCACAAATTCTTAAGTTGAAAGTACCGTTGCAACTGACGCTGCAAATATTACTGCCAATTGCACCCTTTAACTACTACCGCTTCTAATCTTGCACAAAAAGCCCTACACTCCATCCACAATTCCTCGCCCTTGGGAAGGCCTTCGCTTCAAGTAGAGAAAACTCTTATCCTGAAGGGCATTGGATCGGTAACATGTAGACACGGTCGCTCAGCTGTTCTCAGAGTACATTTCTATGTCGCAATACAAGATGCAGAAAGCAGATATGAGAATGGCAATATATGAAAAGGAGAATAAAGAGCAATAAATATGGGAATGAAGAGATATGAGAAATAAAATTATAAATATGGAAATGAAGGGTAGGGAGAAAAATGGAACTAATGGTGTATAGACGCGAGCGAAGATATGAGAATATTTAGGTCATAAGTGGCTGTGACATGAGGGTGAAAAACGACAAATAAAATTAAAAATAAGGAAAAAAGGGAACGCGAAATAGAAAAGGGGCGGAGAAAACAAAACTAAAGAAGGGGAAGACAAATATATATGAAAAAATTAGAAGAAGAAATAAGCAAGGAAGAGAAAACAAGAAAGAAGAGTGGTAAGACACCTTGCTCATCAAATCTAATTAAGACTTGTCACCTCCCTGAACCACTCTCAGCGACCCATTAGTTTTCCTCTAGAGTTCTCAGAGCCCCCCAACCACCTCTCCTCCCACCTTCTCGTCTCTTCCCTTTCATTCTTCACAAGTTTATTGCAGTACTTGTGTTTATCTTACATTTTAATAATCCTGAGCTGCCCCTCCTTCAACTGAAGTCGAGATAGAATTAATTCTTAGAGAATTTACATTGTACTGTACACTACTACAAAGAGTATCTGCAAAAAAATTTACCAATCAATATGACAACGGACGATTTTGAATACCCAACAAGAGAAAGAGACACAGTGTTCATTTTGACATCCATCTGACCTATGCAGATACTTTTTGTAACGAGTGTAATATATATATATATATATATATATATATATATATATATATATATATATATATATATATATATATATATGCAAGTAAATCACTGTAGGTGCGCGTGATCCAGGTATATGCTGATAACCACAAAAAAGCACACGAAGTTCCCAAAGCTTTCGTGTAATTCACATTCTTCAGGGTGAGTACAGACTGTACTCATCCCTGAAGATGTGGTTATCAGCATATATACAGGTGGCTGCATTTATAAGGTTCCTTGCAAGGAATGTAATATGTTTTACTTAGGCCAGACAGGTAAAGATCTTGTAACTAGACTTAAACAACATAAATATAGTGTTAGAACAGGCCAGGAATCCAATGCTCTGTTTGTTCATTTGAGGGATAATAAGCATTGCATTGCATTACCTTGTAATTCAATTGACAGTAGGAACATTATAGAATCAAGTCTCATTAAATAGACCGACTCCGTCAACATGAATTTGAGTAATGGTATGTACAAACTGGATAATTTCGTAATTAAGAAGATTTATAACCAGGTGAGAAGGTTGGGTCCTCTTACCCTCTGACCTGACTACCAACTGCAGCGGTCCTTTTTGAAGATTAGTAGGGTCACTACCACATAACCTGACTGTTGTGGACTTAAGAACATAAGAATGGAGGAAACTGCAGCAGGCCTATTGGCCCATACTGGGCAGTCCCATTTACACCCAACCCCAATTGCTCATATAAGCATCCAACCTATGTTTGAAGCTATCTAGCGTATTCGAGTTAATGATGATATTTGGTAACTTGTTCCATTCATCCACTACTGTTTCCAAACCAGTGTTTACCAATTTCGCCCTAAATCCTTTTTAATTTAAAACCATTGTTACGAGTTCGCTCCTGGTTGGATAGTTTGAGTACCTTGGTATCCCCCTTTGTTTAGCCTGACTTCCATTTATACACCTCTATCATGTCGCCCTCGCTCGTCTCTCGAGGAGTGCAAATAAGATGTTTTAACCTGTCTCTGTATAGGTTCCTCATGCGGGATTAGTCTTGTCATTCTCCTCTAGATTCTTTCCAAGTTCTATATCCATTCTGTAATACGGTGACCAGAACTGCACTGCGTAATCCAGATGGTCTCAACAAGATATAATCTTAAGTTGACCTCGCTAGTCTTTACTGACACTCCTTTGTATGAACCCAAGTACTTTATTAGCCTTGTTACGAGCAAGAACACATTGTTTACTTGGCTTAAGATTCCTACTTATCATTAGTGGATGACATCATTATGACCTGACCTCATGAATAAAGACGAAAGCTAAGGTGATCGGTTGTTTCCTTTTCCTGTGTGATTTTATCAAGATTTATCTTTTCCACGTTCTCATTGTGGATCTACATGAAATATATGCTGATAACCACAAGGAAAGAGGAAAACACGAAGTTCCCAAATACTGTATTCCTTCAGGGGTGAGTACAGATTGCACTCCCCTGAAGATGTAATTACAAGCACTTGGGAACTTGGTGTTTTCTTCTTTCTGTGGTTATCAGATCAAGTGCACCTACAGTGATTTACCTGCATGAAATTTATATATATATATATATATATATATATATATATATATATATATATATATATATATATATATATATATATATATATATAAGATTCTGTCCTGGGTTTTCGAGCAAGAAAACATTGCGTGATCGTTAATGATTCCTACCGGGCCCCAAAGGACACCAAAACCGGGCGGCAGGCTCCCACTGTGTTAATAATATGTTGGTTGAGGATACATTTCACTTGGGGGTAGATTTTCTTTGAAGAGTTAACGTTACGCAGACACTGACCTAACTACAGATAGAGAGCGAGCAGTACTTTTACTCCTAACACCTCCTTGAGAGGAGAGAGGAGGAATATGAGTGATGAGGGATACGAAGATGCGAGGAGGGGAGAGGAATGGGAGAATACAGGAGTTGAAGCAAGAGATGAGGAAACAAGACAAGTAGGGATGAGGAGACAAGGGAGAGGGGAGGGTGTGAGGGATCAGGGTCAAGTGGGGATATTGAGGTTAGTACGAGGGAGACAGGGAAGGGGGCTGGATGTTGATGCTAGTGAGGGAGAAAATAAATAATTGGATGACAGCAGTGGTGATTGATTTTAATTGATTCTGCCACCACAGCGGCTAGTTTATTGTGCAGCCCATACTCATCCTCTGAACGGTAGGCTACAGAGTAGAGTTCACGAAGGATCTGTATAACTAAACCTCGTGGTCAGGATATTATAGCATTGAATATTACAGAGTATTTCAAATAAATTCTTAGTTCTATACATAAAGGGTAACTTATTCGCAACTGCGTGAGTACAGGAGTTTAGGGCAACCTGTCTGGCTGCACACTTTGTTATTCACATTTGAGTGAGAGGTATTCAGGCACATTGTGTGATTGGTTCTACACATTGGAACTGATATAGCTACGAAATGCAAAAAAATGGATACGCTCTTAATATGTTCGCTATCTTGCCATTGTAACAGCCCCTGTCTTATAGGCAGAAGTATTTATATAAATGGGTTAATTACATTAGACTTATATACTCTATCACCCTCCGGAACTTTCCACTAGCTGAGGTAGCATGTTCAGAGCACGTGTTAAGGTGTACCCACGGGAAGGCGTGTCATTTTTTTTTTTTACGGGGATTAGCCCTCCCGGGCACAGGTCACTGACTCACATCCGGCCTGGGTACAAAAATATAATTATAATAATAATAATAATAATAATAATAATAATAATAATAATAATAATAATAATAATAATAATAATAATAATAATAGTAATAAAAATAAAAATTATTATTATTATTATTATTATTATTATTATTATTATTATAATTCATAAAAATTAATAACAAAATACTAACAATATAAATAAAATACTAAAAATAATAATAATAATCATAAATAAATACAGAAACGAAAAAATAAATCAAGAATGAAAACGATATACATTATGTATGTTGTGATGTCAAAGTAAGAGAAACAATTGAGACCCTGCGATTGTGTGTAAATGCAGCAACAAGTCAGATCAGCAACCTGGGACTTGGTCACAATTTTTGTGATGCCATATGGCTGAGTTAAGCATTTAAGTGACCGGCTCTCTGGCCACTTATTGTGGGCAGTAGTTTGATAACCTTGACGAGAGGAAGACGATATTGAGAGCCATTGTGGATGGTTCGTGACTCCGTCTTCCCTCGAGGGAGGAACGTCGGATATATTTCCGTTCTCCCTCAACGGGTTACAGGCACTCTCACTCAACCCCTCACAGAGAAATAAAATTCCATTTACAATTTCAGGGCAGCCGCAAGGAAAATTCCACTAAAGTCCCAGATTTCAGAAGGGCAAACTTTGATAGTTTGAAGAGGCAGCTGAGAGAAAGGGTATCACTCTTGGGAGTGGTGCACGGCAACACATAAGGAGACCTCACACAATGTTTAGAGGGGCGACTTCACCTTACTATGAGACCTGACGGTAGAGGATGACCTGATCACGAGATCTGAGGTTAACCAGAGTTTGACATTTTTTAAATAATGGTTACTTAATGCACAAGGCGGAACATACCGCCTGAAAACTCAGATCAAACAACAATGACCTAAATGGATAAATAATTATCTAAAGAATATTATTGGACAAAGAGAGGTATAGGTAGGAGAATAAATCTCGTGGTGAAGTTTACCTCCAAGATTATTATAAGGTGATAGCCGGTAGGGTTAAGACCGAGATAAGAAAAGCAAGAAATAATGAATTTGAAGGTAGCAAGGGAAACGAAGTCAAACTCCAGGATTCTATCAAATGTATCAAACTAAACGAGAAAAGATTGGACCAATACCGGTCAGATGCGGCGGGTAACTTTGATAACGATGAAGAAATGAGCAAGTAAGCCTTGAATAAATAATTTTTCCAACAGGTTTTCTGCAAAATTTGACATGATGCCGAGGCACCGACTGTGCAGAGATAGTGAAGAAAATAGAATTAAGCGAGATGAGGCTAGTAACGATGTTGGTACGCAAATGGACAAATTAAAGCCTAGCCAGTCACCAGGTCTGATGAGATATTTTCCAGAGTAAGGAATGTAGGAAGAGCTTGGTATGTATACATAGAATTTGCTACAACATGTCGCGCCAAAAGCAGGGTGTGGTGCCAGACTCTGGAGGATAGCGAATGTATGCCGATTTTCAAGAAGGGAGATACATCGCATTATAACTGCAATCAATCGAAGTTGAACATCAATCGTAGGCAAATTATTGGGAAATAATCATTTCAAACTGTTCGAAATCACCTGGAAGCACAAGTTGATCAATGATTCCCAACATGGCTTCTGGCAGGGCGTTCATGTCTAACTAATCTATTAACATTCTTTTCATCTGTTTTCCGAATCAGTGAGCAGGGGGCTGGTATGATGTGGTATATATCTCGACTTTGTAAAGCCTTCGACAGAGTCCCCACGAAGACTAATAAGAAAAGAGTGGATGCTCATGTCATTAAGGATATATTCTAAAAATGGATTAGGGCGTGGTTGGGCAGAAACAGTACGTGAGCATTAACAGCACTAAATCGATTAGAGCAACGTTGCTAATTTGAGTTCCCCAAGGCTCAATTACTTGGACCATTATTATTTATTATATACATAAACGACATAGATATACGACGCCAGACAACGTAAGTAAGTGCTGATGACAC
The DNA here is from genome assembly GCF_018991925.1 of Homarus americanus. Taxonomy (NCBI): domain Eukaryota; kingdom Metazoa; phylum Arthropoda; class Malacostraca; order Decapoda; family Nephropidae; genus Homarus; species Homarus americanus. Next base: position 14,548,722 of record NW_024743709.1, read on the forward strand.
CAAAATAGAGTGTAATTAAATCTACTTGAGGACTCATAAAACTACAGGAAGATCTAAAAAAATTCGAATGGTGTGAAAAATGGCAGATGAAATTCAATGTGGACAGGTAACAAAGTGCTCATTATAGGAGATGTGACAGGAAGCCGTACCAGATGAACAACGATGTTATTAAGAAATCGAATGTAGAAAGATTTAGGAGTAAAGGTCGTAGGGTCTTAAGCCAAGTAAACAATATTGTGTTTGCTCGAAACAAGGCGAATAAAGTATGTGGGTTCTGTACAAAGGGTGTTGGTTACAAGACTAGCGAGGTCATCTAAAACTATATCTTGCACTTGTGAGACCTCGCTTGGATTATGCAGTTCATTCTGGTCTGCGTATTACAGAATGGATATAGAATCAACTGGAAAAGAATTCGGAGGAATGACAAGACTAATCCTGGCATTAGGATCCGTGAGTACAGAGACGGGATTAAAAGAATGTATATTAAATTTGCGCCACTCGAGAGACGTGTGAGTAAGGGCGTGACATGACCAGGTGTATAAATGGAAGTCGGGGCTAGTAGGGACGTGCAAAGGTACTCCAAACTGTCAACCGAGGGCGAACTCCCGGAAAATTGGTTTTAAATTAGACAAATTTAGATTTGGGCGCAAAATGGGGTCGAGCAGTGGTTTGAAACAGGTAGTGGACCGGTGGAGCAAGTTACCAAATATCATCATTATCGAATACGCTGGATGACACCAGGCGTAAGTTGGATGGATATATGAGCAATAGGGGTTGTGTGTACAGTAAATGGGACTGCCCATTATGGGCCAATAGGCACGCTGCAGTTTCCTCCATTCTTATGTTCTTATGTTCTTACATCAACATGACGTATTTTAGAAGAGCTATTTAACATAGCCTCCGTCCTCATTTAACACTCATAGCTACAGTGATTAAGTTTTGGTGATATACACTTGGAACTGTATAGAATATATTTTCTTAATAAATACAGAAAAGACAGTTGGGTTTTCGCTACTAAAAACCCTAAATACTTTTACATGTCCTCGCCCGTTAACCCTCAAGAACCAACGGTTAAAGAACCAGCTCACCATTGGAGATAAAGTGTCGTGTTGTTTCACACACAGTGTGCTTGGACCTGTCCCTAAAAGGTTCTAACTTCACACAGTTAAGGACGTAGTGCTCGAGTATGTGGCCATATGTCTGGCCACACACTTTACATTTAGTCTTGTTCACATCTGCTTGAGGAACATACTGCCAAAGGTACTTATACCATAACCTTAGTCTAGCGGTTGCAACATCTTGTAATCTAGTGATCTTGCTCCATATACATGTTTCACTTGATACATCTCATCATCGTAAACTATGGATCGACTAGTGTCCGTTTGCACTTGTCTCCTTGCATCAAATTCATCAATAAGTTCTTTCCTAATTACAGTTTTAAGGGTTCTTTTTGACAGACCCAGATTGTATTCAACAGTGTCTTTGTTAGACGCGAGATTGGCGAGGGCATCAACTCTGTCATGTTCTTTGAGGCCTATGTGAGAGGGGATACACAACAGTTTGATCTTGACAAAGTTGACACCCTGGTCAACAAGGTACGCATATTTGTGTCTGGCTTCAGAGGCAAGCGCGTGACAACTTAAATTGAGGGTGTCACGGGAAGTAGTGAGGACAGACACTCAGTAACAGTGGTTACAATAAATTTAAAAGCTGTGAGTATGGCAACTAATTCAGTTTGTAGAGTGGATGCCCAGTTGTTAATTCTAACCTCTTTTTCAATTGTATTACCGTAAGGTTGAGTCACAACGATCGCACTTCCAGCCCTCCCACAGGCAGTGTTAAGAATTCCATCAGTGTAGATGGTGTGTGTGATATTATCATCTGTCTGTAGAGTGTGTATGTGTTCAAGAGCTCTCACTTTGGGAGTGTGTTGAAGACAAATACATTGTATAATTAATCTTTTAGGCGGATATGTCGGTATTGTAATATCGAAAGGAACTGTCCGCCAGGGTGTAAGGAAGTGCTGTTGTGTCTCAACTTTGTACAGATAGTCTAGTCCAAACATCTTTATATGTGTAGCTGTAGTTTGGGTGTATTTAGATTCACCAGTCCCATGATTCATACATTCTGGCAATTTTAAGGAAACAATGTTATCAAGATCACCACGCAAAAGCCTCAGGGCTATCATGAGGTTGACTGTAATTAATTCATATTTGACACTGGGTATACCTACAGTAGTTTGTTCCTCATATTAAGTACTTTAATGCTCCCGGGGAATCCAAGGATAATTCTGGGGGCTTTATTTTGCATTTTTTCGAGCTTGTCAATGCCTTTCCCGTCACGTAGGACCAGGGCTGGTGTGTGGTAACCTATCAGAGATCTTGTATAGCCTAGGTACATTATTTTAACAATTCTAATATTAGCACCAGACCAACAGTATTGTTGTGCTAATACCGAAACCAGGACAGCCTGATGCTTTTCGTCCCATATCACTAATCAACTGTCTGTGTAAAACCTTTAAGAGGATGGTTCTTGGCAGACTCTTATGTACGAGAATCAGAGAATGCATATTCCCTAACATAAATGGCTTCACTCATGGTAAAGATGTATTTTATTTTATTTATTTATTTATTTGTTTATTTATTTATTTATATATCTTATTATATATATATACATTTTTTTTGGGGGGCATTAGCCCACCCAGGCACAAGCCAATTTGTAATGACCTACATCAAGGCCTGGGGGCGAAAATGCAATAAAATAATGATGATGATGTTAATACTAATAAAAATAAATAACATTTATAATACAACATTAATTATACTAATATTTTTTTTTACAAATTTAACAAAATAATGATCATAATTGACATAAATAAAAATAAGGATAATCAAGAGTGAAAAATTATATATGTATGTTGTGTTGTCCAAGTAAGAGAAACAATTGAGACCCTGCAATTGTGTAAATGAGGCAGAAAGTCAGATCAGCAACCTGGGACTTGGTCACAATTTTTGTGATGTCATATGGCAGCAGGGTCTACCATTAGACAACACATTATGCTTCAAATGTCTTCCCAGGCGGTAGTACCTCCCTGTTTGGTAGCATCACTACACTCTTAACTGTCCATGGTGATGAAAGACGCAGATGCTTACATTTCTTGACCTAAAAGCTGCATTTGATATTGCCAATAGGTAACTTATATTGTACGAACTAGCCAAAATGGATATAGGAGGTCGGCTGTTACACTGAATAAGTGGTTACCTCACCAACAGAAGGGCTGCTGCACCCCTTAAGGTGGGGTACTTACTCCTACTTTGTTCAATGTTCTCATGAATGCATTATTAAATTCAATATCAGAGAGCCCCAGCAATATAGCAGTCAGCTATGCTGATATTTTTGTACGTACTAAAACTCATCGTGAAATGCAAACCACCCTGAACCATGTACACGCAGACTGTGAGAACCTCGGTCTTATTATCTCCACTGAGAAAACTAAGGTGTTCAACAAACAAGCTGGTAACTGCAAACGCGGCCCCGCCAAGTTCAAGACAGGTAAAAACACTATTGACTATGTTTATTCTTTTAAATATCTTGGTGTCTCCGTCCCTTGTACCTCACCTGCCATACAACAGCTAGCCCACCTCTTAGAAGTGTGGCGGATGATGGCAGTGGTGGTTGATGACGGTGGTGGTGGATGATGTCAGTGGTGGTTGAAGATGTCAGTGGTGGTGGATGACGGTGGTGATGGTGAACGACTGAGTCTTAATTTCTAGGTATTAAAACATTATTATAGAAAACTAAGCTAAAATACACACGTAAATTTACCTCGAATATGCAGGACACCCAACATAAACACAATAGTGAGCCAAAACTTCTTCAAAGTACGTTAGAAAAATTCTAATTTATCGACCTTTCGCGACACCGTGTTGAATATTACGCTACGTATGAAGTATGATCGAAATTCGTCTTGTTTAACTACGAGTTACCCTAGGTAAGAGATCCCCAAACGGAAGGACGGATAATACAGTACTGTCTCCCATTCATGTATCCCATCTCCGCCTCCCATCTCTGTCTCCCACCTCTGTCTCCCTCCCTCTGTCTTCCATCCCTACCGCCCACTTCTACCTCCCACCTGTCTCCCACCTGTTTCCCATCCATGCCTCCCATCCCTGTCTCCCACCTCTGTCTCCCATCTCTGTCTCCCACCTCTGTCTCCCATCCCTGCCTCCCACCTCTGCCTCCCACCTCTGCCTTCCATCCCTGCCTCCCACTTCTGGAACGTTTCTCTGCCGTCCTCAGCGTAGCGGCACCGTTACCCCGTTCCTCTAATTGGATATCCGGTTTTATTGCTTATTTCTTCATTCCCTCACCTTTTCTCCTGCCTCCCTCCCTTCTCCTCGACAACATGTCTCCATTCATACATCTGTCTAACTCTCTCTTTCTCGCCCTTCATTTCCCTTTCTAAACACCTTTCATTCGACAACATATTCCTCTTCTCTCTCTCTCATTTCACAGATCTCTCGTTCTTTCCCAGTCAACACTGAAGCCTTGGGTTGTAAAGTCCAACTGCCTATCCAAAACTATATCTGTCCATATGACTGTCTATGACTCTACCTCTCTGTCTTACTCCTAAAGTTCACCCATCTTTCTGAGTCGTTGTCAACCTATCTATTTATCTATCTAACTTCTAGACTCTCTTATTTGTCTCCCTATCATAACGAGGACGAGTGCTACTGCTTGACCCGTATTCCTGCTCTTCCCAGACCACACTTGAGGGTTGGCTGGCATACCGCTCACACAGGAAGTGTTCTCTTTCCCTCGCTCGGCCACTTATATGTACCTATCTCAATGGTTTACGTTAACCAAGCTTCAAAGCTCACCTCCATGACAAAACAGAAAATAGCAGTTAAAAAAATACGGGATAACTGAATTGTGAAGTTCTTTGTGAAGTTTAGTGACCCTCCTGTAAGAGTAGAGCTTTGGTTTAATGTCTCGGTGCGTCCGCCAGTGGCATTATCAACCTGTTGGTCATTCCAGAGAGATCAGGAAGCTGTTAACAGATCACCCAAACGTAAACTTTTCCCTGTGTGTGGAGGTACAGACCAGTGCCTCTTGGTCCTGGAGCATATGTGGAGGCACAGACTAGTGCCTTGGTCCTAGAGCGTGTGTGGAGGTACAGACCAGTGCCTCTTGGTCCTGGAGCATATGTGGAGGCACAGACTAGTGCCTCTTGGTCCTAGAGCGTGTGTGGAGGTACAGACCAGTGCCTCTTGGTCCTGGAGCATATGTGGAGGCACAGACTAGTGCCTCTTGGTCCTAGAGCGTGGAGGAACAGACCAGTCCTCTTGGTCCTGGAGCGTGTGTGGAGGAACAGACCAGTGCCTCTTGGTCCTGGAGCGTGTGGAGGTACAGACCAGTGCCTCTTGGTCCTGAGCGTGTGTGGAGGTACAGACCAGTGCCTCTTGGTCCTTGGGCAACCAGTGCCTCTCCGACCCCCTGGTCCATTGGAGGCACAGACTAGTACCTCTTGGTCCTAGAGCGTGTGTGGAGGTACAGACCAGTGCCTCTTGGTCCTGGAGCATATGTGGAGGCACAGACTAGTGCCTCTTGGTCCTAGAGCGTGTGTGGAGGTACAGGCTAAAGCCTCTTGGTCCTGGAGCGTGTGAGGAGGTACAGACCAGTACCTCTTGGTCCTAGATCGTGTGTGGAGGTACAGACCAGTACCTCTTGGTCCTGGAGCGTGTGTGGAGGTACAGGCTAAAGCCTCTTGGTCCTGGAGCGTGTGTGGAGGTACAGACCAGTGCCTCTTGGTCCTGGAGCGTGTGTGGAGGTACAGACCAGTGCCTCGTGGTCCTGGAGCGTGTATGGAGGTACAGACCAGTACCTCGTGGTCCTGGAGTGGACTTCGAGTGGGTACCTCGGGGTCAATAATCCTCCCGCTACCATCACCGCCCGTGGCAGTGTCGCCAGGGATGGCAAGGAGTGGAGGGGAGAGGAAGGGAAATATTCATGGTATATGTCTTTCCGATAAAATGTAGAGACATGTTTATTTATCTTTGCCAGTTGGTAGAGCTGAAAATATTTCACGCAGAAGCCGTCCTCCTGTCCTCTCTTCGGCACTTCTGCATCGTCCTTTCCATAATCATTCGGTATTCATTCGTGACGAGGCGTCAGGGTGAACGATGATATGTGAAATTCAGTTAATGCCACAGGTCGAATGTGTTTGTATGAATCACACAGCTGTAAAACCCGTGGGAACCGGACAAGAGGGGAAATCTCTCCCAAGAGAGACACCTACAAGAGGAGGGTTTCTCTGTCTCTCTCTCTCTCTCTCCTGCTTTAAATAAAAGGGTTCGAGTGAGTGTCCATCTTTGTAAACCGGTGACGGGTATCAACAGAGCATCGGGTATTCTTTCAGGCGAGAGTTCACCATAAAAAAAATACTCAAAATGATACAAGAACCTGATGTTTCCTCCACCCAACTTGTTGTCTCGGAGGCCAGCAGATACAGCATTCTCGCAACAGACATCATCCTCCCAGCAGACAACATTCACCCAGCAGACAACATTCACCCAGCAGACAACATTCACCCAGCAGACAACATTCACCCAGCATACAACATCCTCCCAGCAGACATCATTCTCGCAGCAGACATCATCCTCCCAGCAGACAACAATCACCCAGCAGACAACATTCTCCCAGCAGACAACATCCTCCCAGCAGACAACATTCACCCAGCAGACAACATTCACCCAGCAGACAACATCCTCCAAGCAGACATCATTCTCGCAGCAGATATCATCCTCCCAGCAGACAACAATCACCCAGCAGACAACATTCTCCCAGCAGACAACATCCTCCCAGCAGACAACATCCTCCCAGCAGACATCATCCTCCCAGCAGACAACATCTTCCCAGCAGACAATATCCTCCCAGTAGACAACATCCTCCCAGCAGAAAAAATTCTCCCAGCAGACAACACCCTCCCAGCAGACAAAATTCTCCAGGAACACAGTATCTAGCCAGCAGACATCCTCCCAGCAGATAGCATGCACCCAGCAGACAACATCCTCCCAGCAGACATCCTCCTCCCAGCAGACAACATTCTCCCGGAAGACAGTATCCAGGCAGCAGACATCCTCCCAGCAGACAACATCCTCCCTGCAGACAACATCCTCCCAGCATTGTACAGAAATAAATTCCTCCCCTCTCAGTAGCAAAACAAGGGAACACCTCTACTCCCTTAGGGTAAGTGTGTGTTTGTGTGTATCGAAGAGGTAACACACACATATAATGGTAACAGCTTCTGTGTATCATCGAATATGTGAAGAAGACCATAAGAGTAAGTACACGAGACCACATAAGGTGCACAATGTGGTAAAGACGCAACACACATACTGATGAATACATAAGTCTATGATCTTGTATGGTGATATATGGTCCTTCTGGGATGTCCAAAGGCCCCGAAGCTGATGCAGAAGTTCTTAGTGGATAAAATAGTCAGTGAGAGACGCACATTACAAAGCGAAAATACAAATACCATAAATATAAATATAAATTCAGCCATTTGTTTCTTCGTATTCTGTGTAAGTCATGTCCCTGTGTATCTGTCATGGTCCTGTACATCTCTCATGGTCCTAGCCTAGCCTAGCCTAGCCTAACATAACCTAACCTAACCTAAACTAACCTAACCTAAACTAACCTAACATAACCTAATATAACCTTACATAACCTAACGTGACCTAACCTAAACTTAACCAACTGTAACTTAACCTAACCTAGCCTAACCTAATCCTAAATTAACCTAACCTAACCTAAACTAAACTAATCTAACATAACCTAATATAACCTTACATAACCTAACTTAACCTGACATAAACTTAACCTACTGTAACTTAACCTAACATAACTTAACCTAAACTAACTTAACCTAAACTAACCTAACCTAAACTAACCTAACCTAAACTAACCTAATCTATACTAACCTAACCTAAACTAACCAAACCCCCCAAAAAGGATACATCAATCTTGTTAGGTGCACTGGCTGGCACCTACCGAGAAGTGTACATATAAAGTACTGTAGTTTGCATAGGAACCTTTTCAAATAGGGAGACCTTAGTAGTGCACCCGACTCCCATACGTTGTAAAACTCATAAAATATTATTGAAAAAGAATATATAGGGTACTTCTATAAGAGGGAGGGAGGGAGCATGGGGTAGAGAGGAGAGGGATGGAGTGGGTGAGAGGAGAGGGAAAGTGCTAGAGAAAGAGCCAAGGCAGAGGGAAGGGACAAGGGAGAGAGGGTATGGGAGGAGAGTTAGTGAAGGAGGCAGTAGTTAAGAAAAAGGACGAGGAGGAAGAGGGAAAGGGTGAAAAAGGGAAGTACAAAGTGGGGGTTAGGAAGGAAGGATTGAGTTAAAAGAAGGCAGGAAGGAGGAGAGAAGGAATGATAGGGGAAGAGGGAAGAAAAAGGAAATGAGGGACAGGGTGGGACTGAAAGGGAGTGGATGGCGGGAGGGCGAGGGAAGGGGAGATAAAATGAAGGTAATGAACGAATGAATAAAGATGAAGGGAAGAAGAAGGAACAAGAGAGAGAGAGAGAGAGAGAGAGAGAGAGAGAGAGAGAGAGAGAGAGAGAGGTAGACGAAAGGAAGAAATGGGAAAGTAGAGCAAGGTCGGAGTAAAGTAGAGCGAGGAAGAGAAAGATGAAATAGAGAGCGTGAGAAGTAGAGTAACAGACAAGAAGAAGAGAGAGAGGAGGAGTAGAACAAGGAATACTGAGAAACAGAATAAAGGAGAAAGCCGGAAGGAAGGTGAAAAAGGGTAAGGAAGAGAGGGGAACATAAGATAACGGAGGAATATGAGGGGGAAGATGCAAACAATGGATGTGCCGACGAATAGAGATAATCTGAAGGTGGTGATCAGTTGTTGAGCCCCTTAAGAACCACGATGAACCCTCTAAGGAACCACGAAGAACCGCCTAAGGAACCACGATGAACCATCTAAGGAACCACAATGAACCCTCTAGGGAACCACGATGAACCATCTAATGAACCACGATGAACCATCTAATGAACCATGATGAACTCTCTAGGGAACCACGATGAACTCTCTAGGGAACCACGATGAACCCTCTAAGGAACCACGATGAACCCTCTAAGGAACCACGAAGAACCGCCTAAGGAACCACGATGAACCGCTTAATGAACCACGATGAACCACCTAAGGAACCACGATGAACTCTCGAAGGAACCACGATGAACTCTCTAAGGAACCACGAAGAACAGTCTAAAGAATCACGATGAAACTTCTAAGGAACCACGATGAACTCTCGAAGGAACCACGATGAACCCTCTAAGGTACCACGAAGAACCGCCTAAGGAACCACGATGAACTCTCTAAGGAACCACGATGAACTCTCTAAGGAACCACGAAGAACCGCCTAAGGAACCACGATGAACCCTCTAAGGTACCACGAAGAACCGCCTAAGGAACCACGATTAACTCTCTAAGGAACCACGAAGAACCGTCTAAAGAATCACGATGAACCCGCAAAGGAACCACGATGAACTCTCTAAGGAATCACGATGAACCCTCTAAGGAACCACAAAGAACCGCCTAAGGAACCACGATGAACCGCTTAATGAACCACGATGAACCGCTTAATGAACCACGATGAACCACCTAAGGAACCACGATGAACTCTCGAAGGAACCACGATGAACCGTCTAAAGAATCACGATGAACCCTCTAAGGTACCACGATGAACCCTCTAAGGTACCACGAAGAACCGCCTAAGGAACCACGATGAACTCTCTAAGGAACCACGATGAACTCTAAGGAACCACGATGAACCCTCTAAGGAACCACGATGAAGAACGATAACTTATGAATGTTAAGGATGTTTTTATAAAGTGTGTGTGTGTGTGTGTGTGTGTGTGTGAGAGCTTATTCAAGCAACAAAGAAGTTAAACAACTTTCAGAAAAATAATCACTACACAGTGTTCTTTCTTTGCCATCACTTTTGTCCAGGACTTGATCACCACAGTTTGGTTATCACGTAGAAGAAGCAGAGCCGTCACTCACTCGGAGACAAAGCATGACACTGTAACATCAAGGTATGAGGCAAATAATAATCTTTGTTTTGTTAAGTATCGTATTCAAGAAGAGTGACCAGGTAATGATAATTACAAGCATACGACATAACGGCCTCGTATTCTCTTAGTCTTGAGGATGGCAAATACTACAATATATTATTATTATTAGTTTACACTCCCTACACACTGAACTAGTTCGTGCGACCGTAAAGAACATTATCGGGTGAGACAGTGCCTTAATGGAGTTCCTTGAAGTCTTGCCATGACGAGCCATGCTAAACACTCCCATAACTATCGATATTTTCCCAGTTTATGATACCGCTCCATTCTTTCCTATCAGGAGAGTCTGGCTTCGGTGAGGACTGGGGGAGGGAAACTTTTTCGAACAAGGTCACATTTCGCACACGCCCTCCTGCAATTAAGGCCAACCCCTCAAACACTTTTAAGGTTCATTTACGCAAAGGGCTTGCCTGCATTACCAACCTTAGGATCCAGCGGGGATTGTGTCTATCTTCCTCTCCCTGGGTTTTAAGAGGGGTTCGCGGCGAGTCATTTCAAGCTGCCAAGACCAACGCAATTAAGAGCAAGTTTAATTCAGTTATCGAGGCGTTCTGTAACTAGTATAGTCAGGATGGTTTGCTGATCCTCCTCCTCTGTGCGTGCGTGCGTGCGTGCGTGCATTATTTGTTTTATACAAGTATACGTGTGTGTACAGTCTCACCCAAAAGTTCGTTAACTCCCCCAGCCAGCTATTGCTGCACTGCCTGCTTCAGATGTTTGAAACTGCCTCAGTACCAACCAGAATATGAAACCGATACGAATGAGTCTAAAGGTTCGAAGTAACAGACTCAAGTTCATACTCTGAAGCAGGCAGTGCAGCAATAGCTGGCTGGGGGAGTTGACGAAGTTTTGGGTGAGACTGTACCATCATCCTGAAACTACTCAAAAATCACATGACAGACAAGTTGACAAGAAATTAAGACGAAAATAGCCGTCACTCCAACAAAACAAAAATATTCCTTAACCCAACAGGTAACAAAAACCCAACACATTCTATCCAGTGACACGAAAATCAAATCAGAACTTGAGTCGAGGAAGACCAAGTAGTGAAGGACCTTAGGACGGTCAGGGGTGGAGAGAGGAAGGTCAGACAACACTCCTGAGTATAAGAAGTAAATTACGGAAGGCATACAGGTACAAATAACTTGGCCCAGGTGTCAACATTGACTGGACGAGTGCACTGTGCCGCTCTTGATTGGCATGTAATGATCTTCTTATTAGTATTTATGTTTTGGAAGTTATTAAAAGGAGAAAAACAAATAAGAGGGCTTCAGAAAAAATCTTGAGAAAAATTGGAAACGCAAAAAAAAATCAACCAAACAATGCAATACATACAAACTGAACAGAGAGAGAGTGAAAAAAACAATTATAATAATAATAAAAAGAATAATAGCAATAATAATAATAATAATAATAATAATAATAATAATAATAATAATAATAATAACAATTAATAATGTCACTCATAAGAAAGACATAAGGCAAGATACAACAATAAGATGGAGTATGACAAAAACAACGCAACAAGACATTGGCGGTGAAGAAACAGAGAGAGAGAGAGAGAGAGAGAGAGAGAGAGAGAGAAAACAATACTGTACCACCACCTTTAGGGAGACAATCACTCAGCATCCCCGACAATAAATACACCAGGGAATAAAGGTCTCTCAAGGTTGGTTCCGTGAACGTGTATATGCAAGAAGTCATGTGGATAGACTGATTCCAGGAGCCAGAATAATGCATGTAAACACTCATTTCAAGACGATGATAATGCCACGACAATATCGATGAAGAACTTAAAATACTGGTGCCAATATAATAGTAATAATAATAATAATAATAATAATAAAGATAAATAAAATATGCTACTGCTGCTGCTGCTGACCAAATTTAAAGACAATCCTTAGTGATTCCTGTGTGCTGACCGGTACCGGAAAACTGAGAACAAACATGAGTAAACAGACAAACAGAAAGAAAAAGATCAATCATTATAATCTCCTTCAGTGTCACTGTAGAAAAAACAAACAAAAGGTCATTTAACTCTTACAAATATTAAAACTGTGTTGTGGCTATTGGCTTCCCCTCTCTCATGCTCACCTCCCAATCCCCCTTTCCTCCCCACATTCTCACGCCCACTTCTCACTCCCCCCTTTCCTCCCCATACTCCCTCTTCCCATCCCCCTTGTTCTCCCCACATTCTCAAGCCCACTTCCCACTCTCCCTTCTCCTCCCCACATTCACAGGCCCACTCCCCACTCCCCACTACCCTTTGTCCTCTCCGCACTCTCACGCCCACTTCCCACTACCCCTTGTCCTCCCCGCACTCCCACGCTCATTTCCCACGCCTTCTTGTCTTCCCATCATCCATATTTTAACTTGTCCTCCCAAGTCCCCCATTCCTTCATAACTTCCTAACTTCCCCACTCCCAATATTCCTCCCCAAAACAAAAGGAAAATCAAGAAAAGGGGCAAAACTTAATGTCATGGCCTCAACTCCCTCTACCCTAGCCACAACTGTCCCAAAATTTAATTATGAGAAAGATATTAGATTTCCCCCGAGGTGGAGAATGCCGGTCCTCAAATTTCACCAGTAATCAAAGCGTCTAGAATTCACTGCTCCAAGTTGAATAATAATCTCGCTTCGCATTACGTTACGAAACACTCCTTACCTCTCCTATTCCTCCCACCATGGAGAAAAACCGTACTTTACTGTATAATAATTGGTGAAGTACAGTTGCTGGATGTATCTGAACAAAACCACAAATAATCGACTGCTAAATATTCACTAATGTTCTAAAGTAAACATAAAGGCCCTTCTACATAAGCAAGCCAATCGTTATACTCCATCTGCATACATTTTATTAAGCAGAGTATATATATATATAAATAAATAAATATATATATATATATATATATATATATATATATATATATATATATATATATATATATATATATATATATATATATATATATATATATATATATTGATAAAATCACACAGGGGAAAGGGAAACAATAGAGAACCTTAGCTTTCGTCTTTATTCAAGACATCTTCAGAGGCAACTGAATTACAAAGACTGAGAGAGAGCTTAAGCACACAGGGTGACCTTACAAAACATAAGGTCAAGTCAAAAAACATGACATCCACTAATCCACACACCAACCACACAGCAAACGTAAGAAGAGATTATATGAACGGGCGACATAACTAGTCATGTCACGTCAGGTAAAAAAATATGAGACCCACTAATCATCTATCATACTTCTACCTTACATGCTTTCAAAGCATTTTCAACCTTGGGCCACTGAAAAATAAATTTGTGTAACATATCAGTTTTGTACTGACCATCACTAAGGTTTAAAGAATACATTTCTCTAATCAAACTTGGTTCAACTAGAAGTCTTTCTGTGACAAATGATGATTTATACACTTCTAAACTGTTTTCCCACTCTATGGGATGATTATTGTTCCTTATATGAACGAACGGTGCACTGCTTTCAGATGCTGTTCTAATATTGTACTTGTGCTGTTTAATTCTGAGTTGCAATGCTTTCCCAGTCTGACCTACATAATTTCCATTACAATTGCTACATGGAATACAGTAAACACTTCCATTTACATTCAAGGTTGGGCTATGCTTGATTAATATATTAGTAATAGTTGAGTCATCCTTAAAAACAATATTAATGTTTAATAATTTAAGGAACTGAACTAACGGGACAAATTCATTGCGATGTGGTAGAGTCAAAATATTCTTAAATGTAAGAACTTGTCGAGTTTGAGTAGAATAAAAGGAATGTTTAGCCCTTTTAAAACAACGATCAACAAACAATGAAGAGTACCCAAGATTTTGCGCAATGGACTGAATGTGTTGCAGTTCTTCTTCAATAAATTCAGGGTCACAAAAACGTAAACATCTCAAAAACATAGCAGAAAAATCTGACATTTTGGTCGACTCATGGTGATTCGATAAAAAATGTATAAAGCTACCTGTTTAGGCTTTCTGTACACCTTAAATTTATAGTTATGTCCATTTCTCATGATAAGCATATCAAGAAATGGAAGGGATTCATTTATCTCTCTTTCAATTTTGAAGGTAATACTAGGGGCAAGATAATGTCTTCTTTTTTAACCTGACCTCATGTTTGTAAGATCACCCTGTGTGCTTAAGCTCTCTCTCAGTCTTTGTAATTCAGTTGCCTCTGAAGATGTCTTGAATAAAGACGAAAGCTAAGGTTCTCCATTGTATCCCTTTCCCCTGTGTGATTTTATCACGATTTATCTTATCCACGTTTCCATTGTGGATCTACATGAAATATATATATATATATATATATATATATATATATATATATATATATATATATATATATATATATATATATATATATATATATATATATATATATATATATATATATATATATATATATCATTTGATCGTACACGGTCCCAGTCTCCACCTGTGTCAGCCATCTGTATCACGTTGTACTGCTGTACATAAGACCTCTGTGAATAAATGACCACAAAAACCTACGGGGGTTTCACATCAAATTCACTCTTTATTAATTCAACATCTTAGATGCATTGTAACATGGAAACTATGCAAAATCTGACATTTTACCATAAAGATATTGTGGTTTAGAATTATCTAAGAATTTCATCCTCTAATTTAATGTATATCATACAAAAACGAAAAATAAATATCATCTAGACACCAAATTAACTACTTTTTTACCAATTAATTATTGAGTACAAGTAAAATTCAGATTTAAAACATAAGCCTTTAACATTTACCGAGACTTCACTGCCACAAGTTCTGTCACACACAAGTCGCCAATGATTCCCGGCCCGGCTGCTTCCTGCGACTGTGGGCTGTACACCGGTTCAACAAGTTATGCATCGTGAGTGTGTTGACTGGTTAGCTAGACTGGTTGTCCAGTGTTAGTGTCTCAGGCGGTTGTCTTGAATGGTGTTTATCTTAAACTGGTTGTCCTTGTTAGTCCAGCCACCTTCACTACTTGGCCTACCACAAGAACAGATAGTTTGGTGCAATAAGGTAACCCAGCCACACCTTCACCCCGCTACACCTTCACCCCACTACACCCAACAAGACTGTGTAATATTGCCCAGGCGTCGGCAAGTCCGTCAACACACTAGAATACACGAAGAACACGAACAGTTATAAACAATCCTAATATCCAGATCACAATAATAGGTAACCTTTTAAATCAATGCATTAAACACTGTTAAAAAAGCAGTCCAAGAAAAAAAAAGTTATCTTGCTTTAGCTATTTAATCACCTCCCCTATGAACAAATATCGCGCGCACACACACACACACACACACACACACACACTTTCTTCCATCTCCAGTTCCTCTTCTTAACCCTCCCACACACACACAACCCCTCTGACAAGAGAGAAATATTCAGGAAATTCCAATCTATTTGACAGCAAAGCTCCCCGCTGGCAAGCAAGACCCCCAAGGATTACACGAGCTAATTCAACACAAATATGCAGTTATTCTGTTATCTTTATTGTGGGATGTCGTGAGGCACAAGCCAGTGATTTTAGCATTAGGTGGCGACTTTTTGGCTTCTCATAAAACGGCACACCTCCCCTACCTGCAGCGTAGCAGCGTGACCGTGCACCTCCTGTTCTAAAATACAGTACAGCGCTTGTAATGATCACTTTCAGCCTAAAATGTCCACACACATGCGCGCATGGATAGTTTTTTTACTTAAGGGCTCACATACCTGTTAAATTACACACCTAACACGAACATACAGACTCACATCGACCAGACTGTTACCTCACGCTGCCGTATATGAATCCCTACAACTTCTTTTGTTTTGTTTTTTTATAATTGCATATTTCTTTCCTACCTAGTCAATGGAACGCTTACACACAAAAACATACGTGTGTGTGTGTGTGTGTGTGTGTGTGTGTGTGTGTGTGTGTGTCTTTTTAACACAACAGTGTATTAATAATTCACAACATTTAAGTCGTCAGAATACTAAAGAATTTTGTGTAAGGATGTTCTAAGTTGATCAAGACTTCTTTACATTAATTGCTATTCTGATTTTTATCATTACCGTTCGATTCATTTTATATCTCGCTGACCAGTCAACATTCCTGGAATATAGTATTCTCTAATTTCCTCTTCTATTCTTCTCATTTGCATCTGCATTATACAAGAGGCAGAAGCTACAGTGCCCATAAACAGTTTTGACAGCAATCTGTGGTTAAGTGGCATGGACTGGCCCCTGTCGTAGCTACATAAACTGGCGCTGGGCTACACGTTCGCCACCTTTACACATACTTCATACACACACCAGAGTGGGCTATGACCGAAACACGCCCAGCTCTTGATACTGTAGATGCTCTTCGTCACGATACGTACAAACAAAATATCGAGTATGATGATAATCCTCTATACGGTGATGCCAGCAGCTGGTCCACAGTGCCTTCTCCCTCTGACCTCGTGAACTGTATTTACTCTTCCACTTCTTCACGCTAAATTTAAACTCTCCCCTTCCAAAATTTCCAATTTCCCAACATTCTATTATGTCGGACCGCATTCTGTTGCCCCGAGTCTCTCCCTTGATCTCCCTTTCCCTTCCTCCCCCTTCCCTTCCCCTGCCCTCCAACACACTCCTACCCATTTTTGTTCTCACCCCGTCCCTTCCTCCAGTTCACTTACCCCTTCCATTCCTAGCTGCCGTTCTCACCCCTTTCATCTCCCCGTTTCTTATCTCGGCCATCACCCTAATGCTCTCGCTGGTGTCATTAGCCTCTACTCTCCTTCGTACAAAACTCTAATGGTTACTAATAGTTTTTTTTACAGTCTTTCGCGAACTAAGTTTCATCATCTTGTGTACTTTCATTTTTCTTTTCTTTATATTTCTTTAGCATTAACTTGTATCTATAGACAGATTTGTTTAGCTGACGGTACAAGCCCCGTCCTCCTTGCAGCTCATTGGCTCATACATAATCTTCGATTAATATTGATATATCGGAAATAAATTAATATATAACTGTTCAGGATAACCTGTTCTGGTTCATTATAATGCCAACTTTAATATATGTAAAAATATAACTGCTGGTAACATTTATTTTCAAGATATAAATGGATTTTTTAATAAAGAATATTTACCATCAAAGTCACAAACAAATTCACGACGGAGATGGGGGGAGGCTTAGCCTAGTACCGTCAGCTAAAAATAATGAATACACATATTTTTTCTTCGTTTATCTTCTCCCTTCTTTACTATCATCATATCAATGTTTTTTTATTATCATTATTAATATTAGTATTTTTTTCTTTATTTTTTTATATATCAACACAACATTGACTCTTGCACCTCACCAGTGAAATTTACCATCATCTGCCATTGTATATCCCTTAAGGTCTCCCCACCCTGCTGGTCAGTTCCCCACACCCCGCTGGTCAGCTCCCCACACCCCGCTGGTTTTACTCCCTACATCGCCCTGATCAGCTCCCCACACGCTGCTAGTCAGCTCCCCACATCGCCCTGAACAGCCCCCACACCATGCTAGTCAGCCCCCACATCGCCCTGATCAGCTCCCCCACACCCTGCTAGTCAGCTCCACATCGCCCATCAGCTCCCCCACACCATGCTAGTCAGCTCCCACATCGCCCTGATCAGCTCCCCACACCCCTAGTCAGCTCTCCACATCGCCCTGATCAGCTCCCCCACACCATGCTAGTCAGCTCCCCACATCGCCCATCAGCTCCCCACACCCTGCTAGTCAGCTCCCCACATCGCCCTGATCAGCTCCCCACACCATGCTAGTCAGCTCCCCACATCGCCCTGATCAGCCCCCACACCCTGCTAGTCAGCTCTCCACATCGCCCTCATCAGCTCCCCACACCATGCTAGTCAGCTCCCCACATCGCCCTGATCAGCTCCCCACACCATGCTAGTCAGCTCCCCACATCGCCCTGATCAGCTCCCCACGCGTCTCGTGTGTCATTAGCCATTCCTTATCCGACAGTCGTCTCAAGTTCCCCTCGTCCGTCCTTCCGTCTCGTACAGGTGACTCTGATTTCTTCTCTTCTCGCGTCACTCTGACTCACCACCTTGTCCAGTCCCAATTCACCCCCTCAACACACCTCGGTCCCCTTCTCACCTTCTTCATCCTCCTACTCCCACATTCTACATCTTCACCCAAGCCCTTCCGCAGTTTATTCTTGCTATTTATTCTTCTGTTAACCCTTCCAAATCATTTCCCCTGATTCTCCGTTTAAGTGTTTAACCACCCAGCCAATTCCTCCTCAACCAGAGTTCTGTTTCGCGCTTCCCTACTCCAGTATACTTATCAAGCCCCTACATCCCGTTCAGCCTCTCCCACTCATCAATATACTCTTCTATTTCTCAGCCTCCCCAGCCCATCCCTTGTTTATTGTAGCCCACCCAAGCTAGTTCAGCCCAGTCCAGCCCGTTCACCTTTGCTTATTATACCTGTAATCTGTCACCAGCCCAGGAACCGCTCTTTCTTGCTCATTCTCGTCCACTCCAGTCCACCCCAGTGTCGGCTAGCCCAGTTAACCTAAGGCAAGTGCAGTCCTTGGCAGACCATTCCACTCACGGCGTGGGCCACTCACTCTCAGGTTGATCAAGGAGGTGGGTAGGGATAGGGAAGCCACGGAACACCTGATCCTGGCGTTACCCGAGTCCAACCAGCAAGACCTGTCCCTGGGCAGCTCCGCGTGGGAGTCCCCCGAGGGTGTCTTCCCGACGCTAATGGCAGGGTATGCAACCATAAGTGTATTATAGACACCCATAATGACCATGGAAACAAACTGATTATTCAGTGTGTTGCCTCTTCGTGCGTAGGTAGAGAACCTTCGCGCCTCTACTGGCCAGGAAGTATCCGATGTCATAGATACCAATCTCTCGCACTCGATATTGTACATGTATCCACTGTGGGGTTTAATATGCAGAAGTTACAGTACCTCGTTGTTGCTCAGTCTCTGACTAATAAATAATGCATACAAAACTCCTAATACAACTGCTGACACTTTCTCAGGGATATCAACGAGGGAGAAGATACAAACGGCTTATAACGGGTGAGAAGACTGTGATTCTCGAGCTTTACTCCTACCTGTGGGTGTGTACAGGAATTGTCTTACCTGTACTAAAGTCAAGGGTCTATACCAAACTTTGCGTCAGTGACTCATATATTGACCAGGAACTTTCACTGGCGGACACTGTGTTGAATGTGACGGTGATGGAGCGGTGACCGCTGTGTGTGTGTGTGTGTGTGTGTGTGTGTGTTTATAAATTATGACCCAAGTAAATTCACTACGTCACCACCACTCCCCTGCACCACGAGAAGGTGTTGTCTGTTCTATATAGTTCTTAATGGTTACCTATTTCAGTAAATATTAATTATTTTCCGCCTATACATAAGAATCTCGTGTCAAATGATACACTAATCTTTGAATGATATAACACTTTATTTTTATTGTATATAATAAACAGGCGAATATTCTTGTTTTATTCAGAAAGAACAACGCAAAGAACCTTCTCTGTGCGGTAAATGTCAGAAAATGTAACAGTGGCGAAAGGTCTTCCTCGTGGCTGTGCGAGAAACAACATACGAGACGCTGACATCAGCGTGACATGCTCTTCATTCTCGAGGGTTAAACAGTGTCGAGATAAGATATCAAGAGGTTGACAATAGGCCACAAGATCATATTAAAGAACGTGGAGAACTACGAGGTAACTATAGTGAGGTGAACACGACACACAGTGGGGGCCAGGTCACTTACCACCGGATGCGGGTCGAGGAAACGCCACTGACCGCAGCCTTGATCAAGCTTTCGATAATATTATGTCCCATAGCGTTTTGGATTTTGACACGTAGCTGATACCGGTTCCTAATATACTGTCCTAAGCTAACGACCTAGATAGTGGTCCCTAACACTTCCTTACACCTAACATACTGCCGACCTAGATAGTGGTTCCTAACACTTCCTTACACCTAAGATACTGCCGACCTAGATAGTGGTCCCTAACACTTCCTTACACCTAACATACTGCCCTAAGCTAACGACCTAGATAGTGGTCCCTGACACTTCCTTACACCTAGTATACTGCCGACTTAGATAGTGGTTCCTGACACTTCCTTACACCTAACATACTGCCGACCTAGATAGTGGTCCCTGACACTTCCTTACACCTAGTATACTGCCGACTTAGATAGTGGTCCCTTACACTTCCTTACACCTAACATACTGCCGACCTAGATAGTGGTCCCTGACACTTCCTTACAGCTAACATACTGCCCTAAGCTAACGACCTAGATAGTGGTCCCTGACACTTCCTTACACCTAACATACTGCCGACCTAGATAGTGGTCCCTGACACTTCCTTACAGCTAACATACTGCCCTAAGCTAACGACCTAGATAGTGGTCCCTGACACTTCCTTACACCTAACATACTGCCCTAAGCTAACGACCTAGATAGTGGTCCCTGACACTTCCTTACACCTAACATACTGCCCTAAGCTAACGACCAAGACAGAGACTCATGGATATTACACACAAGACATACATGTATGTAATAATGTCCTTAAATAATACCCTGGACAATGGCTTACATATATTACAATCAATACTGCGCATACAGTATATCACATGATCCTAGATTATTGATCTGAATTACAGCACATAATTACAAGCTGTTACTTCTGATTGCGTCATTCTATACTACAGCTGTACACAATACTCATCATGTGTGTGTTGCAGCCTGTTATCCGTATTTGAGTGAAAAGGCTATACTGACGAAATTTCACCGCCGTGTACATATATTAAACTTAATAATTAATATATTAGTAAGGTGAAGTACCTACCGTATGAGATATTATGTTCATAATTGTAAAGAAACTCAAAATTATATTCCAAAACCTCTAAAAATTGTTTCATAAATAAACGTACAGGACAACAATACGAATATATAATGACAACAATATACAACAATGACAACAACATCCAACATTCAACAATGACAACAAACAGCATATAACAATGATAACAACTATGACAACATACAACAATGATAACAACAATATACAACTATGACAACATACAACAATGATAACAACAATATACAACTATGACAACATACAACAATGATAACAACAATATACAACTATGACAACATACAACAATGATAACAACAATATACAACTATGACAACATACAACAATGATAACAACAATATACAACTATGACAACATACAACAATGATAACAACAATATACAACTATGACAACATACAACACAATAATTACAATACAACAATGACAACACAGAACATAAACAACAGTCAATAACATCAAGGGCACAAATAGGACAATAAACTCTCTCTTTCTTCCCTTCAACACTGCCTCAGATCCGCATAAATAAGACACTAAATACAATTACGACAACTATAAATAATAATAAAATAATAAAATCATATTGGAAAAACAGCACCAGGAAACAAAAGTAGTTCAATGATAAAAACAAAATGGCATGAGATGAAAGGTGCTCTTGTCATTCAAACTAGTTAACTCTATGTGACATAATTTCTGTTTATTTATACCTGTGATATCATATTTGGCGTCACAAACTAGGCGTGATATTTAATTATACACCTCCAAAATATTGTGTGAAAAATGCGCGTATCATCATTAATGCGAATACATTAAAAACGTGAACTTCGTAGGAAAAATATATTATTTCGGTCAATCCCTAATTTTCATCTGATAATTGCGGTCTCCGGCAGCTGATGAGGGGGGTGCGAGTGAGCGGGAAATTAGGTGGGAATATAGAGGAATAACAAAGCAAGGAGAGAGAGAGAGAAAGTGTGGCAATAAAAAAGTAAATATCCAATTGGAAACAAAGGATGAAATCAAGAAGAAAGAAAGGGTGAAAGAAGGAAAAAGGAAATAAAAAAATCAGAAAAGGAGAGAGGGGACAAGAAGGCAGGAGGAGGAGAAGGGAGAAGACGAGCCGTGAAAAAAAGCGAAAAACAGAGTGAGGAAGAAGGTTAAGTAGCTACTTCAGAAGGACTATGAACATGGTGACCACAGCAACATTACCATCAGCTGATACAGTGTCTGAAACAACAACATAATAATAGTAACAGTAATAACAACAGCACCGATCAGCCACAGAGTCAGTAACAACAGAAGTAAACGCAAGCACAGCGACCACAACTACAGCACTAGAAAGAACATTAACACATTAACAGACGTAACCTCAGCACCAGGAAAAGCAGAAATAAATCTTACAGGAGGAGCAAGAGCAGCTTTAGCAGCAGCAACTGCTTTAGCAGCAGCAGCAGCAGTTTTAGCAGCAGTTTTAGCAGCAGCAGCAGCAGCATTTTAGCAGCAGCTTTAGCAGCAGCAGCAGAATGAAAGAAGCTGAGTAGCAGCAGCAGCAGCAGAATGAAAGAAGATGAGCAGCAGCAGAATAAAGGAAGAAGGGGAGCAGGAACAGAACGAAGGAAGAGGGGAAGCAGGAACAGAACAAAGGAAAAGGTGGAGCAGCAACAGAACGAAGGGGGAGGAGTAGCGGAACGAAGGAAGAGAGTGAGCAGCAGCAGCAGAAGAAGTAATCACAGTAGGAGAAGGAGTACTAGCAGCACCAGTAAAGGGTTTTGGTGAGTATAGAAAGTGAGGCAAGTTAAGGCGAGGCAAGTTAAAAAAAGGCGAGACAAGGCAAGGCGAAGCGAGGCAAGGCAAGGCAAGGCGAAGCAAGGTGAGGCAAGGCAAGGCGAGACAAGGCATGGCGAGACAAAGTGAGACAAGGCAAGGCGAAGCGAAGCAAGGCAAGGCTAAGCAAGGCAAGGCGAGGCAAGGCAAGACCAGGCAAGGCGGAGGCGGTGGAGGAGGGTAGCGCGACAGTGGTAGCCTTTATACTTGGCTTAGAGCCCTCCTCTGACCCTGGAAAGAAACCTCGTCTCCACTACACAAACAATCCCACACTTTTTCCTCTCTCATGGTCCAGGATTTGCTTTCTTTTGTCTGGCAACAGTTTAGTGGCGACGTTTCCTCTGCGGGAAAAATATATTTATACCATAATTCTTTGGCGGGATGAACTCTTTTATCTATGTGGCGTTCACAAAGAAGGAAAAACAAATACTAGTTTGTTCTTGGATGCGTTAAGACCTGAATTCTTGGCAAAATACACGTCGACGCAACAATATACATACACACATGGTGCAGGTAATACAAGGAAGGTTTTATATTTGTTAATTACTTGCTATTAGCTTTTATTTCATAAAAATATCAACTCTTAATTCCGATATTTTGAAACTGTACCACCTAAAAAACTATAAACAAAATATTAATCATGGAGTACTTTCTTGGTAGCGAGTGTCTCCAGTCCATTCTTGGTAGAGAGTGTCTCCAGTCCATTCTTGGTAGCGAGTGTCTCCAGTCCATTCTTGGTAGCGAGTGTTTCCAGTCCATTCTTGGTAGCGAGTGTCGCCAGTCCATTCTTGGTGGCGAGTGTCGCCAGTCCATTCTTGGTAGCGAGTGTCTCCAGTCCATTCTTGGTAGAGAGTGTCTCCAGTCCATTCTTGGTAGCGAGTGTCTCCAGTCCATTCTTGGTAGCGAGTGTTTCCAGTCCATTCTTGGTAGCGAGTGTCGCCAGTCCATTCTTGGTGGCGAGTGTCGCCAGTCCATTCTTGGTCGAGTGTCTCCAGTCCATTCCTGGTAAGCGAGTGTCTCCAGTCCATTCCGAGTGTCTCCAGTCCATTCTGTGGCGAGTGTCTCCAGTCCATTCTTGTAGCGAGTGTCCAGTCCATTCTTGGTGGCGAGTGTGGTCCATTCGAGTGTCTCCAGTCCATTCTTGGTAGCGAGTGTCTCCAGTCCATTCGTAGCGAGTGTCTCCAGTCCATTCCTGGTCCAGAGTGTCTCCAGTCCTCCGAGTGTCCATGCTTGGTAACGAGTGTCTCCAGTCCATTCCTGATAACGAGTGTCTCCAGCCCATTCTTGTTAGCGAGTGTCTCCAGTCCATTCTTGGTAGCGAGAGTCTCCAGTCCATTCTTGGTGGCGAGTGTCTCCAGTCCATGCTTGGTAACGAGTGTCTCCAGTCCATTCCTGATAACGAGTGTCTCCAGCCCATTCTTGTTAGCGAGTGTCTCCAGTCCATTCTTGGTAGCGAGAGCCAGTCCATTCTTGGTGGCGAGTGTATCCAGTCCATTCTTGTTATCGAGTGTCTCCAGTCCATTCTTGGTGGCGAGTGTCTCCAGTCCATTCTTGGTGGCGAGTGTCGCCAGTCCATTCTTGGTGGCGAGTGTCGCCAGTCCATTCTTGGTGGCGAGTGTCTCCAGTCCATTCTTGGTAGCGAGTGTCTCCAGCACAAAGAGGATACATTTGACGAAATACCGAGACTATTCCCTCCTAATACAGGACATTAGGAGTATTGATTCGTTTTTTCGACCGGTAATTCCCGCCACTGTGGCTGTTGACCGTAAACATGAGAAAATCCAGAACACATAAAATAAAGATCATTCAGTACTTACTGTACTTCACCCACCAAATTGGATTTGTATTACGGGATTTTTTTAGATTCGCAATCTCTTTCTCTCTCTGAACCTCACAACAGATCGCTCGAAGACTCAGGGCATATCACTAATACACTGGGGTTACGTAGTTGGGTTAATAAGAAGCAACTTAAAAAAAAAGGCTTTATCTTTGAAGTGATATGAAATATATGTGAAACTGATGACTGATACTAGTTTTTAACTCATCATTATTCGCTTAATTCACATCTGCTGTCCTTACACTAATTATTTATCAACTTTTTATTGTTAGCATCCGTTTTTAATAACTCTGCTGGTGGTTTTGATTTACTCATTAATACGCTAATTAGGAGTCCGTGGCTACCTCTGGTCACTCTCGGCCCTAAATCACCATTTTTCAACG
Organism: Homarus americanus; assembly: GCF_018991925.1. NCBI lineage: Eukaryota > Metazoa > Arthropoda > Malacostraca > Decapoda > Nephropidae > Homarus > Homarus americanus. The sequence goes on from NW_024743709.1 coordinate 14,573,833, forward strand.
GATAAAATATTAGCTCCACGAGCACCACAGTTCCACGATATTTTACACTTCTGCCAAACATAAATTTATACAGTAATTAACACAATGTGTTTCCGCAGATTCCAGGGACAGAAAAATAGCCCCCAAATCACCAGTTTTATTCTGATAAAAGACGATTTACAAACACTTACATAAGTGTTTTAAATTTTTATTAAATGCAACTGAAATCGATACATTACCTTTTTTGTGGTGGAAATGTAAAGAAAAAAAATCCAATTGGGTGATGAATGTAAAATGTCAGCGTTACCAAAACAATCATTAGAATTCTTCAGGTTCATTCACAGTGATCCAAAGTAAATCTAGTGAGGTTCCATTAAACTGTTTACAGTTTTAGGCTGTTAAGGTATACACAAGGAGGAGTTAGAGTTGTTAGACGAAGACGGACGGACGTAAACAGAAAGGCTAGACAAAAGATGACAAACCCAGCGCCTCAAAATTATGGAATTATTACTATTTTTCGTACCTACAGCCTTATATTATCTATTCCACCGTTGCATTTAAGAGTGTTCTATAATTTCCGAGGTTAAAATTTAGTTATTCGCGTATATTTGGAGTTGAAAGCTTACGCACATCACCACAAAACACAACAAATACCTAGTAATCCCTTGGCAGCGCCGGGTTCCCAGGTACTGCCGCGTCCCCAGCCAAGGACGCCATCACTGTGAACCAACTCTCTTTATCTTTATTACGTTTTGACATATTGGTTGTTTCCTTTATAATGACCACAACCTCATCTTTCTATTATATATGATATACGATTAATGGATAACTGCTACTTGGCGATAATTTCGATAAACGATCATGTAAACACAAAAACTGTAAACTATAAATGAATAGCATCAGCACTTGCCTAACACAACCTAGCCTCACAGAAGTTGATTTAGGTAAAGTTTGGTTATTATATGATAGCAAAGGATGTTCCGTTGTTTCCCTTTTCCCGTGTCTTCCGCCAATGTTTTCCTTTACCTTTCAGTATTTAATTCCACCAAGTACAGTTGTGGTATATACTGTAGTTGTTCTAGGTGAGGTGAACTATGGAGGAGTCCCTATAAAGAAGTGAACTTCGTTATGAATGTAAGAAACAAGGCTTGTCTGACCTTTAAGCTCATAATATAAGTCCTGGTATATTCTTGTGGGTTTCTTTACCACCTGTTCCTATACGCGGTGTCAGCAGCACAGTACCCATTCTTGTTTTACGACTGCAACGGCAGGGAAGGAGTCTGCGTTACATAACCTGCTATGGGTTCCAGCTTACAGATTTGACCAACGTCTTGTGTAAGCTTACCAGCGTCCTGCTGTTAGAACAAGTCACATCCACGTCTTTGGGTTCAGTACAAGTCAAGTCTTGCCATTTTCTATTCAAGTAAAAAAAAAAAATAAGCTCACCCAGGATACAACTGTTATGCTGCAGGAATTTATTGTTTTCGTCTCTAAATAATTCTCATACCTAAATAAAAAAAATTGCCTTGTTTTAGCACCCATGCGGAAGAGAGTTCTGTTATTAGAAAAAAAATCTGTGATCAACTTTTATCAAAGGACAGAGACATAACCCCATGTTATGACATTCATTCGTAATGGGTGCAAAAGGTGAGATAGATATTTGAATAAGCCTGTCTGGAATCTGTGAAGGGTATGTTGGGGTCTCTGAAGAAATCCTATTGGAGTCTGTGAAGATTGCCGGTGATTGCAGGAGGGGGTCTACAATTGTGCTTGTGTGTGAGTCTGTGAAGAGGTAGAGGGAAAATTTAAGCATCTGTGAAGATGAAGAAATTTGTTTAAAACACACACACACACACACACACACACACACACACACACACACACAGAGGCGGATAGAGATAAATGAGTGCCCTAATTTCTGACCATTACGACAAGAGCCAACAATACAGTAATTACTTTTATTCCTCGTTAGAATATACAGTGCAGAAATTAAGACATTTCGATGGCCGGATATTAAGTTCATTCACTGGAACCACTTGAAGGTATAAAAATTCACAATTACAACACGACCGTAACGTAATGAAATAGAGACGACTGCCAACATACAGAACATCTGTAGAAACTTCCCTGTATTTATAGTCTAAGATAAAAAAAAATATCCTCTCCAAGAATCAAAACAATTATAGACTAGACTCCCAGGAAAATAATAGATATATATAATACAGAAGTAGTTATTCGGTCCTTAAAATAGCACCAAAACAAACAAGAGGGCGGGGCAGAAGTAGTAGTAACTCCTCAGGTTCTTCCTTCGGGTGGGTGATAATGGAGGGTGAGGGAGCGAGAAGTGTGGGAGGTAAACTTTTTGACAATCACAGCTTTTATTGGCAATCACACTCTCGTCCTTCACCTCCGCCTCCCCACCATTATCTCCATCAATTCCTATATTTTCTGGGATGAGAGCTCTTGTTTCGTTGTCGTGACGTTAGTATTTTTTTATTTTTTGTTGTGTCGACGTTGCTGTCTTATTCGTGACAACGTCTCCCAAAATCATCTTCCGGAGTGACAAAGATCAGTGAATACTTGTATCTGACCCAAAACTCACACTAGAAAAGACTGTTTATGTGTGTGTGTGAGCGAGGGAAACACACTTGAGTAAAAAGGAAATATATTTCTCAATAACAACTGTAATAATAATTATAAGAAGAAAAATCAATCCATCCAATAACACAAATAACGCCCCTGTGTGATACCCATAGAGGGTCTTATTTTTCGTGGATGTTGAGATGAAGTTTACATATAATCAAACTGTTATTATGACTGGTCTTATTGTTAATGATCTTAGAATGTGTGTGTGTGTATGTGGTGGGTGGGTGGGGGGGGGCTCAGAGAGGCTTCAAGAAAGAGAGACGAGTGAAAATGAGATCGAGATCAAAAGAAGAAGCAAAACAAAAAAGAAGTGGGGGGAGGGTGTAGGGTAGAAGGAGACACAGAAGGGTAAAGAGGTGGGAGTCTTGGAAGTAAGTAGGAAGTTAAATACTGTACAACGAAAGACACACTTACTGATAGAAAGAGAGGGGGGAAGGGAGACGGAGTAAAGGGGAGAGTGTCAGTATAAACAAGAGCGAGGAGAATATGAGAATACCGTCGTATGGGCGGGTCACAGTGTAAAGACTGATAAGAATAAAAATATCCGCAACACAAAGCCTCGGGACAACAATAAGAACGAAGAGACACGCCCCTGTTAAATGTGATCCAACCGCGACCGTCTCAGACAATCCACATCCCGGCAAAACAAGAAACAGGCAGTCGGACGGATGGGCCCCAACAAACTGCCCCCTCCCAACAAGCATCACCAAGGACCTCTACCACAAAAACCCTCACCCGCATCCTACTCTCCTGTTACTTGGTAGCCGGATCTTACTCCCTTATGGATTTTACCCGCATCCTCTACGGGGAGGTAGGGGAAAGGGGAGGAGGAAGGGAGGCGATATTAAAGCATTTTTTGACAATATGTAAATCCTGCAGATGGAAACCGAGCAAAAACCCTAGACAGAAAAGGACGCTCTACTCCTGACGAACACAAACAGCTGTAATCTACGTCTGTGTGTGTGTGTGTGTGTGTGTGTGTGTGTGTGTGTGTGTGTGTGTGTAATAATAATAATAAATAATAAACGATTTATTAATAGAGTTGCAGCCGGTGGCTGAAAATATACAGACTTACATTTGATTTAGACATAATGATATAATGCGCATTGAATACATTTACAGGGCTGTACAGTACATAAATCAGGAGTTGTTTATTATTTTAACAATAGATGGGATGGTGCTGTTCTTATATCTATCGGTGCGGGCTCTTATGGGCTGAATTTTGTTGTAGTGGCGGACTGCGCTAGTTGGGTGGGGGGGTAGAGGCGTAGTAGTAGAATTAACACAAAAAATAATATATAAGTAATTATTATTACTGAGATTTGAGTTCATAATGACCTTAAGTATCAGATCACATTTAACAAGGCAGGACGGTATTCTATGACCACAGAAGACCCTATGTAACCTATCAGCAGAAGAATCAAGATAAATGATGGTATTGGAGTCACAGAATCTTCGCAAAAACACGTGAATCACCATCAATTAAGATGTAATAATAAGTTAACCAAAACACAGTTACAGAATATTTTAAAGGTCAAAGAATGAAAACAAGACTACAGGTATGACAACACAAAAAAACAACATATCTTCATAATATCGTTTGTTACTGCAACGTTTTTTGTAATTGTGAAAACAAACAAACATTTCAGTATTACACGGCGGAAGTATTTTAACAAGACAATAGTACTGCACTCCATCCTGGCCGTAATGAGGTGGGGAGGACTGGGGGACGGGCGACAGGAAGTTCATATCACTTACAAGGGTTCTTACATCCAGCTGGGGCATATATAGGGTGTTGTAAGGGGAGGGGTGGAGCTCTAGTGCACGAGAAGTGAGCGTTGGTTGAGGTGAGGGAGCGTTCAGTCCAGGTGAAGGAGGGGTCAGTCCAGGTAAAGAGATACGTCGGTCTAGGTAAAGACAGATGTCGGTCTCGGTAAAGAGAGGTGTCGGTCCAGGTAAGGACAGACGTCAGTCTAGGTAAAGAAAGATGTCGGTCTAGGTAAAGAGAGGTGTCGGTCCAAGTAAAGAGAGTCGTCGGTCTAGGTAAAGAGAGGCGTCGGTCCTGGTAAAGAGAGGCGTCGGTGCAGGTAAAGAGAGGCGTCGGTCCTGGTAAAGAGAGGCGTCGGTCCAGGTAAAGAGAGGCGTCGGTCCAGGTAAGGACAGACGTCGGTCTAGGTAAAGACAGATGTCGGTCCAAGTAAAGAGAGTCGTCGGTCCAGGTAAAGATAGACGTCGGTCCAGGTAAGGACAGACGTCGGTCCAGGTAAGGACAGACGTCGGTCCAGGTAAGGTAAAGAGAGGTGTCGGTCTAGGTAAAGAGACGTCGGTCCAGGTAAAGATAGACGTCGGTCCAGGTAAAGAGAGGCGTCGGTCCAGGTAAAGATAGACGTCGGTCCAGGTAAAGAGAGGCGTCGGTCCAGGTAAAGAGAGGCGTCGGTCCAGGTAAGGACAGACGTCGGTCCAGGTAAGGACAGACGTCGGTCTAGGTAAAGACAGATGTCGGTCTAGGTAAAGAGAGGTGTCGGTCCAGGTAAAGATAGACGTCGGTCCAGGTAAGGACAGACGTCGGTCCAGGTAAGGACAGACGTCGGTCCAGGTAAAGAGAGGCGTCGGTCCAGGTAAGGACAGACGTCGGTCCAGGTAAGGACAGACGTCGGTCCAGGTAAAGATAGACGTCGGTCCAGGTAAGGACAGACGTCGGTCCAGGTAAGGACAGACGTCGGTCCAGGTAAAGATAGACGTCGGTCCAGGTAAGGAAGAGTCTAGGTAGACGTCGGTCCAGGTACGTCGGTCCAGGACAGACGTCGGTCCAGGTAAGGACAGACAGGTCGGTCCAGGTAAAGATAGACGTCGGTCCAGGTAAGGACAGACGTCGGTCCAGGTAAGGACAGACGTCGGTCCAGGTAAAGATAGACGTCGGTCCAGGTAAGGACAGACGTCGGTCTAGGTAAGGATAGACGTCGGTCCAGGTAAAGAGAGGTGTCGGTCCAGGTAAAGATAGACGTCGGTCCAGGTAAGGACAGACGTCGGTCCAGGTAAGGACAGACGTCGGTCCAAGTAAAGAGAGTCGTCTGTCCAGGTAAGGACAGACGTCGGTCTAGGTAAGGACAGATGTCGGTCTAGGTAGAGTCAGGTAAGTCAGACGTCGGTCCAGGTAAGTGACAGACGTCGGTCCAGACGTCGGTCAAAGATAAGATAGACGTGTCGGTCGAAGACAGACGTCGGTCCAGGTAAAGATAGACGTCGGTCCAGGTAAAGAGAGGCGTCGGTCCAGGTAAAGATAGACGTCGGTCCAGGTAAAGAGAGGCGTCGGTCCAGGTAAAGAGAGGCGTCGGTCCAGGTAAGGACAGACGTCGGTCCAGGTAAGGACAGACGTCGGTCTAGGTAAAGACAGATGTCGGTCTAGGTAAAGAGAGGTGTCGGTCCAGGTAAAGATAGACGTCGGTCCAGGTAAGGACAGACGTCGGTCCAGGTAAAGACAGATGTCGGTCTAGGTAAAGAGAGACGTCGGTCCAGGTAAAGATAGACGTCGGTCCAGGTAAAGAGAGGCGTCGGTCCAGGTAAAGATAGACGTCGGTCCAGGTAAAGAGAGGCGTCGGTCCAGGTAAAGAGAGGCGTCGGTCCTGGTAAAGAGAGACGTCGGCCCAGGTAAAGAGAGACGTCGGTCCAGGTAAAGAGAGGCGTCGGTCCTGGTAAAGAGAGACGTCGGCCCAGGTAAAGAGAGACGTCGGTCCAGGTAAAGAGAGGCGTCGGTCCATAAGACTAGTTGGGTAAGAGGATCAAAGTATTAATGGTCTCGAGGGAGGAAGATGATGGGGGGTAGGAAGCCAGAAATAAAACAACACAACTATTAAAGAAGAAGAAGAAAAAGAAGAAGATAGGGAGAAGGAAGACCGGAGACAAGTAAATAATGTTCATAAAGAAATGGAGTGAGATAAGGTGAGAAATACTTAAGAGTGAGAGTGCTAGACACAACCAGAGAATAATCTATAAGAAGAGAAATAAGGATGGACATGGAATAAGGAGATTGAAATAGTGTGGAGATAAGAAACGTGAAAACTGGAAAGTAACAATAGGTGTGCAGTTATGATACTGTATAATAACAAACAGCAAGAGAGGTTTCCTGCCTGCAGATAAACGTTACAGAAGCCAGTTCCAGTAACTATAATACATCAGCAAATAAATTACCACGTAAACCAACACAAACTCTTCCCAATTATCAAACACTAAATATCTTATTTGTCATAGTTTTAAAAAATAAAATAAAAATAATCGTTATCTCACGACAAAGGACAAAGTAAAAAAAATAACCAATGCCACCATCACCAGCGTTCACAAACCTCAAGTTAGGGAAAATTTTATTATCACGTGGAGGCAGATAAGGCGAGTTTGTGACGCAAGACCTTATGAATACCGCCCTAAATAGAACGATAGATCACCCTAAGCCCAGTCATATCCCGCGGACGTGATCTTGGGGCGGAAATAGGGATACCAGGACAAGATCTCTCTACAACAGCAGATTAATGACATAATCCATTACCATATAAACCCTCGCCTCCCACCACCACCACCACACAAACTTGGGCCAACTTCGGTGCCTCCACGAGCAGTAAGTGCCCACCTCCCTGACCTGACGTCATCACCAACACAACTTTACCTCCACTCACAAAATGACTTCAAACTTTTGGGGGTTTAATAGTAACTTCATCAGTTATTAAAATATTTAATCTAACACTGACTTTTTTTACATATTTCTTATTGCAATTAAAAGCTATTAACTTAATGCTGCAAATTCCCACAATATTCTCCCCTAGATTATCTACACAGCCTAGAACCTCGTGTTTACAAGTATCCGATAAAGTGTTCCTACTAATCACCTTCTCGATGGTGACCACACACGACATAAATCAAACCTGCGAAAATTCATGCTTAATATTGCTCATTTCAGTCTCATATAGAAATCTCACCCCATAGAATTTAAATAATCTTTATGATATTTCAGCAGACCGGTCGTGCCTCTTTCTTGACCCCCCCCCCCTCCCCGCCACCTACAGCTTCTTAACAGAGACTCCCTAGTCACAGTGCATGAATATTCCAATGAGATACAGGACTTACAGTATGTATGTACAATAAGTAGCTGAACAGTTTACCTGGAATAAACAGACGTACAGAATTATAGACTAACACACGGAAACAACCAGGTTTTATGTAAGTTAATAATTTTATTCACTTTACTATTACGACTTCAGTTTGTGTGTGTGTGTGTGTGTGTGTGTGTGTGTGTGTGTGTGTGTGTGTGTGTAGCAATAGCAAAGCAGGAACATGATAAGCCTCATAAGGCGTAAAAGCAGGAGAGACAGTCCCCCAGATACAAACATTAACTAACGCCTCTCAGGTCATACGCGACCACATAAAATATTTCCCAGGTGTTGTACAGTCTGTCTTGTGTACCCTCGGTGGCTGAAAGTTTTATCCAACCACAGTGAGTCTGTTGTCGTAACAGTGTTGCCGTGTTATTCTGGCAGTGTTGAGTGTTATTCTGGCAGTGTTGCCGTGTTATCCTAAGAGTGTGCCGTGTTATTCTGGCAGTGTTGAGTGTTATTCTGGCAGTGTTGCCGTGTTATTCTGGCAGTGATACCGTGTTGTCGCAACAGTGTTGCCGTGTTATTCTGGCAGTGATACCGTGTTGTCGCAACAGTGTTGCCGTGTTATTCTGGCACTGTTGAGTGTTATTCTGGCAGTGTTGCCGTGTTGTCGTAACAGTGTTGCCGTGTTATTCTGGCAGTGTTGAGTGTTATACTGGCAGTGTTGCCGTGTTATCCTGACAGTGTGCCGTGTTATTCTCGCAGTGTTGAGTGTTATTCTGGCAGTGATGCCGTGTTGTCCTGACAGCATGCCGTGTTGTCCTGACAGTGTGCCGTGTTGTCCTGACAGTGTGCCGTTTTATTCTGACAGTGATGCCGTGTTGTCCTGACAAAGCTGCCGTGTTGTCCTGACAGTGTTGCCGTGTTGTCCTGACAAAGCTGCCGTGTTGTCCTGACAGTGTTACCGTGTTATTCTGATAGTGTTGAGTGTTATTCTGGCAGTGTTGTCCTGACAGTGTTGAGTGTTGTCATGGCAGTATAAATATGTTTTACAATAATAACCTTCAGGAAAAAATTTTCTACTCAACGAATTCTCATGGTGTTGTTTTGATAAGAACAAATACAGTATATACTGTAAATACCTGGTGTTAACCCCGTCGCCAACACCAGACAAAATTTACCTGGTGTTAACCCCGTCGCCAACACCAGACAAAATTTACCTGGTGTTAACCCCGTCGCCAACACCAGACAAAACTTAACCCCGTCGCCAACACCGACAAAACTTACCTGGTGTTAACCCCGTCGCCAACACCAGACAAACTTACCAAACCCGTCAACACCAGACAAAACTTGCCGGTGTTAACCCAGTCGCCAACACCAGACAAAACTTACCTGGTGTTAACCCAGTCGCCAACACCAGACAAAACTTACCTGATGTTAACCCCGTCGCCAACACCAGACAAAACTCACCTGGTGTTAACCCCGTCGCCAACACCAGACAAAACTTACCCGGTGTTAACCCCGTCGCCAACACCAGACAAAACATCAACATAAACCTAGTGCAACCTTGTGTCTGATAGACCAGCTGTGTTTACTTTTTTTTAAACGGGGATTAGCCCACCAGGGTACAGGTCACTGACCCGCATCGGGGCCTGGGAGGCGAAAATGTAGTAGTAGTAGTAATAATAATAATAATAATAATAATAATAATAATAATAATAATAATAATAATAATAATAATAATAATAACAATAATTAAATAATAATAATAATAATAAAGATAATAACAATAATAATAATAATAATGATAATAACAATAACAATAATAATAATAATAATAATAATAATAATAATAATAATAATAATAATAATAATAATAATAAAGAACTATAAATACAAAAACGAAAAAAAATTCAAAAGTGAGAAATATTTCTGTATGTTGTGTTGTCAATATTACAAGAAACAATTGAGACCCTGCAATTAAGTGTAAATGGGGCAGAAAGACAGATCAGCAAACTGGGAGTTGGTCACAATTTTCGTGATGCCATATGGCAGCAGGATCTACCATTAGACAATACATTATGCTTCCAATATCTTCCCAGACGGTAGTACCTCCCTGTTTGGTAGCTGCCAACTTCCAGCGATATTTGAAATATTTTAGTAAACTAAAGAGTGGTTTTGTCTACGTTATAACAAAACTATCCTACGTTAATATTAATCTGCTCACACGTTATTTAACTATTTCATAACACACATACATGCGTATCACCACATTTATATTCTCAACACGAAAATCAACCTAAGCTGTCAGTGTACCAACAGGATGCACTTAACTCATTCTCAACGTACTCGTATGAACCAGTCTCGTATGTTTTCCATAAAGTACAGTACATGCCATTAGATCTAACACCATCTTAAGAGCTGGACTATCCTTCATCCACTCTATTACCTACTCCACATCATCCTCGATCTAGTCATTACTCGTTCCTTCAGGAGCTGTCACACCTGGATACAGACCCCCGGGCTAAATAAAGGAGTACATGTAGGTGGATGTAATCTTCACATGGCAGCAGTTAACAGGTCTGCGTTTCTATTTTCTGCGCCGAAAGAGTTGGTGCCTGAGCTTATTTATTTCTGCATGCTTTTAATCTACTTTACATATAATGCAACGCGTGAACAGTTGTAACTATAAAAAAACATCGTTTACCCAACTCTATCATAAGTTGTTTCATGGTTTCTCGTGATCAGATTCATTCCCCTAACTTTCCCGCGTCCTTAATTTCCACTGTAACGCACACGATACAAAAGAATCTGAACATTCTTCTTCTCCCAGTGAAACATCTAGTTTATTGACTTCAAGACTGCAGACTCTGCCCTTTCCAAATATGACATACGGTATATAATTCGAATATCAAGAGAATATAATACACCTTGGTTAAGTGTTCTGGTTTTCCATTCTGCATCATCTTTGTCATACCTGTCCTGTTATATACATTAAAACTGGGCTATCTAGGTACTTTTTCTCCTTATATGTAGTACTGTATTGACACGAAGATGCTCACTTACGCCTCGCCGCACATTCCACTATAACCAATCCTTCTGTGCACCAGGCGCCTGTCATCAATAATGCAGGTGCAAGGTCTTAACATATTCTCAGCTGGGGATATCATTCTCTCAAGAATCCTGTACCAGTGTGGCCTTGCTTGCATTCCTCACTGTGCCATCATAACTGAATATTGTAGTGCCCATGGACAGGTATAATGTAATGTAATAATTACTTCACGTTGAGATTGTCACTACCATGTAACTACACAGCTCGTGATCAGCAAGTCAAACTATTTCCCTGCTTAAAGTGTTTACTTTGTTTCACTTCTTGACACGACTGAATCACCTGAGCCTACGCCTTGTTAGTCGATCATGAAACTTCTTAAATGGCTGATCTGTTTCTACCTCGTCTTTACTGATTGTTATGTGTACCTAATCACCCCTTTGTCCTCTATCTAATATAATTGACTTAATATTTTCATGTGGCACTGTTTCACGAGAAATGCACAGCACAATACTTGGTTCAGCAAATGGGTTGACCCACGACTTTCAAGGACTTCAGTCAGTACCTGAACGAGTTGGCCATCTTTATGAATCTGGGTTAATTACAGGACTGTATGTGCTATGGCTGAAGCTCAGAGCTGTATCCAGCTCTAAAATTCATTGCACAAGTGCACTGGAATCCAGTTGCCATTTAGCAATAATATTTAACTTTTGTTTTAATGGTTATTAGCCTACCCGGGTACGGGTTACTGACCCACATCGGAGCCTGGGGTGGGGGGAGGGGGGGGAAATATTATTATAATAATAATAATAATAATAATAATAATAATAATAATAATAATAATAATAATAATAATAATAATAATAATAATAATAATAATAATAATAATAAAAATAATAAAAATAATAATAATAATAATAATAATAATAATAATAATAATAATAATAATAATAATGTTATGTTCTTAAAGTAAGGGAAACAATTGAGACCCTACAATTATGTGTAAATAAGGCAGAAAGTCAGATCAGCAACCTGGTACTTGGCAGCAGGGTCTACCATTAGACAACACATTATGCTTACAGTATCTTTCCAGGCGGTAGTACCTCCCTGTTTGATAGCTGCCGACTCTGTACCTCCTTTTGTGCCTCTTGTGGTCTGTATGTCTTTATTCACTGTCTCTGAACGTCCAACTGGCAGGCGTTTCCCCCAAAATATTACTTGGTTCCGGTTTACTGAGTTCTGATCACTTTTTTTGGCAGGACAGTGTCAAGCTCATTGAAGTTTACTGCTAAAATCTTATTTTTTAGAACCATAAGGGCTTATTGTACTAGGCACAGTTGTCAAACAAGCAAGTTTGCTGCTTTTTACCGCCTCTATGTGCACTTATGCACGTCAGATGAACATTGAATCAATTATGTTGAAAGTAAGTGCGGGAAACAAATTCATTACAGGCCGTTGCAGGCTGTATTGTGCTAAGCTCTGTTCTCATAGAAATAGGTCCAGATCTACCAGTTAAGTTAAAATCCCTCGATAGATTCTAATTATACGTGCTGGTGTGTACTACCTGCACATTATTATAATAATAATAATGATTAACGGTTAATTGAAAGAGCATGGCAGCCGGAAGGCTGAAAATATACATGTGCATAATTGGGGAATGGGTCTCTTGATTTACAAATAATATACAACTAACATAAGTGAAACAAATATGATATATAATAACTAGGTGGGGAGAAGGTCATACTACAGGGCAGTGCAACATAGTGACAGTGCAAAGAGGTAAGATTGACTAGGAGTGAATACACTGGTTGATTACAAGTTATTGATATTTTTTACAATGGTTGGGACTGGGCTGTTCTTATAGCGATCAGTTCGTGCTCGTAGGGGCTGGATGCGGTTGTGGTGTTGAACAGCAATTCTCGGACGAGGGATTTCGGGTAGTAGTAGGAGCCGGTATCGAGGATGTTGCAGAAATTTCTAACCAAATTTGCAGATGAGGTCGTGGTGATGGTCAGTGTGTTGAGCGCTTTTTGATATGTGGAGTAGGAAGGGGGAGAATAATCTTGCATGTCCTCTTTTGCACTTTTTCGAGGTGTTTACGTTGTATGTGTAGTTATAAAAGATTTGATGCAGAGTGAACCAACTATGTAGAAATTAAATGCTGGAACAAATACGGTCTCTTTAGAAGTCTTCTCTGGCTGTACTGAGGTAAGCGTGGTTGTCATAGAAACAGTCTCGTCCGATCACTAAGCTACTAGGAAGAAGTGTCCATTATATAATTTTTTTAACATCAGAACAGTATCCACATGTTAGCTCGCTAATGAACTAAGAGACACCCGGAAACACATACGACTGCACAATAACACATCAATACGGATGAGGGGGGGGGTAGAAGGAGGCAAGGGAGCGAGGCAAGGGAGGGAGGCAAGGGAGCGAGGCAAGGGAGGAAGGCGGAAGAGAGGGAGGGGAGGGAGTTGATCCCCCCCAACGTCATGATCTAAGATAATCTTGATGTATCAGTCTGCTCTAGTATGAGTGGTGAACAGCTTAAGGCGCCGACACTAACATCTTTCACTCCCGTCACTACATCCCCACCTTGCTGCGAGACGCCCGACCCCGTACAAGGAATACAGCGGAGAGTGTAAACACCTGCAGGAACCAAACGGTGGAGATGGATGACGTGAACGAGGTAAAGTAGCAGTGAGCGAGGATGGGGGAGGAAGAAGAGCAGAGGAGGAAGGAGGCAATGGAGCTGTAAGAGGGAGGGAGTGGTTGGGTAAGGGAGCCATTAACGGAGGGAACACTAAGGGAAGAAGGCGTATGTAGAGAGAACCATTAGTGGAGGGAATACAAAGGGAGTGAGCCATTAGTGGAGGGAACACTGAGGGAGTGAAGCATGCGTGGAGGGATCACTGAGGGAGAGAATCATGGGTGGAGAGAACACTGAGGGAGGGAAGCATGAGTGGAGGGAACACTGACGGAGGGAACATTGAGGTAGGGAGCCATTAGTGAAGGGACTACAGAGGGAGTGTAAAGAGTGGAACAATTTACCCGTGGGAATATATAGGGGTGGAGAGGGAACCATACAGACGTGGAAGAGTCTATATTTGGGTAAGCTGAAGTAGAAGGGACGGGGAGGACCACTGACGAGGTGAAGATGGACGGTAGGAGGGGCAAGGTGTGGCGAGGAGGACTTAATGGAGACAGTGTGTGTGGTGGGGCAGATGGTGTAGTATGAGTGTGTAATAAGGTGTAGGGGTGAGTGTGTGGTGAGGTAGTGGGTGAAGTATGAGTGTGTGGTGAGGTAGTGGGTGTAGTATGAGTGTGTAATAAGGTGTAGGTGGGTGAGTGTGTGGTGAGGTAGTGGGTGTACTATGAGTGTGTAATAAGGTGAAGGAGGTGAGTGTGTGGTGAGGTAGTGGGTGTAGTATGAGTGTGTAATAAGGTGTAGGTGGGTGAGTGTGTGGTGAGGTAGTGGGTGTACTATGAGTGTGTAATAAGGTGAAGGAGGTGAGTGCGTGGTGAGGTAGTGGGTGTAGTATGGTGTAGTATGAGTGTGTAATAAGGTGTAGGTGGGTGAGTGTGTGGTGAGGTAGTGGGTGTAGTATGAGTGTGTAATAAGGTGTAGGTGAGTGTGTGGTGAGGTAGTGGGTGTAGTATGAGTGTGTAATAAGGTGAAGGAGGTGAGAGTGTGTGGTGAGGTGGTGGGTGAAGTATGAGTGTGTAATAAGGTGTGGGAGGTGAGTGTGTGGTGGTGGTGGGTGAAGTATGAGTGTGTAATAAGGTGTAGGTGTGTGTGGTGAGGTGTGGAACAGTATGGTGTGTAATGGGTGTAGTAGGTGAGTGCGTGGTGAGTAGTGGGTGAAATATAAGGTGTGTAATAAGGTGTAGGGGTGGTGTGTGGTGAGGTAGTGGGTGGGGAAGTATGAGTGTAATAAAGGTGTAGTAGGTGAGTGTGTGGGTGAGGTAGTGGGTGTAGTATGGAGTGTGTAATAAGGTGTAGGGGGGTAGATGTGTGTGTGGTGAGGTGGTGGATTGTGATATGGTGTGTGTGTACAGTGTAGGGAGGTGAGTGTGTGGGGTGAGGTAGTGGGTGTAGTAAGGAACATTATAACAGGGTGTGCAGGTGTGGTATAGGTCAGAATGCCGAGGTTCTATAGCATAGAGACGTAAAGTAGGTAGGTACGCGAGAGAGAGAGAGAGCCTACATATCGATATTGTTTTGTAAAAAAATACAGATAGTACAAAAAAAACACACACACACACACACACACACACACACACACACTATTAGAGATCATCGATAAAGCTGACAGAAGTTCACTCCCCCATCAATGGCACGCACAGGCTGCCAAAACACCAGAGCTGTCATCGATCACTCAAGTGGTGCAAAAGAAACTAGCAGAGATTATTTCATCTCTCTCTCTCTCTCTCTCTCTCTCTCTCTCTCTCTTTCTCTCTCTCTCTCTCTCCAGCGAGACAGGATCAAGGACGAGGTTTAATAATCCCCTTTGCTATTGGCTGGCCACCTTTAATTTAAACACAAGTATGGACACGCCACTTTAATGCGTGAAGAGATGTTAAAAGTCTAGAGTTAATATAATAAGAAAAACGAGAAGAGAAGAGAAGAGAAGAGAAGAGAAGAGATATCGAACGTTAACAAATACCCACCCATTCCTTTAAGATAACATCGCCCAGTGACACTGGCAGAAGGCACCATATCAGCCCGACTCAACAATGCTTTTAAGAATACGTCGATATAATCAGTTGCATTGTAAACAGGGCATGAAGGTGAAAATTTCCTTTGCAGTCTCAGTATATATCCACGTGTGAGAGAGAGATATTCAGGTAATACATCAATTAAGCCTATCAAAGTGGCAAAGAATTAAACTTAAAACACCCGCTATGAGTTCCCACGATATCTTCTCTAGGTTGTTTTGATGGATTTTCGTTATTTTTTTTTTAAACACACGGAAGAATGACACACATAAGTAATACTTTTGTAAATTATAGTTCCTTTCCTCACCCCTTGGCACACGAACACTTTGGTGGGCTTAACTTCTTAGAGTTGTTCTAAGTCTTGTAGTTGATCTTGTGCCACTGACTTGTGGGAACGTGTCAGCGAGTTACCCAATGCTAATCGAATTAGTATATATTTGACTTTGGAGGAGGGCGGAAGGAAGGAGGAGGGAGGGCTTCAGTAATACACACACACACACATACACACACAGTCACAAAAAAACGTCATCGGCTAAAGCCATAAAAACGACCTTGACCTTGTTTTCAACCATGAAGCAGAAACAGAAATAAAAGTGTATTCTAGTTGACGATGGGATAGAGCTCTTCCAATATATGGTAGGATAAAGCTCTTCCAGTAGATGGTGGAATAGACCTCTTCCGGTAGACAAGCGGATAGAGCTCTTCCAGAAGACAAACAGATAGAGCTCTTCCAGTAGATGATAGGATAGAGCTTTTCCAGTAGACAAAAGGATGGAGCTCTTTCAGTAGCCAACGGATAGAGCTCTTCCAGTAGATTAGAGGATAGATCTTTCCAGTAGACAAAAGGAAAGAGCTCTTCCAGTAGACGAAGTGACATACTTTTTTACCAGACGATAAACAAATCTACTCTGTGGGTAAAGGAAGAGACCTTTTGTGATTAAGCTCAGGCGTATGGCCACTGTCCGTATTGATTATTTTCATTATTGAGGAAGATGACGTATTGTGTGGACTGAAGTAATTATGACATTTTGTTTATATCACTGTAATGTATGAACTCTGTTCCCTTTGACTTTAGTTTGTCAATCTGATCCCGAGAGCACTGATGATGATGATGATGATGATGATGAAGATGATGATGATGATGATGATGACGATGACGACGATGATGACTACAAAACCGTGTGATAATAGCGATGTAGAGAAGAAAAACGAAAATAAGAACTAATTATCTTCGTCTAGGCGACCCGGGGTAATAAGTTTTATTAGCAAATACAAATGTGTAAGACATCAAATAAGGGACATTTAGTGGTAACAAAGAGGAACTATGGACAATTTAGACCATCACCTAACGCTCCAGGAAATATGGAAGAAATCTGCGGCAGTAGCAGTAATGGCCAATTTAAGATAAGGATTGGACAATCTTGGAAGGTTAGTGGATAGACTGGTCACATTATAATCCACTCACTGACAATCCTAAATCCGTTCCAAACCCGGTATAGAGCGAGGCGAGGATTGGGTGAAATAGGGGTGCTGAATTCCACTTCTTCCTGGGAGGCAATTCTTACCCGTGTGAGATGGAGGATTCTCAAAGGGACTCCAGGATACTCAAGTCGATCTGAGAGAGACTTTTGTCACACGATGATGTACGTCGAGATTAGTGAACTTGGAAGGGAAGTGAGATAAAGGGGTAATCTTTTTCTTGTTCTTTATTCTATTGCTCACTTTCATTACATCAACGGGATTAGGGTTTCGGTACAGGTGTGTCAGCATGTTTTAGGACTTAAATCAGTTTACGAACTGGAGGTCTTAAGTGATGGGATTTTACAGCGAGCGGAAGAAAACCAGGAAATTAATTCCCTTAGTATTTTTATTTGTGATGGACCTTTTTTCTGTATTTTTTTTTACCATTTTCTACTACCTTTTACTTCCTACCAACCTCATAGCTTCGACTTCCTTCTTCCATTAAGATTTACTCCCATCCTTCCTACCTTCCTTTCCTGGACCTGACCTCACAACCTCCCGTTATAGGCGACATAGCTAACCCCCCTTGAGCCATCGCCTCATAATGTTTCAGACTAGCTGGTGGTCCACACACTTTAATTATTAAATTGACAATTATTCTTTGTTCTACTTTCATCCTGCATTACGCAATAAAACTACAACCCCCCAAAAGGTGGCTTAATCGAGAAATAAGTTTAAAGTAATGAAATAAAAGAGATCGTAAACGACGGCCAGCTTCCGGGTTGCATGGCTGAGAGCGCAACGGAGGTAGTCTCGAGGGGAGTCAGGCGTGACCTTCTCATTCGCCCAGGGTGAGGGAGGAAGAGAAGATGGGGGAAGGGGTAGACAGAGGAGAGAGATGGCATAAGGGGAGGGGGGGGGAAGTGGAGGGGGGGGAAGTGGAGGGAGGAGGAGATAGGGGAGAAGGAAGAGAGAGAGACAGGAAGAGGAAATGGCGGGAAGGGGAGGGTGGTAGGGACGGGAAGGAAAAGAAAGGGGGAAATTACACAGAGGGAGGATGAGGCCGCTGGGAATAGAGAGATGACGTGACAAGACGAGGATAAATAAGGAAAAAGAACATTAGGATACAAACAAACAAACAAATTATTGATAGTATACTGAGAAGCCACGAGCCACCTCCCTTCCTCCTCCCGTCTCCGTCACACTGCCACAGTACCAGCTGGAAGCACCTCCCTTCCTCCTCCCGTCTCCCTCACACTGCCACAGTACCAGCTGGAAGCTTCTCCTGGGAGTGGGTGATGAGTGTGTGATCTGTTGCAGAGTTCGCCAAGTGTCCTCATCCTTTGCCAAGACGGGCATTATCAACAACGCCAAAGACGACTACCACAACAACAAGCTGCGTTTGCCTAATACCACCTCCTTACGTACGAGATAGTGAAATTTATATGAAATTAAGGTATGTGCGTGTTTTCCATTTTGGACTGGAAATTTTCACGCGGTTACAAAATAAACTTCTCCTGATGACCCAGCTGACCAACAGGCCCAAGTAAAACTTTTCTGTAGATACATAAAAACAAAATTACATCACACAACACAGTACAGCGCGTAGCAACACCTACCACGGTACAGGAAAGCGTGAGTAAACACACCACTGTACAGTAACGCCACAAGTATAGTAAATATACCGTGGTATAGTAACGCACGAGTCCAGTAAACACATCACGGTACAGTAATGTCACGAGCATAGTTAACACACCGCGGTACAGTAACGCATGTGTATAGTAAGCACAGCACGGTACAGAAAGCACATCACGGTACAGTAACGCCACGAGTACATTAAGCACATCACGGTACAGTAACGCCACGAGTACAGTAAGCACATCACGGTACAGTAACGCCATGAGTACAGTAAGCACACCACGGTACAGTAACGCCACGAGTACAGTAAGCACATCACGGTACAGTAACGCCACGAGTACAGTAAGCACATCACGGTACAGTAACGCATGAGTATAGTAAGCACAGCACGGTACAGAAAGCACATCACGGTACAGTAACGCCACGAGTACAATAAGCACATCACGGTACAGTACACAGTAAGCACATCACGGTACAGTAACGCCACGAGTACAGTAAGCACATCACGGTACAGTAACGCCACGAGTGCAATAAGCATCACGGTACAGTAACGCCACGAGTACAGTAAGCACACCACGGTACAGTAACGCCACGAGTGCAGCACATCACGGTACAGTAACATACGAGTACAGTAAACACATCACGGTACAGTAACACCACGAGTACAGTAAGCACATCACGGTACAGTAACGCCACGAGTACAGTAAGCACATCACGGTACAGTAACGCCACGAGTACAGTAAGCACAGCACGATACAGTAACGCCACGAGTACAGTGAGCACATCACGGTACAGTAACGCCACGAGTACAGTAAGCACAGCACGGTACAGTAACGCCACGAGTACAGTAAGCACAGCACGATACAGTAACGCCACGAGTACAGTAAGCACAGCACGATACAGTAACACCAGAGGCACACCGTTAAATCCGCATCATCAGCAGCAGCACAACGTTAACCTAGACAGCCAGTAACACAACACAATACTGGCATGCCATCAAACAGTAATTAAACACGGCACACTGCTGGTACATATCTTAGCGACATCCAACAACATTCTAAACACATTATGTAAAAACCCTCACGCAAGACACACACAAATAACGCATATAGTAACTCTCCATAGCCACACGAGCCTAGGCCAAACACAACACCACCACACACCGCCACCACACACCAAACACAACCACACACCACACTACTATAGACATTACCACCACACACCACACCACCACATACCACCATCACTCACAACCGTACTACCACACACCAACAACACCACCACACACAACAGCACCCAAAACCACCATAAAAATAAACTACACAACGCAACAGCGCCATAGAAACAACACACATAACCATACATCATCAAAAAAACACAATAACATCACAGAGACACAACACAATCAACCACACACCGTCTCTCTCTCTCTCTCTGTTTCACACACACACACACACACACACACACACACACACACACACACACACACACACACACACACACACCACCAAAGCATAAATACACTTTATCATACAAGCACAACACACAATGACAGTATATACAGACAAGCACAAGAGCACCACATAATACAAAGCAAACATGAGAGAGAGAGAGAGAGCTGGCTTTCCTCCAGCGAGTGTGTTGCAGTGCCTCACCAGCCAAGTGTAGAGCACCATTGTAAGGTCTTCCCAATATAGCGGTTAGCATTACGCCGGGACTTGGTAGTGGCCGCACCTCTGCCCGTTGCTATGGCAAGTCCTTCCTGCCCTCCAGAATCTATGTTAACTGGTGAAAGATTTGTGGGGGAGTATGAAAGCAGTAGAAGGGGTTAAAGGGGGGAGGGGTTAAGAGGAGGGAGGTTTAAGAGGGAGGGCTTAAAAGGAGGAGGGGTTTAAAGAGGAAAGGGGGGAAAAGAGACTAAGAGAGGGAGAAAGAAAGGAAGGGGTATGAGAAGGAGAAAGAAAGGAAGGGATATGAGAGGGAGAGAAGGGGGTAAGGGGTAATAGAATGAGTCAACACAGTCGGGACAGTCATGTGGGTGGTTTTAAGGGGAAAAAAGGGCGACTGCAGGTAAAATAAGCCTACTGATGACACACGGGTTAACACTGCTGTTAATACTATAGTCTGTGGGTGTATTAGGAACCCCCAGGACACTTGAAGGACGTGCCATACAGCAGGGCACATTTGACTACCAACACGACAATTAGGGAATGTCTAGCCTTCATCGTGACCATTGGTGACGGATGGATATATCTCTCAGTGCTAGCGTCTGGGGGTAGGTGTGGCTCTCAACGTGGCCATCTGGGGGCATGTGTGGCCCTGAATTTGGCCGATAAAGGAGGGAAGTAATTTTCAACTTGGCCACTGAGGATGGGGGCGGAGATGCTCCTCATAGATGGAGAGGCTTTGATAACTGAACGGTCATTATATCCAGTGTCTTCCATAAGAGTAATAAATTAGCCGGGGGCTGATGGTCTATTCCGCGACCCATACACAGTTGTGGCCACGATATCCTAAATGACTAATCCAAAAGCATCGTGGTAAGGGCGTGTACATCCTGAAAAAGATTGTCTCAGAGTTAAACAAAAAACAAGTACTGGAAGAAACTGAGAAGGAAGAATGAAAGAAAAATTACCTTAGCTGGAGAAAAATGCCACAGATTTACATTACAATGCCTACAGTATTATCCGAGGCAGAATCACCACCAAAAAGCCCTGCGGATACTCCTGGAGCATGACAGTTAAGGTGACGAGAGATCACGGTAGTCTGACGGAAATGGGAGATCGACCCCAGCCCACACAGAGCCCTGCTGAGCTCTTTGACACAAATAAATGTTGTCGTAACCTTCTTTGCCGAAGATCATTACTACAGTCAAAGTTAAGATGTGACAAAAAAGTAAGATGTGTTGACTGTGCCAGAGACACTTGGGGTATGTTGTGGTAGGTAACTCGGCTGAGGGATGGTCCCCAAGCGACAGGAGCTGCTATTGGCCAGGTGACGTAACACTAAGTAGTTCGGGGCGACCACCCACACGAAAATAGCAACACTTATATCTCTAATATCTTTAGTAAAATCTGCACGACTTGACTATAAAATAGGATAACATTTACTACTGATTATGCCAAAAAAAAAACGAAATATAAATGAAAAAGTACTAAATGTTCTTATGTCCTCTCACCCTCCGAGTGCCTCTCGTGTTGGTCAGAACCCAGATTCCCTAAGTTCCTTCGTTAACTTTTCCTCCTTGCCGGAGACGATACAACACAACTAAATACGTCACTCAAGTCGTTATATAAAAACGATGAATCAAATAACCCAACACTGTAGGAATGAATCCTTGAGAATCTGTCCCCAGGTCAGTGATTATTCATACAGACACCAATTTAACTCACCCCGATAGTCAGGCTCCTCGAACTCGTAAAATCATAGTATTTAACTCACCACGACTTGCGAACATATGGACAAAAAGTAATCAGATCAATTTCCCTGTGATATAGTAACTACTACTACAAAATACGAGCAGCTGAACACTTATCCTTGATCCCTTCTACAAGGTCCCTTGTTTACCCTGAAGACATCGTTTAAACACTGATAAAACTACCGCTAAGATGAACAGACAGTTGCAGAGAGTATAGAAACCTGCGGCAAATCTAGGCAGCTAAGATTCACGTGCGGAGGTAGTATCTGGGACAGCTGAAGGTGGCGGTGGTGGTGGCAGAAGGTCGTGGGTGTTGGCAGGTGCGGCCAGAGGCTTCCTGAAGCTATATGTGTCCGCCACGTGGCCCACTCCTCCGTTGCCTAGCTAGCTGCCAGCACCTTCCATTTTTATATCTTCACCGGCCAGCGTTAAAATGTCGAGAACTTCTCCCCTCTTCTTGCTGCCACGCCCCTGATGTTCGCCCCTACTGCCATGCCCCTGATGTTCGCCCCTACTGCCATGCCCCTGATGCTCCTACCCTGCTCACCCACTCTCTGACTGACTCTCTAGTTACTCCCTGACTGATTCTCTAGTTACTCCCTGAATGACTCTCCAGTTACTCCGTCACTGACTCTCTAGTTACTCCCTGACTGATTCTCCAGTTACTCCCTGACTGACTCTCCAGTTACTCCGTCACTGACTCTCTAGTTACCCCCTGACTCCAGAACTAGACTTACCTGACTTTCCACTTCCTTGTTCAAATTTATGTACCGTTCAATTATATCCAAAACCAAGCTGTGTGTAGAAGTGCCACTTCATCCACACCGTCATCAACCTCGCCTCTATTACTAGATCACACACACACACACACACACACACACACACACACACACACACATGTTTCTCGGTCAAACCTTTTATAACTTAAGTGACTCTCTCACTCTGACCAAGAATCATATTATACTAAGGAGAAAAAATGCGACTCTACATAATGTTAAAAAAAAAAGATAGAGGAAGAATTTGATATAGATAAAAGGTATGTTTTGGCTGCCTGGTGCTGGTGACGCCGGTAAGATGACGCCGACGATAACGACAACCAAAATACTTGTCTATCTGATCCTCGTGTGTGTGTAATGAGTAGAAAGTGGATTAAGGGCCAATTACATAACACAGGAACGTAAGATATGCATTGTAACAGCCAATTAGCGAAACGTCCACTCAAGGAGAAAGGGAATGGCGGTGGGCAAATTCCTGCATGTTTACCAGTGGAAAAATGTGATTAGGGAGGGGGGATAGAGAGGAGGAAAGTTGGGGAAATTGGTATCAGGACAACCAAGAGATACAACCAGAGATAAGGTAAAGAATGAATAAGTCAGCAGCGGTGGTGGCGAGGAGGAGGAGGCGGTGGTGGTGCTGGTGGTTAGGGGAAGAGGTGGTAGTAATAGTAGTAGTAGTGAGGGAGAAGGTAGTGAGAGACGAGGAGGTGGTAGTGAGGGAATAGGTAGTAGTAATAGTAACCAGCTTCACCCCTCTGGTGTTCACAACTTTTGGCGGTATGGGACCAAGTACAAGACTGGCCGAAGTGTTATTCGAACTGAAGCAGCAACCCAAAGCTGACAACGGTCGCAGATATTGACTACGGGGCAGCTGTCACTGAATGTCGCATAGATATGCGGTTTAACTAACTCAGCTAGGTGGCTACTTTTGTATTAGGATTTTTAATATTAAGGCAATAAAATGATGACGAAGGTGTGGCCGCTCTTTCGCTAGGCCACGGTAGGACGCCACTCTCCAGGAGGCTCCACATTGTCTCACTGTAATGCATTAAGGTGTCTGCTTTGATCCTGACATTGTACTCGTCAGAAGGCATGTTTTCCAGGGCATTTTTAAATGACTGTACATACGTGTTGCGCTCATGCAGCATTTCTTGGCTGGATAGGACAATGTCATGTCTGACACCTTGAATATTGCCACACCTGATAGTAGTCTGCTTTTCATGATCTCCCATGAAGTAGATTTGGAGGAACTTTGCCTGCTCATCTTCCAGTGGTAAGAGGGATCCTGCTTTGTGATAGACTTGACCCTAGACTTTGAATGTGGGCATGTATCCGTGCTCACGAACTACTCTGGTAGCTCCAAAGGATATCATCTGGAAGCATGAATTGTACTTCCGTATATTTTCCAAGAAGTGTTTTGACTCTGGTGTTGTTCCCAGCATGAGTCTTCAATGGTTGTGGTGGTTTTTTGAAAAATTTGGCAGTCGTACTTTCCCATGAGAGCAGCACAGTCCAGCAGATTCTCCTTTGTACTTCTTTGCACCGCAGTATTCACATTTCTTATCTATGTTGCCAATGACAACAGAGGGATACTTTTCATATTCTATATATAACATCATCCATCATCGCTACATATAACAACATCCATCATCACTACATATAACACCATCCATCATCACCACATATAACAACATCCATCATCACTACATGTAACACCATCCATCATCACTACATATAACACCATCCATCATCACTACATACTGTATAACGCCATCCATCATCACTACATATAACACCATCCATCATCACTACATATAACATCATCCAGTATCACTGCAAATAACATCATCCATCATCACTACATATAACGCCATCCATCATCACTACATATAACAACATCCATCATCACTACATATAACATCATCCATCATCACAACATATAACACCACCCATCATCACTACAGATAGGTAAAGTAGTTTCCGAGATTCTCGTGCGGACACACACACAAACACAGAAACAAACACACAGACATACTTCTTTGTTTTATATATATACTAGCGGAATCACCGCCCTCCGGGCGGCTCTTTCGCAAGGCCACGGTAGGACGCCACCCTCAGGGAGGCACCACATTGTCTCACTCTAGTGCATTAAGGTAGACCACATTTTAGGTTTTGCCATTAGCAGCAAGCATGTACAGATTTTTGCCAGTTCCTACTCTGGAGCATCCAACATAGAACTGTCCACGAGAGAAGCAAGGAAACACCAGGTTTAGGCCAACCATTCTTAGGGACTGTCCCTGGCTTTTGTAGATGGTCATGGCAAAGCTCACTTTAATCGGGAACTGAAGTCGCTTGAACTCAAATTGCAGGTCAGTGGTGATGAGAGGTATCCTTGGTATAAAAACGTCCTCTCCTTTAGCTTTTCCTGTCGGTATTGTAGCTTCCAGTACATGTGGCATCATGTTCTTCACCACCAGTCTTGTGGTATTTTGCAGAGGATTGGTGGTTCAAGATTTCTTAAGAGCATTATAGGAGTTCCAATCTTGAGAGTGAGGTGGTGAGGAGACATTCCAGCGGGCTCCAAAGAATTAAGGAATTCTGCAGGGTACTGGACTGCTTGGTCCTGGTCGATTACTGTATCAACAGATTTGAATGAGGTCTCACTGCCTGGAAGCTGTCTGAGTAGAGTCATGTTGATTTCAGCCACTGTTTCATTCTTTGGTGCCAGAATTGCGCGTTCACGCAGCCGCTTGTGATCAATGTAGTGGTGGATAATGTTTGGGTAGACCATGTTAGTGAGCTCAGTTGAGGACTTTATAACATTTCCACATCCACAAAGAGACGGAAAGAAAGAGAATATATACATCCCCTCTCCTCCACAAAAAAAAATCAATAGTTATAATGTAATAATTCAGCCAGATCAAGACATGGGCATGTGGTAGACCTCGTTTCTGCCACTCAATGGAATACATGTAGCACCGTGTAGGGCCAAACATCAATAGTTCATTAACGGTGTATGTAAGTTTCACCATGTTTTTCACTACAACGGTACAGCAAAGTATATTTTTTTAGCGTTAAACTGTTATTATTTTATTGTCTAATCATCACTACATATAACATCATCCATCATCACTACATATAACACCATCCATCATCACTACATATAACAGCATCCATCATCACTACATATAACACCACCCATTATCACTACATATAACAGCATACATCATCACTACATATAACACCACCCATTATCACTACATATAACACCATCCATCATCACTACATATAACACCACCCATTATCACTACATATAACAACATCCATCATCACTACATATAACATCATCATCCATCATCACTACAAATCGGTAAAGTAGTTTCCGAGATTCTCGTGCGGACACACACACAAACACACATACTTCTTTGTTATATATATATATATATATATATATATATATATATATATATATATATATATATATATATATATATATATATATATATATATATATATATATATATATAAGTAGTATTGAGGGAGAGGGTAGTTGTGACAGTGAGGATCGAGGTAGACACTGTACTGCCAGCCGTGATTACATGATTACACTGTCTGATAACGGGAGATTTATGGCAGACATGTACGCATGGACAGAAGCACTAGTAGACAGGAACACATGGACAGAAGGCAAGGAAGGGAAGTATTAGTACACATATGCAGGAGCGGGAGGTATTAGCTGACATACGCAAGGACGTGAAGTACAAGTAGACATATTCAAGGACAGAAGGAAAGGGCGGGAAGTATTAGTTGACATACGCATGGACAGAAGGAAAGGGCGGAAAGTACTAGTAGACATATGCACGGACAGAAGGAAAGGAAGGTACTGACAGCTGCATACACCTGGACAGCGACATAACGAAGGTGATATGTAGAAATACGCGGAAAATGGGACGATGAGCGGCGGCAGGAATGAAGAGAATACAGACAACAGCAAGGCAGACAACAGCAGCAAAAGGAGGCACGCAGAGAGGGCAGGTAATGAGGGCCACATCCGACCAGGACAGGTGTGTCTTGGGGAGGTGGACATCCGGCGGAAGGAGAGCGGGAGGGCGTGGCGGCCCAACCGTGGGAAGCTTTCACGTTCATTTTGTGCTTCGGAAAATTTCTTTACGACCTGTGTTAAAATACCTGGGTCTTTACACACGTTTATAAGCAACAGTGGCTTCTCCCGCACATTTATAAACAATACTGGACTCATGTTGATATATCGGACTCCTCCCGCACCTTTATAAACAATAATGGGCCCATGTTGATGTACCAGATTCCTCCCGCACCTTTATAAACAATACCTACCTCCTCCCACACCTTCAAGAGCAAAACACTAACGAAGAGAATATTAAAAGTGACCTTCATATTTTGCCTTACATGTATTTTAATCAATTCTATTATATCAGTACACATCAATCACTCTAATTCATGGATTCACTCTACCTTCATCCCAACTGCATACACTCTCTCTCTCTCTCTCTCTCTCTCTCTCTCGCGCGCGCGCGCATCCACTCGACCATCTCCCCAAATTTCTATATATGCGGGGTTATGATATGAAAAAAATGTTCATTCAAATACTTCACATTATTTTGTTAATTGGTTGGTATAGGGTGTATGAAAATATGTTAAGAAATATTAATATAATCTCTTTTTTCTCTAGCCCTCACCGTCCACGTGAAGGGAGGTTTTGTCACGCAGGAAAAGGGGAATTCAGGGAATTCACAGGTAAAGAAAGAGATTGATTTAGCAGGAAAAAGTTATCTATCGCCAGAGGAGTTAAAAGGTGACGCACGCACTTACGCCAAAGAACGATGCATGTTCTTTGCTCCCCATGAGTGAGTAACTCACAACCCGATTCAGCCATACCGTATATAACACGTAAAAGGTAACATAAATATATCATTTGCTTACAGTACAGAAAAAAGACGTACAGGTTCACATGTAAGGATAACTCACGTACTTTCACGCACTAGTAAACACAACACAGAGGGACCTGGCAGCTGCAGGGAGAAGTATATAAAGGATAAAGAAGACACGCACCCACGCCAAAAAAACACGCACGTGCTTACAACCACGAATGACACACACACACACACACACACACACACACTACAAACATTACATGAAGACCCAGTCAGGTGATGAGGAGGTATGAAGGGTGCAGCAGAGGTCACCGTGATGAAGGAGGAGGCAGCAGTGCAGAAAATAAACACGAGTGAGAATAAACACAGCCACTGTCTTGACCCAACCCCACCCACCCACCCACTCTCTCACCTACCTACCCACCCACTAGATATGCCACTGTTAGTTCTCTGACTCGCAACTACTCTCCCTTCACCCTTCCCCACTCCCACCCACCCTCTAACGACACCTGCCGCTGGGGGTCCGAGGGTGGTGGGTGAAGAAGGGGGAGGCAGGTTTCAGGAGAGGGAGGACAGGTGGTAAAGCGGTGGGAGGGAAGGGGACGTGGTGAGGTGGCGAGAGAGAAGGAAAAGTGGCGCGGTGGCGAAGGGAGGAGGAAGAGTAGCGAGGTGGCGGGAAGGGAAAAATTGGTGGAGGTGGAGAGTGGCGAGGTAGCGGAGGGGGAAGAAGAGTGACAAGGTGGATGGAAGGGGGAAATTTGACAAGGTGGTGCGGAGGGGGGGATTGGAGTGGTAACAGAAAAGAGAAAGACGGGCGAGGTAATGGGGGGGTAGTGGGACAGGGTGGTGGGAAGGAGATGGGAGGAGGGTGAGGAAGAGCTGGTGAGATGACTGGAGGACAAGTAGTGATGTGACGGAGATGAAGTAACGTGAGGCAAGGACATGAGACGAAGTGAAGAGGACAGGCGAGGCAACAAGGACACTCATCACCTGAGGCAAGACAGCTGGAGCCCAGTTGTTCCCTGGTTAAGTTTTTCCACGCGACTTCTTTGCATAAAATCTATTTACAGCCACGTAAACAAAATACAAAGGCGCAAGGGGCGATAAAAGCGACACACCTGAATCAGTGATAAAACAGACAAGTAAACGAAAGACAACACGGGAGAAGTTAAAAACATTCACAGGTTATTTACACTGATGTTAACTCATTACAGTGGTCTTAACTAATTACAGTGATCTTAATTAATTACAATGATGTTAATTAATTAACATTGTTAACTTGTTAGTGGTGTTAATTAGCGACAGACTACAAGCTCCTAGTTAAGTGGCTATGCACGTGTTAAGCGCCGCGTCACCACGCTTCCAAGACTCTCCACGGCTATAGAAAAACTCACCTAACCACAAATTGGATGCTGGAGGATGGTTCAGCTGCACCCCCCCCAAAAAAAACACACACTTCTAACAGTCATAATAATGATAAAAATACTACTAATAAAAGTAATTATATGTATTTATGTGCTCACAGAACGTGAGATAATTACAAGGTTCGACCCAAGAACCATAGAGGGAAAAATGTTCTCATCGAATTTCAGAAGGACTGGGAAACCTGTCATTGTTGGTCCCGTGTCACTGAAGCAACCCAGGTAGGGCCAGGGAGGAGAGGCTGGCCAGGGTAAGGTCACACAGGGGAGCTACAACCTTCACATCAGGACACGGGTTCACGGCGGCAAGGGACTAGGAATGGGTGGGGGGCTAGAAGATGTGGGGCTGATTATGAAGGCGTTGGGAAAGGATGGGGGCTGAGTGGTGAGGGTAAGGATGGGTGGATGGTGGGGGTGGGTTGTGAGGTTGGGGCTGAATGATGAGGGTGAGAGGTAAATGGTGAAGGTGAAGGGTGAGAGGCGAAGAGCTGGGAAGTATAGGGTGAAAGGCTTGGGATGTAGAGCATTTTTAAATTTGCCCCGCAAAGGAGCTAGTTCATTGGGCACCCCCTTACATCCTGTGCATTATGGGATGTAGAGGTATACATGTCCTGTAATCTCAGAGACAGGATGGGGTGGGGTGGGAAGGGGTCATGTAAGGAGGTCAGAAGTTTTCCCTTGCTAGCACTACCTGGGGTGGAGATTCTGACTTGATTAATCTATAACATTATGTTCTCGTGTCGGCTCTGGTCTCTAAAATGCTGGTCAGTAATATATATATATATATATATATATATATATATATATATATATATATATATATATATATATATATATATATATATATATATATATATATATATATATGCCATGATGCTGTGTATTTTGTCGTGTATCCGTGGAAGTCATATATTGGTCAATTAATATGCATTGTCAATTACCAACCCCCTTAAACTGCCTTTGGTTATATTACTATAATATTATTGCTAACTGTATTTAAACAAAATAAAAATTTCTTCCCAGTCAAAATCATTTTGTGATTTTATTTGTTACTTTTTTCTTGTGACTTTGATTCCGTTCATCCAAAATCCGACCCCCTCCCCCTCATAAAACCCCGGACTGAAGGTGAGAAGCTAGCCGTTGAGGGGCTGGGTGAAGGAAATGAGGGCTATGAGGGGCTGGGTGAAGGAAATGAGGGGCTGTGTGAAGGAAATGAGGCTGTGAAATGTGGAAGGAAATGAGGGCTGAGGGGCTGTGTGAAGGAAATGAGGGGCTGGGTGAAGGAAATGAGGGCTGGGTGGAAGGAAATGAGGGGCTGTGTGAAGGAAATGAGGGGGCTGGGTGAAGGAAATGAGGTGCTGGGTGAAGGAAATGAGGTGCTGGGTTAAGGAAATGAGGGGCTGGGAGAGAAGGAAATGAAAGGGCAGGGTGAAGGAAATGAGGGGCTGGGTGAAGGAAATGAGGGCTGGGTGAAGGAAATGAGGGGCTGGGTGAAGGAAATGGGCTGGGTGAAGGAAATGAGGGCTGGGTGGGTGGATGGGTAAGTGAAATGAGGGCTGGGTGGAAGGAAATATGAGGGGCTGGGTGAAGGAAATGAGGGGCTGGGTGAAGGAAATAAGGGGCTGGGTGAAGGAATGAGGTGCTGGGTGAAGGAAATGAGGGGCAGGGTGGAAATGAGGGGCTGTGTGTGAAGGGAACAAGGAGACGACGGTAAGGTGTGAGGGGGCTGCAGTTGTACCTCTGGCGGTAGAACGTGAGGGTCCGGGGCAGAGGGTAGATGTGGAGTGGAGGGTTTGTGGGGGACCACGCGGTACCGCAGGGAGGCAGGTGTTCCTACACTGTTTGATGAGGTGATCAAATTACGAAACTTTTCTTTTTCTTTCACATGTGATCATTTCATAAATAAACCTGAACAAACTGTTGCCTTACAAACTATAACGGGAAAATACTCCTTCGGCATATCCTCAAGTTATCACTGCCCGGGATATTTAGGAAACAATTATTTTCAAGGACTTTTCTGTAAATTTTAAATGGAATATTATGTATATATATATATATATATATATATATATATATATATATATATATATATATATATATATATATATATATATATATATATATATATATATATATATATATATATATATATATATATATATAACTAGCTATATATATTTGATACAATGTTTAGAATTTCTTGAAAATCTACTCGACAAAGCATAAGCTAGAAAATTAATTAACGTGTAAATCTCCCACCCGACAAGGGATAAGCCGAGGGCTCTCACGTGCTACTTCAAGAAAAGTGTTAGTGGTGTTTACCTGGGAGGTGAGACGAGGAAAGACGAGGTATTGTTCCCAAGGTTCTTAAGATGAGCAGCTGCTCCACCTGAAGGGCAATAATTGTCCGATTCTCCTCCATTTTGGCTTCCCTCTGCTACAGTAAGTCCTACTGTCGTCCAGTACAGTTACTTGTTTAACTGATAAGACACCTCCATGATCATTCTCAAGACATAAGTAACAGTGTGTGTATATCTATTGGAGACATTACCTACAATGAAAAGCGCTTAGGGTGTGCATGCGCCAAGGCCAGGATGGTGGGGGGACGGGGTTGCACCTGCCCACCTTAGGGAGGGAGTTACACCTGGCTGAGATTGACTCGTCAGCACGGGAGTTATCACCGACTAACACGCCCTGAGCCCGCAGTTTGCTCACTTAGTTTCCTTTTTTGACTTACTACGATCCTTTGTTACCTCCATCCTCTACTTCTGCTACAGAGAGTTGTACGCTTTACCTACCACCGTTATATAATCTAATTAATTGGTAAAAACTGTGGTAGGTAAATTGTGCTTACAGAAGTGAAAATCCAACTTTGTGAAGAGAAAAGTAAACATGTAAACTTCGAATGCAACTAGGCGATAAAAAGAGCCGTGTGGAGCCTCCTCTTCAACATTTAAGAACTTTGGAACTCTGTAAAGAATTAATCTCAACAGTACAGTAAAGGCGTCAAAGAAGAACGAACGGAAATATCACGAGCACACCTCCTGTGGTGATCAACCTACCATTACCATGCATCAGTGTTACCAACCCCACACTCATCGTAAAGTGAGATTAAGCAGTAATGCCACATGAAAGATTCAGTTTAACAGGTACAGCAAACACACAATCAAGTTTTTCTCTGAGGGTTAAATTTATATTATCACCAAACTAAAACTTCAAGAATGGTGATAAGTGTCTCGCATAGCTGGAGGTTGGTATCCCTGGGCGAGGCGCGTGGCCCACAGCCTCGCCAAAAGACAGAGAACCATTTACCGCTTGATGTTGCCTCTTGTTCACGACTGCCACTCGAACCATCACCACTTGACACCCGCCACCAACCTTTAACACCCACCACTAAAACCCAATTGTCACAAAACGCTGCGCTCTTATAACAGGCACATTATCCTAGAACATTACAAAAACAAGATTACAAAATTAATGACCCCCACTCCCCCATACGACGTAATCGTTATAGATGGACAGTTTTAAAGAGCGTAAACAACCATTACCTGTATAAAGTCGATACATACTTCACTCGCCGCTGTAATACCCTTTAATACAGTAACGCGGTCAATTATCCCTTACCGGGTGCATTACTGGGAGAGGCGTGATCCCCACTTGTGGTTGAAGGGTAGCAGAGGATCCTCCACTAATTGATGTCAACAAGCCAAGGTCGGCGGCATCACCCTCACCATTAAACTGTTATTTGATAGCCAAAGTGACTGTACCAGCTAGGAGTGAACTAATTAATTAACATTTCAATTTGCATAATTTACATAGACTTTCTTGTGAGGCTCCGCACTGTAGTCATGTATTACTAGGCTACACTCGCTTTCAAAAGGGGGCTAGATAGATTCATGGATGATAGAGAGTGGTAGTAACTCTCGACAGGAGCTGCCATGCACAGGCCAACCGGCCTATTGCAGACTCCTTATTTTCTTATGTTCTTATGTTCTTACTTATTGGTTTTATAATTTTCGTAATTTTTCCCACTTTAGATTTACGCTCTTCTACCAGACAACCTTGTAACTAACGTTTTCTTCAATCAAGGAGCCCAAGAAGCTGTGTCTTACCCTCATGAATGTCCCACACAACACCTTCCTCAAACATACCAGCTTATCAAAGGTCATCATCATGAGGCTATGGTCATACGACTCCCTTTGAGACTTTCCAATTAGGAACGTAGTTTCAGCCTTCAGCCCTCTCCAGAGCCACTCAGCTGATACTCTGAGCTCGTGAGTACAGAGCGTCATTAAGTAGCAGCAGATTAATGTGAAATTCAAAATGCTTTCCCTCTAATAAATAGTTAGGCAGTGAAATATACTTTTAGAATCCATATATCCATCCAACTATGACTTACAGTTATTAAAAATCTATATAAAGAAACACAATGAACCAGAAGTCTCACCGATCGTTTTAATTGAACCACCTTAAGATTAGCTCCCCAAGCTTATGTCCTCTAATTGTTGAACTCCTTTAAGCTTCCTGGGGGTTGGTTAGGTTAGGTTAGCTACTCTTCAGATGATATAAGCTGATGGAGACTAATCTTGTCGTGATCCTTTTTCTTTACCATCTTGATTACCTCCCGTTTCTTGGTCAGCCCATTTAGACTGGTCCGTTAAAATTGGTCAGTTTAATGAGTTGTATGGGGAGAAACAAACGATCAGACCACCTACACACAGTACACAGAGATTTATTCCCAAACGATTACAGGACTTCATAACATACACTTATCAAGTGACAGATAGCCTTTACACTCTCTCTCCCCGTCATTGTATATAGGTTATGTGCCGTTTACTCATTGTGACAGCCAAGGTGTTGGAAAATAGGATTACCACCTAAGTCCACTTCTCTGGCTTCCATATCCTTCACTGTAAGTAATCAGCTGTGACTTGCTCTGTTGCGTTTCCTCCTTTCCGTGTTTATTATTTTATCTTTCAAAAATACCGATTTCTTCTCAAATGCCCACCGAAATTTATAGCTCATTTTACTGTAAGTAATCACCGAAGATAATTAAAAAAGTATATATATATATATATATATATATATATATATATATATATATATATATATATATATATATATATATATATATATATATATATATATATATATATATATTGCTGCTGTTATAAAAAAATAATTATCTTTAAACGGATTCGCCCTCCAAGAGACTGCCAGGACTTGTCCTCTGGAAAATCATGGAGGATGTCAAACAGGTAACAGAAGCGGACAGAAGCGACGCAGAGGAAATCCAGATGGAGGTGAACGAGGGCGAGAGGCTGACGGTCAGGGGGACCCAGGAAGACCGGACACTCGGACAAAGGAGGACCCCTCAACGACCCTAATGCTGCCAGAATAGACAATTTCCTTCCCGCTCTAAATCTTAATTCAGACAGCTTTCACGGCCAGCCGCCATCAACTGCACAGTAAATCAACTATTGCAAAAACTTTATGTGAAGTTCTTATTAAAAATGTAATCTTGGTAGTTTGGAGGTAAGGAAAACAAAGGAGTTAGAGTAAGGGTCATCATACCGTGTTGTGGAGCCGTTCTTTCTACCCTCCACGCACGACGTGATACCAACACCCGCGAGTTTCGGGCGAGTAGTGATCGTCTTTTGTTTCGGCGGCGGGAGCAGGTGGAGCCAGGTAACGCGGCAACATCCCTACCGCCTCCTGCACGAGCTGGAAACCAAGGACAAGCTGCCCTAACAAACAAGTAATTAGGGCTTCATGCAGTCTTCCCGTTGAGGGGAGGGGGGGATGGAAGAGGTCCTGCTCTAGTGCGGCAAGTGGTTGTTGACTTGTTCTTGTTGGGTTGAAGGATCGTCAATATATTTGTCACAACTGAAATGGTTTTCTCTCCTTCGAGGCGACAAACGAGGGGGTGGGGGGGGGGATCAATGGTTACTCTGTGGTGAGCACCGCACGTCGTCCTGTAGGGAGGCGTACAGCGTGACATGGTATCACTAAGTTGTTATAAAGTTCCTTTCTCCCCCAGGTAAAGTTTGTCTACATTTCTTGCATAATTACAGCAGATCACTCCGTTCCTGTACGAAAAAAATGGCACATGAAAACTGTCGCTAATATTCTATGATGTCAAATTTAACGGTTGCCAGCCCCCCCCCCCAACCACAAAAAATGGATCTTGCTGCCTCACGGGACGATTCAATTTCCAAAAGTTTATTCGACAATAATCGGAGTTAAAAGCTTTTTCCAATTTCGATAATGTTAAAAAAATGGCTACGGCAGACGTACACAGCAATGAATACTATTCGGAAAAGTATTAAAACAACGCAAACTCACAAAACTCATGAATCTAAAAAAAAAAGAATAAATAAAGCTGTCAAGGTTAATGTGCACCAACATGTGGCCGGCACAGTTATCACTCTTCCCTCCGACATAAAATAATGACCAATACACCAGCCAGACGAGGAGGACTTATCACTCCTGACGACTCCAGTTGTTATCTTCTGGGATTACTTTGCCGTTATCTTGTGAAACATAAAACCAACTTGTTTTATCACCCCAAGTTTACTGCTTTAAGACCTCGTATGTTAGGACTTTATTACACATAAATCCATTATAACTTCCCCTTGTTAATACTTAGCCAACTCATCACCACCCAGTTTAACGTTCATAACTCATTATAACTTTGCTCAGTTTAAGGCTTATAACTTGGCATGTCTTGATAATTATGAATCGCAGCTTCAAATTCTTATTACCAACAACAACTTACATGATTCTTGTCCACTCATAATAATGTCTCTTTTCACCAGTAGGTTAAAATCTGTGAGTCTCTCGGGGTTCCTCTTAAGAGTGACATCACCTGCTTGCCTGATTATCATGCATTATCCTGCTGGTACCTGCGATTAAGCTATTAATTTGCAACGAAGCTGAGATGGGTGTTGGGGGATGGAGGGTGGGGGTAAGAGGAGCGCCAGGGCGGACCTATAAAACAGCCAGGGAGTTCAGACTATACGGTGCACTGATCATATACATGTTGGTCTTCTCTATGATACAACACTGTCAAGAAAAAAGATTAGCAAATCCTCTTCAGATAAAGATACAAGAATGATACACAACGATGCCTTGTTTATCCCTCTCACCTGCCCTCACCAGTACTTGCTCACAGCGTGTCCTTCTGCCACCACACTGTCTATATATACAGTACATTATATACACAAAACATTCACCTCACACCTGCTACTGTCTCAACATTCACCGCACGTCTGTCATTGTCCAAACATTCACCGCACACCTGTCATTGTCCAAGCATTCAGCACACACCTGCTACTGTCACAACATTCACCGCACACCTGTCATTGTCCAAACATTCAGCACACAACTGCTACTGTCTCAACATTAATTGCACACCTGGTGTCTTCTAAGTAACTTCTACACCCCAGAGCTCGGAGGAGCTACGTAACATTAAAAAGTGAATAAAGGAATCAATGAACAATTAACGAAGTAGAACGACACAAAAATTAAGATAATGAACTGGATGCGCTTGTCGGGTAACAGGTAATACTAAGAAGCTTCATTTAAATCTGGCAGGTGGATAAAGTACTCTCAGACACCACCTTCAGGTTAAAACTATGAGCATACACCATGTAAGCAATGCGTACTTTGAAGTGTAGTTTTGGGTAAATACTTGGAAAAATTATTACATAAAAATTCCGGGAAACTTCATGTATACAAGACCACCTAAACTAAATGAACACACGTTGAGTCTTGAGATAAACTTTACAAGTTAGATGACTCAGTCAGCTCGTGCAAATATGCCGAAAAAAATAATAGACCCTTACTGGGGCTATGAAAGAAATACCGACTGAGTTATAATGTTCGGTAAAAGCTGGTTAAATCTACTGTAGCTAACCGTACGAGTATAATTGACGGGAAGTTAGGGGAATATCTTGGCAAAGTTGGGCGACACTGCGGATTCAGTACCATTCTCTGATGCTCATTTGTTCATCTGCTCTTTTTACCACTCTTTCGTGACCCATACAACACATCATTTCCTCTTCGTTTCATTCCTGAGCTCACTTTTATCCCGCCTTTTCTATACATAACGTAGTCCTTCCAGTAATTCCTTCTACGACCTCTTCTACAAATCCCTACAATCCTATTCTGCCTTTTTAACGTTTTTTTTAACATATACTTTATAAACACTTGTCCTTTCCCTTATTATTTCTTCTTTCTATTATCTTACTCCATTCGTTCCTTATTCTGAAATCCCCTTTGTACTTCATTCTTTCCCTCTCACTCCAAACTAATCCCTCTCACCTATATTGGAATTGTTCTCCCTCTACCACTCAAACCATTCTCCCTCCCCTCTATCTCTATCCTTCTTATCTTCGACTCTTATTCCTATATATATATATATACCCATTCACCATACCATTACGTCTTCACGACTCCTGCCAAGTCTACACCATCACCATCCTCTCCAGCTCCCGTCGGCATCAAAGATTCCGGCCATATAATAAATTGCCTGCTTTGAACGCTACATTTGTTAAGCCTCGCCATTTATAAACATTCACCTCGCCTATGAAGAGTAAAGGTGTCGTCGAGATAATATTTAAAGTATTCACAGACGATGGATCACCACCAAAATGTATCACAAACTGGACCACACGTACCAAGTGATTGAGTGAATGTATGTCAATTTTGTGGTCAAGTATTAGAGAGAAAGCAATATCCTACTAGTTTGGTGAGAGCTAAGGCCCTGAATTAATCCTCATGTCGTTCATGAACACTTAACGAGAAAATACAGTAATTTTAATGTTTATTGCGAGTTAAATTTTCCTTGATTAAAACAGATGTTGGTGACGCTATACATTAACGTTAGGTAACACAACATTACCGAAATGAGTTTCAAGTAATTCTAAGCTGAAATCCCCCCTCCCCACTAACATAGATTAACATTATCAGCTGGTTTCAAACGACAGAAAAGTAAAGCAAGAGTCATAGGAACATTAATTTAAAACAACAAAGGTTCACAACTCAATTTCTGCCCCTTTAGGGTCTTCTGATCATAACCTTATTTCTATTAAATTAAACTGGGCACGACCACCTCTAAACGCCAACTATAGTACTATCGGAAGGCAAACTGGCAATCCTTGTGAGAATTCATCTCCGATTTTCCCTGGGATGAATGTTGCTTTTCCACTCGGGACGCCTCGGTATGTGCAGACAGCATTGCTGGGCTTATACAGGGTGGTATGAGTGCATTTATCCCATCTACCAAAACTTTCACTTTGCAATCATGGTTTGATCGCTCCTGTTCTCATACATGCAGGTTAGGTTAGGGCGTATCAAGTTATGAAACTATCTCCTTCTCCTATTCCCCACTCCTCTTTCAATATTTCTAGGAATCGTTGTAAGGTTATTCTTCGTAGGGCCAAACGAAATTTTATAAAAAAGACCAACTCTTCTTCTAGTCAATCTTTCTCGTCCTGAACCAAAAACATCTGTAATAACTTCTGCACTCCCTCTTTTCCTCCTCTCTTCCGACCTGATAACTCTATAGCCAACTCTCTCCTCTTTAGCACCTTATTCTCGTCTAACTCAACCTTAGACGATTCTAACTCTACCCCTCCTACTGAACCTATGCACTTCCCTATAATCTCCACTCGTAGGGTTGCTGGTGTGCTATCCAGGTTGGATGTGAATAAGGCGCATGGACCGGACGGAAGACCCCCCCCCCCCGTGTTCTGAGGTTATGTACTGAAATTCTGGCCCCTGTGCTTGCTCGCCTCTTTTGCCTTTGCCTCAAAACCCAAACTTTTCCTTCTTCTTGGAAGCATGCCCCGGTTCAGCCCATCCCGAAGAAGGGTGACCATTCTAATCCCTCTAACTATCGCCCAATTGCCCTAACATCATCCCTCTCTAAGATTGTCGAAACTATCTTAAACTCTCATTTTCTCCGTCACCTTGAACGCTTTTCTCTTTTGTAGAATCACCAGGCGAGATCTACTGGTGATCTGCTCTCCTACTGCCCCCATCTTTGGTCATCATCTCTTCGGGATTAGGGGGAAACTTTCGTCGTGGCCCTCAACATCTCCAAAGCATTTGACAGGGTATGGCATAAGTCTTTGCATTCTAAACATCTCTGTTATAGTTTCTCTCCCCCACATTGTTCTCTAATTTATAGCTTCCTTGATAACCGATCCATGGCAGTTGTTGTCGAGGGATCGATCTCCCGCTCTTTCTCTACCAATAGTGGTGTCCCACAGGGTTCTGTTCTTTCACCTACTTTCTTCCTTCCTTTTATCAATGATTTACTTCACACTACGACTAATTCTATCTTTTCTTACGCCGATTAGTCAACTCTTCACTCTTCTTCACATTTTTCCATTCCCCCTAATTCTCAAACTAGATCTGTTTCTAAAGCTGATATCATTTCATCTACCAATGCAGATCTGTGCAGCATCTCCGAATGGAGAAGTAAAAACTTGATTAAATTCAATAGTAATAAAACACAGTATTTACGTATAACGCTTTCCAAAATAGAAGATCTCCCACCAATCACATTTCAGGATGCATTCATTCTGCCAAATTCTAAAATAGATATGCTAGGCCTCACCATTTCCTCTAAAATGTCATGGAAGCCACACATCCACAACATTGTTAAAGCGCCCTCCCGAAAGCTGGGAGTACTGTACAGATGCCGTAGCTACTTCACTCCTGAGAAGTTGCTTCAAGTTTACAAGACATTCATTCGCCCTAACTTGGAGTACTGTCTCATTATCTGGGGTGGTTCTTCTTCTGTCCAACTGTTAGATAGGGTGGAATCAAAGGCATTTCGTCTTATTAACTCTCCCCTTTAGTTGATAATATCTATTCCCTTTCTCTTCGCCGCAACGTTGCTTCACTCTCTCTTTTACAGGTAGTTTAACAGGCAATGTTTGGTGGATTTGGCATCCTGTGTACCGCCGGCAAGGCCGTGGGCTCGTAACACTCGTCTTGTCCGCGGTGCCCACCGTTTCCGTGTGAATGTCGGTCACCCGTTACAGTACATCCTTCTTTCCTCACACAGCCAAACTGTGGAATGCTCTGCCTTCTTCTGTTTCTATACTCTTACAATCTTTCTCACTTGAAAAACCTGGTTTTCCGGCATGTTGGTGGTGTAGATTAATATTGTCTTTTTCTTTTCTATTTTTAATTTTCTTTTACTCTTATTTTTTCACCCCTTAGGCCTCGTTGTGGGAGGATGACCTGTGCCCGGGTGGGCTATTTCCCTTAAAAAAAAAAAAAAAAAACCACATCAAATAAGCCAACGGAGTGGAAGAACCATAGTCATCACCCGTCTATACAATGCGTATTTATACCAGTTATACCAAATAACGTGATAATCCGCTGGACACCGATTGACGAGTTCATTTTATAAAGTTACGATTACAGACACAAGGCCAGACATTACACACTTGCCAGACACTATAAGGAGCCCAAGTTTATCTAAAACTATACTCACAGTCTAGTTAATAATATTAAAACTGGCTTCACTCTCCTCAGAGACAAACGCAAGAAGTGAACCGAGAAAGCCTTATGATGGGATACGTACCACTCCATCACAAAACGCCAAAAATATTCCGGAGCAAAAAATGCTCCCGAGATCCTTCACGTCGAAGACACGCACCGGATTGCTTTGTAAACCAAAGAAATCTGAGAGGGAGAGAAAGCCTCGCAAAAATGAAAGTGTGCAAATTGAGGGACTTAATGGGTTTTATATCACGAAAATATGAAGTAAATCGCCTCCTCGTAACATTATTACTAGTTTCTTTACAGATAAATATTTGTATCTAATATAAACTCTTTAGTAACTTGTATTTAACACCAGAGTTTTGTTCTCAATGTGGGTGTTCGTTTATGTTGTTCTCGTTGAAAATAAAAGGCAACTACCATACTCTTATTTGTCTAGACTGACAGTGACATAATGCTGTGAATACAAACTACTGCAAAAATTAAACAATGTTGATAATAAACAAATTACCGAACAAAATCACTCAATAAATTATTAGAAACTTACAAATAATAGAATTGGATACTTTAGTCAGAAGTATAAAGGATATCACACACTTAAGTACACATTACAGTAATTTTCATGAAGCAACGACAATATAACTGGTATATAAACCAAAATATCAATACTGCAGACATGCGTACTTAAAAGCTTCACTATATTATTAACAATTATGTATACAGTTTTTTAGTGAGGCAGACAGGTTACAACATCTTGGCCTTAATGTAAATGATTTTTCAAGGCCAAGATGAACACTCACGAGAACAGATATGTTCACAGATGCTGAGATAACGAGATATAGCTAACGGAAGATCCTAAAAATATTGATGTGTTAAATTATGTGGCCACCTTTAAAATCTTTTAATCAAGGGTCTGTACGCTTACAAAAATTAACTTGTTTATGCATATTAATTTCCACTTGTGTTTTAACGGTGTCTTGAAATTCCCCCACACACGCTCCTCAGAGTCGTAGCGGGAAGAGGCGGGCAGCCCAGTTTCCATTCATATATTCACGCTGCCCATTGCCAGCTAAAAGGAATAGAGTGCAGGGGATTTTTTCCACGATCAGGCACCGATCTCTTCACAGCCGTGGAAATGGATTTCAGATTTAGAGGTCGATAAACTACCCAGGCGGGGGAATTGGCCTACTCTCTTACTGTTGGAGAATAAGAGACCAAATAACTTATAGCCAAAGGATCTCGTTTTCCCCAAAGAAATTATGTGATTATGATTATTAAGATAAATATTTGTATTCTTAATGAAACTGATGATTAGTGTGAAAAATTATTTGTTCATTAAACCATGGAATATAGGTTAAGTTTGTTGTCATTTACTGTATAATTGTAGTATGTGAAGATGATGAATAAAGCCTCTGATGAAACTGGTGTAAGTCTTTTTGATCAAACTTTTTCATTAAATTATAATTAATTCTAACAAGAAGACTTTTGATTGCCTCTTCTACACCCAGTTCAGTTTAGAGTCAGTACTGGACTCAT
Source organism: Homarus americanus (assembly GCF_018991925.1). Taxonomy (NCBI): domain Eukaryota; kingdom Metazoa; phylum Arthropoda; class Malacostraca; order Decapoda; family Nephropidae; genus Homarus; species Homarus americanus. The sequence continues at coordinate 14,615,993 of NW_024743709.1, forward strand.
TTAAAAAAATTCCTAATGAAAAAAACAAACTCTAAGCAGTCTTTGACCCTTGCTTCGTAAAGTAAAAAAATATCTACTAATACCTATCCACTGAAGGTTGGATTTAAAAGAGGTAATTTTTCCTAACTACAGGGAAAATACACAAGTTCACATAAATACAACATCTGAATACTCCCAATAGATTTAACATACTGTACTGTATATTAGCCCACTTGGTGATTATATAAGGAATACAAACAGACTGAGGGAAGTGTTCAACCTATGTACAAATAAGCGGTCAAATTATATAAAATAAATTATTATAATGCATTTAGCTATACAACTATAACTATCCTTCTTACTTCTTAAAAAGCTTTATAAGTATACAATTAATACTTTAAACGCAAACAAAATAAAAAACAAACGAACAAAAATATAACTATAATATAAAATAATCTCCTTGAAAATCGTGTCCCCGGGAAGAGAAAAAGGAACTCCGAGGAATAACTTTTAAGATCAAGAAAATTCCAACCAAACTCACAAACTAGTACAGCTAAGCAGAGAAGTTAACTTTTTGCTGCTTGAAACAGATGAAAAGTTTACTCACATTTCGCACTGCGTGCACATAAAATTGTACATTGTACGTAAAAAAAAAAAATTATATATATATATATATATATATATACACTCCGCAACTCTCTTATCAGCCAAATAAATGATTATATAATTTACGATACACTTTACTAGAGTATATAAATACCTCCCCGCTACTGCCTTGGGAATTGATCAGCATAAACTTCCAGCACTAGCTAGAAACTCAACTTCCTCATTCTCCTCCCCTTCTCCACCTCATCGTCCCCCCCCTTCACCACCTCCTCCTCGTCCCCCTCACCACCTTACCCTCCCTCCCACCTTCACCACCTCCCCTCCTACCACCTTGCCTCCCTCACCTTCTACCACCTCCCCCTCCTTACTTTATCCTCCCCCTTCACCCCTCCCCTCCTCCTTACCCCCTCCTCACCCCTCCTCCTCCCTCCCCCTTGCCCTCCTCACCTTCACCCCCTCCCCCCTCCTCCCTACCTTCCTCCTCACCTCTTTCTTTATCCTCCCCCTTCCTCCTCCTCTGTCCCCATCACCACCTCATCCTCCTCACCTTCCTACCCTTACCCTCCTCACCTTCTACCTCCCCCCTTCCCCACTATCATCCCTCCTCACCCTTCACCTCCCCCTCACCCCTTTGTCCTCCTCCCTTCCCACCACCTCCCCCTCACCCACCTTACCCTCCTCACCTTCACCACCTCCCCTCACTACTTTATCCTCCTCCCACCTTCACCACTTCCTCCTCGTTCCCCTCACCACTTTATCCTCCTCACCTTCACCTCCCCTAACTATCCTCCTCACCTTCACCTCCCCCTTTATCCTCCTCCCCTTCACCCACCTCCCCCCTCACCACCTTACCCTCTCCTTCACCACCTCCCCCTCACTACTTTATCCTCCCCTTCCCCCCTCCTCCTCGTCCCCCTCCCACCCACCTTATCCTCCCTCACCTTCACCACCTCCCCCTCACCACCTTACCCTCCTCACCTTCCTACCTCCCCTCACCTTATCCTCCCACCTTCACCACCTCCTCCTCGTTCCCCTCACCATTTATCCTCCCCCTTCACCATCTCCTCCTCATCCCCCCTCCCCCTTATCCTCCTCACCCCTTCACACACCTCCCCCTCACCACCTTACCCTCCTCTACCTTCACCACCTCCCCCCTCATCCACCATACCCTCCTCACCTTCACCACCCTCCCACCTTCACCACCTACCCTCAACACCTTACCCTCACCACCTTATCCTCCCCCTTCTACCTCCTCCTCGTCCCCCTCTTACCTTACCCTCTCACCTTCACCTCCCCTCCCTACCCTCCTTCCACCTTCACCCCCTCCCTCCCACACCTTCCCACCACCTCCCCACCCACCTTACCCTCACCTTCACCTCCCCTCACCACACCCACCCTCCTCCCTTCACCACCTCCCCTCCCACCACATACCCTCCCACCTTCACCACCTCCCCTCACCCACCTTACCCTCCCCTCACCCCTTCACCACCCTCCTCACCTTCACCACTTCCCCCCTCACCACCATACCCTCCTCTGCCTTCCCTCCCACCACCCTTGCCTCCCTCCCCTTCCACCTCCCCCCTCCTGCCCACCCTCCCCTCCCACCTTCCTCCCACCTCCCACCACCTTACCCTCCTCACCTTCACCACCTCCCCTCACCACCTTACCCTCCTCACCCCTTCCCACCTCCCCCTCCACCTTACCCTCCTCACCCTTCACCACCTCCCCCTCACCCACCTTACCGTCCTCACCTTCACCACCTCCCCTTCACCACCTTACCCTCCTCACCTTCTACCTCCCCACCACCTTACCCTCCTCACCTTCACCACCTTCACCACCTCCCCCTCCCCACCTTACCCTCCCTCACCCTTCCCCACCTTTACCCCACCTTACCCTCCTCCCCACCTTCACCACCTTCACCACCTCCCCCCTCTACCTTCCTCCTCTTACCTTCACCACCTCCCCCTCTGCCCACCTCCTCCTGTCCCTACCTCCCCTTACCCTCCTCACCTTACCCTCCTCCCCTTCACCACCTCCCCCTCCTACCCTCCTCCTGTCCCCACCACCTCCCCTCCCTTATACCCTCCTCACCTTCACCACCTCCCCCCTCCTACCTTACCCTCCTCCACCTTCACCACCTCCCCCTCACCACCTTACCCTCTCACCTTCACCACCTCCCCCTCCACCACCTTACCCTCTCACCTTCACCACCTCCCCCTCCACCACCTTACCCTCCTCCTTCACCACCTTCACCACCCCCCCTCACCACCATACCCTCCTCCCCACCTTCACCACCTCCCCCCCTCACCCACCGTCCTCCCCACCTTCACCACCTCCCCTCCCCTGCCTACCCCTCCTCCCCCTTCACCACCTCCCCCCTTACCCTCCTCTGTAACACCTCCCCCTACCACCCACCCTCCCTCCCCACCTTCCCCACCCACCTCCCCCTCCCACCTTACCCTCCTCACCCCCCCCTCCCACCCACCCTCCCTCACCTTCACCACCTCCCCCCCTCCCTTACCCTCCTCCCTTCACCACCTCCCCTCCCTACATTACCCCTCCTCCCCACCTTCACCACCTCCCCCTCCTACATACCCTCCTCACCTTCACCACCTCCCCTCCCACCACCTTACCCTCCTCACCTTCTCCACCTCCCCCTCCCACCACCCCAACCTCCTCCTCACCTTCTGCCTCCCCCTCACCACCTTACCCTCCTCACCTTCACCACCTCCTCCTCGGTATTATCCTAACCTTAGACACGTTCATCTCCTATTATTTATGCAAGACATCAAAAGTGGCTTTACACCAAATCGTACTTGCTTAAACTATATTTCTTATTGTGCTGATGAAGGGCTTGTGTATAGAGGAGTTTGTGTACATGGGGGAGGCAGCTTCATGGACATGGATTAGAAACCCTACTACACCTGTAACAGTTTCTCATGGCACACACTTGCTTTACCAAATGCGTCCGATAAAGCTGTCGTCACCAGGGTTCACTGAGGGACACCGTCACATATATGATATTACTTCTTGTGTACAACGTTTTCTAGGGTAACAACTCGACTCTGCTTTGGCCATTCAACGCAAAGCATAAAGAGATGTGATACAATTATATATAAGGGTTATATTAACTCCAAATAAAGAAATCAAAGAAAAAAGATATTAATACAGAAAGTCTCTATTGCTTTCCAAGGATGGAATCGCCGGCATTGCTTCATGTAAATTAGGGTTTAGTCCCTGGTAATTAAGTTCCTCTAAATGATAAATAAAACCGTGATATAAGAACTGACTGGTGAAGTATGGAACACACAGTTTCCTTCGTCAACATACAAGTGGTTGTGGATGAATAATATATGCACAAATATATAACATATGTTAAACTGTACGTGAAAAGGAAAAAATATACCCATTTCCAGGTAATTTATGTCTGGTGCTGCGCCGGAGTGTGTTTGTAAACATAACCTTGGTTAGCGATTGTGACCATTATACGCTGACGTCATAAAGCTCATTATTAGTGCTGTGGACATGTAAAACGGGCCGTATTAAACCTCCCGGCTGGGATTATAATCACTGAACTTGAGCCAAAATTACATTTTCATGGAAAAATAATCGTTTATTCGCTGTTATTTTTCCACGTGGTGTAATGCCTACAGGGAATAAACAGCGGTATGGCTCGACAAACAACTAACAATTGTCGGACACTTGGCTATAACTGCATTAACCGTCGAGTTTTCCCTAATATGTGAGCTGCAAGTTCAGGTCGACTCTACATTCGCACTTATGAACTTTGCCATTTATTGACGAAAACTACCACTGTAAATACAGTATATAATAACCAATAATCAGTGTAAGTGCTGTACAGGAAACAGTGTTATACAAATACTAAAAACAGGAATTACGACACTTGAAGATAAAATGAAGGCAAGTAGCTTGATGATAATCAAAAGTCGAGTCATGGTAAAATTCCCAAAAATATTCAGGGCCCGATGCCTATCTAGCGTGGTACACGTCACCCGACAGCTGGGAGAATAAACTTGTGGCCCTAGTCAGCCAGATTCGTATCTCCCCTGTGTGCTGGACTGAGAGCAGGACACCACTTTAAGCCGTAACTTGGGAAAATACACATATTTACGGTCGAGTCGAAGCGTAATCCCAACCTTAATTTAGCCGGCAACCCAGTCGCATGTTACGATAATCACATATATTGGAATCTGAATTAAATCCTCTATTAAAAGAAGAAACACAACAAACGAATCCTGAGAATCAATAACTCAGGTCTTCCAAGTAATCCACAATTTCACAAAGAGGAGATTACAGCTGGATTACAAAAATACTAAACGTCGATGAAGTTTCAAAATACCCGGACGTTAGTGATCTAGGAGGAGGAGAGCGCCGATCCTAAACATTTAAAGAGAGAGAGACCGTACCGCAGTGAGTCCCCCCTAGCGTAACATAGGCCAGCCCATCTTCTTTGATTCATAGGCTATTGTTAGTCTTGGGAACTGGAGCACCAGATAAGGATTTTCCTCCTCAACTCGTGTATCTTTACGTTACCACTGTGTTGTGTGATGTGACCGAGTGGTGTGTACTGTGACTGAATGTTGTGTAGTGTAACCAAGTGTTGTGTACTGGGACTGAATGTTGTGTAGTGTAAACCGAGTGTTGTGTACTGTGACTGAATGTTGTGTAGTGTAAACCGAGTGTTGTGTACTGTGACTGAATGTTGTGTAGTGTTGTGACCAAGTGTTAGGTATCAGACTGAATGTAGGTATCAGACTGAATGTTGTATAGTGTGACTGAGAGTGTTGTACTGTGACTGAATGTTGTGTATCAGACTGCATGGTATCAGACTGAATGTTGTGTACTGTGACTGAATGTTGTGTAGTGTAACCAAGTGTTGTGTACTGTGACTGAATGTTGTGTAGTGTAAACCGAGTGTTGTGCACTGTGAACGAGTGTTGTGTACTGTGACTGAATGTTGTGTACTGTGACCAAGTGTTGTGTACTGTGACTGAATGTTGTGTACTGTGACCAAGTGTTGTGTACTGTGACTGAATGTTGTGTACTGTGACTGAATGTTGTATAGTGTGACCGAGTGTTGTGTACTGTGAACGAGTGTTGTGTACTGTGACTGAATGTTGTGTACTGTGACTGAATACAAAGTTGTGTGGACTGGGATTGTTGTGTACTGTGACTGAATGTTGTGTTGTGTAACCAAGTGTTGTGTAGTGTGACAGTGTTGTGTAGTGTGACAGTGTTGTGTAGTGTGACGGTGTTGTGTACTGTGACTAAATGTTGTGTGCTGTGACTGAATGTTGTGTACTGTGACTGAGTGTTGTGTACTGTGAACGAGTGTTGTGTACTGTGACTGAATGTTGTGTACTGTGACTGAACAGTTAGTGATGACCGAGTGTTGTGTACTGTGACTGAGTGTTGTGTACTGTGACTGAGTGTTGTGTACTGTGACCGAGTGTTGTGTACTGTGAACGAGTGTTGTGTACTGTGACTGAATGTTGTGTACTGTGACTGAATGTTGTGTTGTGTGACTGAATGTTGTGTACTGTGACTGAATGTTGTGTACTGTGACTGAATGTTGTGTGATGTGACCGAGTGCTGTGTACTGTGACTGAGTGTTGTGTACTGTGACTGAGTGTTGTGTACTGTGACCGAGTGTTGTGTACTGTGACTGAATGTTGTGTACTGTGACCGAGTGTTGTGTACTGTGACTGAATGTTGTGTACTGTGACTGAATGTTGTGTACTGTGACTGAATGTTGTGTACTGTGACTGAATGTTGTGTGATGTGACCGAGTGTTGGGTACTGTGACTGAATGTTGTGTTGTGTGACTGACTGAATGTAGTGTAGTGTAACTGAAGAATGTTAAGCACGACTTAACGATATATGATAACACTGGAAAAAGTACCGTAGTGAACTAAAAATGTCGAGTTGACAACGTAATGTGGACTAACAAGAGCGGGAAGGAGTATGGCTTATATACTTAAATTCACTGCAGTTTATAACATGGACTTCCATCGTCTAGGTCTAAGACATAGGTGTTAATATAACAGCTTCCTTGATGTAATTTGGTGTGGTGTATCGATATTGTCTAACTGAAATTTTGAGATATATATATATATATATATATATATATATATATATATATATATATATATATATATGGTAACAGCAAAGCACCAGGTGCAAAACTGTAATACATCTGGCGTATTTATTGCACACACAATAAAAACAATCTTTTATGTACATAAACCTATATATATATATATATATATATATATATATATATATATATATATATATATATATATATATATATATATATATATAAAATACACACACACACACACGCACACACAAGCACACCAAGATTTGTTGTTGGAAATCTAAAAACGGCTATTCACAATACATCAAAACGCAGTTATAAACGCATACATAAAACACACACACACACAGAGGGTGGCGGCACGAGTGTCCTCCACACAGCAAGTTTACTGATGACACACACCGCCGAATTTGCATACACAATGTTCCCTCCTCTCTTCCCCCTCCCATCTCTCACTCCCCATTTCCCTTTGTCTTTACCTCATCCCTTACCTTCATTAAGGTCAACATTCTTCATATTTATGACGCTTTATACTCTCAAGTATAATATTTCTCTCCTTTCCTCTACTATTGTGTTCCTTCAAATATTTCACTTTCAGTCGATCATTATTTATATATTCCTCTCTCAGCACTACCTTTCACTGTCAACTAACTTCTCCCCCACACTATATATATATATATATATATATATAATCTTTTAATTTCTCTGTTACTGTCACACTTCTCTGTCTCTCTTCCCTCCCTCATTACGCACCTTCCCTCGCGAACCCTTCACCTCCGCCGTTTCGTTTTGTTCTACTTGCAGTGAGTGTTAAGGGGCATTGTTACCTTTAATTGGCTCCCATCCCTCTCCTCCGCCCTTCCCAACCAGGCCTTCGTTTCGTCGCTTTGTGTCTGTCTCTCCTTGCTTATTTTTATAACATTTTTTTTATCTACCCCTCCATATCTCTCCTCCCCGTTCTCACACGCATGCTCACTAACAATCACTCACTATCAAAACATAGATGGTTTTTAAAGCGTTGAAAGAGAGAGAGACAAATGAGTACTTAATTTACACTACCCTATAACTTCACCATTTATTAAGGTATATACAACTTCCGATAATGAGATAACCAATGGAAGCAAAATAATCAACAAATAACAGCTGATGAAGTAAACAAAGTCACTTTCACCACAGAATACTCAGATACAGGAACTTTCACTGACAGAAATGTGAAGGAAAATGTCAGCTACACATCTACATAAAATTGTAAGCTACAGAACATAGTATACACTAAACTGTCAGCCACAAGGACATGATATACACTAAACTGTCAGCCACAAGGACATGATATACACTAAACTGTCAGCCACAAGGACATGAAGTTACTCTAAACTGTCAGCCACAAGGACATGAAGTTACACTAAACTGTCAGCCACAAGGACATGAAGTTACACTAAACTGTCAGCCACAAGGACATGAAGTTATGCTAAACTATCAGCCACAAGGACATGATATACACTAAGCTGTCAGCCACTAGGACATGAAGTTACACTAAACAGTCAGCCACAAGGACATGAAGTTATGCTAAACTGTCAGCCACAAGGACATGATATACACTAAGCTGTCATCCACAAGGACATGAAGTTGCTCTAAACTGTCAGCTACAAGGACATGAAGTTATGCTAAGCTGTCAGCCACAAGGACATGATATACACTAAACTGTCAGCCACAAGGATATGAAGTTACACTAAACTGTCAGCCACAAGGACATGAAGTTACTCTAAACTGTCAGCCACAATGACATGAAGTTAATTTAACTGTCAGCCACAAGGACATGAAGTTACTCTAAACTGTCAGCCACAAGGACATGAAGTTACACTAAACTGTCAGCCACAAGGACATGAAATTACTCTTAACTGTCAGCCACAAAGACATGAAGTTACACTAAACTGTCAGCCACAAGGACATGAAGTTACACTAAACTGTCAGCCACAAGGACATGAAATTACTCTTAACTATAAGCCACGAGGACATGAAGTTATGCTAAACTGTCAGCCACAAGGACATGAAGTTATGCTAAACTGTCAGCCACAAGGACATGATATACACTAAACTGTCAGCCACAAGGACATGATATACACTAAACTGTCAGCCACAAAGACATGAAATTTAACTGTCAGCCACAAGGACATGAAGTTACTCTAAACTGTCAGCCACAAGGACATGAAGTTACACTAAACTGTCAGCCACAAGGACATGAAATTACTCTAAACTGTCAGCCACAAAGACATGAAGTTACACTAAACTGTCAGCCACAAGGACATGAAGTTACTTTAAACTGTCAAATACAAGGACATGAAGTTACACTAAACTGTCAGCCACAAGACATGAAATTACTCTTAACTATAAGCCACGAGGACATGAAGTTATGCTAAACTGTCAGCCACAAGGACATGAAGTTATGCTAAACTGTCAGCCAAGGACATGAAGTTATTAAACTGTCAGCCACAAGGACATGAAGTTACACTAAACTGTCAGCCACAAGGACATGAAATTACTCTTAACTATAAGCCACGAGGACATGAAGTTAATTTAACTGTCAGCCACAAGGACATGAAGTTACACTAAACTGTCAGCCACAAGGACGTGAAGTTACACTAAACTGTCAGCCACAAGGACATGAAGTTATGCTAAACTTTCAGCCACAAGGACATGAAGTTACACTAAACTGTCAGCCACAAGGACATGAAGTTACACTAAACTGTCAGCCACAAGGACATGAAGTTATGCTAAACTGTCAGCCACAAGGACATGAAGTTATGCTAAACTGTCAGCCACAAGGACACGAAGTTACACTAAACTGTCAGCCAAAAGGACATGAAGTTACACTAAACTATCAGCCACAAGGACATGAAGTTACACTAAACTGTCAGCCACAAGGGCATGAAGTTATGCTAAACTGTCAGCCACAAGGACGTGAGTTACTCTAAACTGTTAGCCACAAGGACATGAGTTATACTAAACTGTCAGCCACAGGGACATGGGTTACACTATAACTGTCAGCCACAAGGACATGGGTTACACTAAGCTGTCAGCCACAAGGACATGAAGTTACTCTAAACTGTCAGCCACAAGGACATGAAGTTATGCTAAACTGTCAGCCACAAGGACATGATATACACTAAACTGTCAGCCAAAAGGACATGAAGTCATACTATACTGCCAGCCACAAGGACATTGGTTATACTAAGCTGTCAGCAACAAGGATACGAGTTATACTAAGATGTCAGCCACATCGACATGGGTTACACTATAACTGTCAGCCACAAGGATACGAGTTTTACTATACTGTCAGCCACAAGGACCTGGGTTATACTAAGCTGTCAGCAACAAGGATACGAGTTATACTATACTATCAGCCACAAGGACCTGGGTTATACTAAGCTGTCAGCAACAAGGATACGAGTTATACTAAGCTGTCAGCCACATCGACATGGGTTACACTAAAATTGTCTGCAATGAGGACATGCAATTCGAATAAATGTCAGCGACAAAATATACGACACACAAAAAAGTCAGCTATGTGCTATAGTGGCTATACGATACAAATAATGTCAGCCAATAAGACAAATAAAAACTATCAGCTGAACACGACAATGCAACCTAGTCAGCCAAAGATCAGACGATACGGAAACTTATTAAATAAGAGTTTATGAATTACACAGTGCAGTCAGCCACAAACCATCGAACTTGCAGCAAAGTTGATTTTTTTTGGTAGATATGCGATTTTTGGAATGATAGTACCACACGGAAGACTGCTAAGTACTACACAAAATTAAATAATAATAATAATAATAATAATAATAATAATAATAATAATAATAATAACACACCTGGGGTAAAATACTAAAAGTTACATATTTTCTTATTAATGCGAAAATGGTATATATCTGGCAAATCAGATGGTGGGGGAGATATTAACTCTAGTGAGAGAGGCAACAACGGCCAAGCGAGGAACTAATATCCCGTGGTAGCCACAAAAAACACTAGAGACACGAGGGAAAAAGACGCACCGTGATAAAGGGGCGAGAACCGACCACCAAGCAAGGCGTGCGCTTTGCTCAGACTTTACCCGCTAATATCCATCCACACACTTTACGGGGAAACAGCTATCCACACTCGCTTTCACACGCACGTTTTCAACTCGCTTTTAACCTGTTAACATACCTCTACACGTTTCTCCTTCATTGATATATATATTCATATTTCTCTTCACGCATGTAAATGCTCACACATTATTTTTATTCTGAAAATAACTTATCAAACTTTTAACGAGAGTGCTAACCTTTACACTCGACAACAGCCCTTTTCGCTTGTTTGATGAAATTATATATATTTACACAACCTCTAAACACATTGTCGTCTATTCCACTAGAAGACGTGCACGACAATTTCCATATATAATATTTAGACTCGTATACACATCAGTCTATAACTAATAATAATTTTAATATATAATCAATTTACTCCAAAAAATCTGCGAGGTAAAACGTGGCGAGCGTTGTGTTAAAGAGAGAGTTAATGAGCCTTCAACACCATCTATCTGAACTATTTATACATTTTGACGTACCATTAACCCTAGATGAAAAAAAAATCTTCATTAATTACGGGCAACGCCAACGTCTCCTAATCTCGACGGGAACAACTCCTAATTTACCACCACCAATAGCTCACTTTCCCTATACTTTTAACTCGTACAAGTACCTCCCCTCATTCTCGAGTATAGATATTACTAACTTAACTGGGAGTCATTTTAACGATATATATATATATATATATATATATATATATATATATATATATATATATATATATATATATATATATATATATATTTATTTATTTATTATTTAAAGTTACGTCAGATAACAAATTATTCATTGTTTTTCCCATATCAATAAATGTGAGTAAAAGTCCAATCACTTTACTACAAATAGGTTGTCAGTAACAACAAGTAGGTGTTGCATAAAACATAAAATATAACGAATGAAAAAATGTCTGCATAATTTATGAAAATTCTTACATTGCAAACGATATCACTTTACCACAGCGACAGTGTACACGAATACACATTTTTAAATCCCATAATGTTAGCAGCGTACATGATCACCCTGAAAAACCTAAGAGCTCGTTAGTTATATATTTTATAAACTCAGTTATCTCGTATGCTTTCTTATCGAACCTACAACATATTCGAGATATAATATGTTGGAGCACTGTTAAGGGTTACAATGAAGCGTAATGACAATGATTACAGAAAAGTTTGGTGACTGTTGTGGTAGTTAGGCAGTCCACAGTAGTCACCATGGAGGTGGCACAGCCGCCCGACCACATATCCCTCCTACAAAATTAAAAGTTCCAAAGTGTATTGATTCCCCGGCCAAGTTATAAGTCCACACAGTCACGGCATATCGGAAATCCTTCATCTTCCTCACACTTATATGAAACTTCTCCACAGCCCCGCTTTCCCGACACAAAACCTCGGGTTGGAACTATGATGAAAAACAAACTTACCTTCATCGAGGATAAACGCGGTAACTACTGTGGTCAATACGACCAACAGGGTCAGAAGTTTCACAAACATAATCACTACAATTTCTTGTCACTTCATTTGCATTGAAACAAAAGCCATGGGAGTATCACCAATCAAAGCACCACCCGCGCGTATCCCATTCACCGTGTCACAAAGCACGAGTAGTACACCCTGCACGTTCCACTGCTCCACGCACACTGAACCCATGAGTTGCCCGCTACCCGCCAGGTGCACCGGGGGCTCCTGACATCTGCTGGCCACTCCGGCAACTTCTCCCCACCATAGTACCAAGTGAGTACTTGCTTAGTCGACAATTGTGGTTCCCAGAGTCCACACGTTAGAGATAGATCCTCGGACCAATAGAAAGAGCTCACCATGACATGTGTCGCCAAGTACTGAGTGGCCCCCCTCCACACCCCAAGCCCACGCAGTGGGGGGACCTGCTCTCACACGTACAGCTTCTTTTAACCACATTTACTCATCGTTTATTTTTTACTTCAGCGTAACTGTTGGTTTTGCCCTTATTGAGAACTACTAAAAGCTATACGAGTCACCGTTTCCCGTCTTAGTGTGTGTGACTGAGTGAGGCTTGCAGCAGTATGAGGCGTGGCGGTCCCTAGAGGACGAGTAATTAATGAGGGCTCCACACCTGGCCTCACTGACGACCCAGGTGCAGAATGTATCAGCAGAGACAAATGGAAGCATAATATAACTGACTGTGCCGCGTTTAACCTCGCCTTCACCTCCTATACTGTTTACTTTTGCTTTTATCCTCTTCACCGCTGATCGGCTCGTAAGCCGCTTGGGCGATCGGTTACGTCTGTGTGTGTGTGTGTGTGTGTGTGTGTATTATAAGAGACACCAATGCATTATTATAAAAAACTAATACATTATTATGTATTACAGTCTACACCCCAGAATCCACTACTATACCTGGATATTCAACTCCCCGAAACACTAAAATTATTAAACAAAGGAAATGAAACGAGCAAACGATGACAGTAATTATGGTGGAAAAATTATCGTTTGCAAATCGAGCTGAAATGTAGGGGAGAAAACATTTCACAGAACATGACTAAGGGGAGGGGGTGGGTGGTGGGTGTGGGGCTATGAGTGAGCGGCAGGCAGTAGGAGAGCATAGCTTGGCAGTCTTGGCTGGCTCCAGTACGCCTCTGACCTTTCCCGAGGAACACCACTGTTCTTTGAGTCTTCCGCATTACCAGGTCTCTCTCTCTCTCTTTAATTACAAATTCTCACACATAACTTTAATTGTCATAAGATTTAAAGTGTATATATATATATATATATATATATATATATATATATATATATATATATATATATATATATATATATATATATATATATATATATATATATATATATATATATATATATAAAATATATATATATATATATATATATATATATATATATATATATATATATATATATATATATATAATATACATATGTTATAGTGTATGTGTGTGTATTCTTTAAATTTAAAAACAAATATTAAAATATAGACCAAAATACAGACAAAAACAACGAGTATTTATTCTAAATATGAAAACAAAATATCTCTGTTGTAAACAGAGATAAACATTTATTTCACAGTACAATAAGAAAATAAAAAACACGGTAACAAACACAACACAAACCTCAAAACTGAAAAATATAAACATAAAAGGTCGACAAGAAACGCAAAAGAACTTCACCTCTTTGAAAACAAGAGAACTATTATCGAAAACAATAATAAATGAAGCAACAACGACAAGAATGAAAAAAGAACTAACCACTAATATCATCTAAAAACAACAACTAAAAATCAGAGAAAAACATAATGTTTCATGTCACTGGAAAGTAAAAAAAAAAAACCGCTATCACTCAAAACATAAGTAAGAGAAACAAGGAGAAAAAAGAAAAACAAATAAGGCAAGCAGAAACTAATATCAACAAAGAAAAGAAAAACAGAAAAAACAATACTGACGAAAAACACAATATAGCATGTCATTGAAAAGCAAAAAAACAATAACAGGACAACACTAACAAAATAGACGCAACAAAAACAAACAAACAAACTAATGTAACGAAAAACAGGAAAACCACGAAACGAGAGACAGACAGTCAGACAGACAGACAAAAAAGCCAAACGAAAGATATGCAGCATGCTCAGTTCCCAAAACAAGTGCCTCAAGAGTATACAGTACTGGCAAAACAGCTTAACATCAACACTGCCGTAAACATAAAACAGCACAATTACGAAATAAAACAAGAATAATTAAATATTTAACCTAAACAAAACAAAAACGAAGCGAGCAGAACCTTTACTTCAACCAAGATAACAAGTCCGAACTACCTTACTTTAAGGCATCAGCAACAACAACAGATCAACCTTACTCATCGATTACAACAACAACACAACCTTACTCATCCAAGACAACAACAACATAACCTTACTCATCCAAGACAACAACAACACAACCTTACTCATCCAAGACAACAACACAACCTTACTCATCCAAGACAACAACAACATAACCTTACTCATCCAAGACAACAACAACACAACCTTACTCATCCAAGACAACAACAACACAACCTTACTCATCCAAGACAACAACAACACAACCTTACTCATCCAAGACAACAACAACAGATCAACCTTACTCATCGATTACAACAACAACACAACCTTACTCATCCAAGACAACAACAACAGATCAACCTTACTCATCGATTACAACAACAACACAACCTTACTCATCCAAGACAACAACAACAGATCAACCTTACTCATCGATTACAACAACAACACAACCTTACTCATCCAAGACAACAACAACAGATCAACCTTACTCATCGATTACAACAACAACACAACCTTACTCATCCAAGACAACAACAACAGATCAACCTTACTCATCGATTACAACAACAACACAACCTTACTCATCCAAGACAACAACAACAGATCAACCTTACTCATCGATTACAACAACAACACAACCTTACTCATCCAAGACAACAACAACAGATCAACCTTACTCATCGATTACAACAACAACACAACCTTACTCATCCAAGACAACAACAACATAACCTTACTCATCCAAGACAACAACAACATAACCTTACTCATCCAAGACAACAACAACACAACCTTACTCATCCAAGACAACAACAACACAACCTTACTCATCCAAGACAACAACAACATAACCTTACTCATCCAAGACAACAACAACATAACCTTACTCATCCAAGACAACAACAACACAACCTTACTCATCCAAGACAACAACAACATAACCTTACTTATCCAAGACAACAACGACACAACCTTACTCATCCAAGACAACAACAACAACAACCTTACTTATCCAAGACAACAACAACACAACCTTACTCATCCAAGACAACAACAACACAACCTTTCTCATCCAAGACAACAACAACACAACCTTACTCATCCAAGACAACAACAACATAACCTTACTTGCCCAAGACAACAACTACACAACCTTACTTATCCAAGACAACAACGACACAACCTTACTTGCCCAAGACAACAACTACACAACCTTACTCATCCAAGGCAACAACAACACAACCTTACTTATCCAAGACAACAGCAACACAACCTTACTCATCCATGACAACAACAACACAACCTTACTCATCCAAGACAACAACAACACAACCTTACTCATCCAAGAAAACAACAACACAACCTTACTCATCCAAGACAACAACAACACAACCTTACTTCATCCATGACAACAACAACACAACCTTACTCATCCAAGACAACAACAACATAACCTTACTCATCCAAGACAACAACACAACCTATTTATCCAAGACAACAACAACACAACCTTACTTATCCAAGACAACAACAACACAACCTTACTCATCCAGACAACAACAACACAACCTTACTCATCCAAGACAACAACAAACAACCTTACTTATCCAAGACAACAACAACATAACCTTACTCATCCAAGACAACAACAACACAACCTATCTTATCCAAGACAACAACAACACAACCTTATCCAGGACAACAACAAACACCTTACTCATCCAAGAAACAACAAACAACCTTACTCATCCAAGACAACAACAACACAACCTTACTCATCCAAGACAACAACAACAACAACTCCATCCAGACAACACAACCTTACTCCATCCAAGACAACAACAACACAACCTACTCATCCAAGACAACAACAACACAACCTTACTCATCCAAGACAACAACACAACCTTATCATCCAGACAACAACAACACAACTTACTCATCCAAGAGACAACAACAACACAACCCACTCATCCAAGACAACAACAACAACACAACCTTACTCATCCAAGACAACAACAACACAACCTTACTCATCCAAGACAACAACAACACAACCTTACTCATCTAAGACAACAACAACACAACCTTACTCATCCAAGACAACAACAACACAACCTTACCACCCAAGACAACAACAACACAACCTTACTCATCCAAGACAACAACAACACAAACTTACTCATCCAAGACAACAACAACACAACCCATTCCATCCAAGACAACAACAACACAACCTACTCATCCAAGACAACAACAACACAACCTTACTTATCCAAGACAACAACAACAATACAACCATTCTCATCCAAGACAACAACAACACAACCTTACTCATCGAATACAACAACAACATAACCTTTCTTCCAAGACAACAACAACATCAACCTCATCCAAGACAACAGCAAAACAACCTCATTATCCAAGACAACAACAACACAACCTTACTCATCCAAGACAAGCAACACAACCTACTCATCAAGACAACAACACAACCTACTCATCCAAGACAACAGCAACACAACCTTACTCATCCAAGACAACAACAACACAACCCTCTCATCCAAGACAACAACAACACAACTCATCATCCAAGACAATAGCAACACAACCTTTTATCCAAGACAACAACAACACAACTCCATTTATCCAAGACAACAACAACACAACCTACTCATCCAAGACAACAACAACACAACCTTACTCATCCAAGACAACATCAACACAACCCATTCCATCCAAGACAACAGCAACACAAACCTTACTCATCCAAGACAACAACACAACCTTACTCATCCATGACAACAACAACAACACAACCTTTCATCCAAGACAGCAACAACATAACCTACTCATCAAAGACAACAACAACAACAACACAGCCTTACTCATCGAAGACAACAGCAAAACAACAACCTTACTCATCCAAGACAACAACAGATTATTTTACGAGCAAAAACATGAAGCTGTTCTAGAACACTAACAAAAACAGGGGTCGCGTCAGTATACCTTCATTCCCTCAAAAACAAGTCATCAGTTGCGGAGAAAAAACGTCCACCCACTTTTGGCTTTTTTAGGGGAGTTGTTTTTATCTTGTTTAATCTGTGTTCTCGTCTGTTAGTTTACGTTACATTGTGTCTGTTTGGTTACCTGTTGTTACTGTTGCTTTTGTCTGTGTGGTGATCTGTTTTTACTGTTGTTGTTGATGTTGCTTAGTCAGTATCCTTGTCTGTTAATATGTGTTTTTTCTGCTTAGCGAGCGACCTGTTGCTGTTGTTGAAGGTCAGTTTGTCCGCGTAAGCGATATGTTGATGATGATGACGCTCAGGGAATGCTTGAGTCAATCGGATCTATTTTATTCAAGTTTTTGTCTCTGATAATATAATTCTCTGGTTTTTTGTCAGTGGTAATCAATTGATTTTTTTCTGTTTTTGTTAGTGTGTTGGTCTGTTTTTTATCACTGTTTTTGTTGGAGTGTTGGCCAGTTCTTTGCTATTTGATTTTATCTAATGTTACTACTGTACTATCTACTAGTATAATTTTCATTTCTTTGTTGTTGTTGTTGTTAATTTATCTACTTATTGTCGTTTGCTGTCTTAGGAGTATTTGTTATTGTTACTTTTGTTACAATATTAGTCTGTTTGATTGTTATTATTGTTGTTGTGAATGAATGGCCTGTTATTGCTGTCGCGTTGTTCCTAGTTAATGTACTTGTCTGGTACTGTTACTCTTACTGGTTCATTATTAATTGTTGTAAGTTATGTTATCTGTTTTTCTGTTGTTGTTACTGTTGTTAGCTCACCTGTTTCTCAATTTCTCCCGGTTTTGTCGCGGAGGAATATTGTAATGAGGATACAGCCAACTGCTCTATCCTGCTGCATCTTACAGACTCAACACACCCACCGGGACCGCCTCTACTGTTACGCGTAGTCAGTGATAGAGACAAGAAATTCGTTTCCCTTGATACTAAGGTTACATATAAGCGGATCATATGAAGAATCTCTCTCCCCCCAGGTCGCGCTAGGGGGGATTCTTCAGGTGGGTGCGCTCGAAGTGGGTATTGTACAGTTGATCGCCATAACCAGCACCCAGGTAATGCGATCAGTTAGTGAAGATTATGTTACGGCCTAACCTAACATAACCTAACCTATCAGGCTTCGTTAAATTATGTTTAATTCTTTTTATAAAGTTTTTGTGCTTATGTTGTATTTGTGTTTCCTGAATACATTCATTGGTTGACTTACGATTCCCAAACTAGTGAGGGAAAGCAATTAATCTGTTAGAACAGGTGGGAGGGGAGAGGGGGGAGGGTCATTCTTCAGGTGGCTATTCTGAGGGAGATTCTTCATACTGTATGATCCCATATCAGCAACTACTGAAGGAAGATTTGAAGCTAAGGTGAAGAAAGAACTGGATGTTACACAGGACAAGGAATCTTCAACATCCCCCCGGCCAACCCAGGAGGGGTAGGGGCGGGGCAGTGTGCGTACGTCCCGCGGCGGCATAAAATCGTCGGCTTTTATCAATTCAAGAAAATTAGGTCTGAAGCACAATACCAGGCGCTACTGTCACCTGTCAACACACCAACAAATATTACAGTACACACAACTGTCTCTCCTCCACCAAAAGAAAAAAATATCTAGCAAGGCAGCAGAGAGAAAAGCGTAGGAGACTCATTTAGGTTCACGATTTATTTTACGTATTTTTTAAGTTGCCATTACTGTAATTTTTGTTTGCTCGTTGAGGGCGGGAGTAGAGTATTTCTGAATGATTAGACTGGTAGTGTGATTGACGTACATAAGATACACAGCGAGAGGGAGTTAAGTGTATTGTTGTAATGTGTGTGTGGGGGGGAGGGAGTTGCGTGTGTGTTTGTGTGTGAGGGGAAGGGTGGTGGGTGTGTGTGTGTGTGTGTGTGTGTGTGCGTGTTACATATTGGTGCATTTAATACAGTACATAAATTATTCCTTTTAAACTTACTGTAAGCCATAACTTGACACTACCTTTTATTCTTCTGTTGTGAGAATGTTACGGCTGTCGAAATTGGTCACACTCAGGTTGAGCTTAACATATGAAACATATCATCATCCTATGCCCTCCAGAGCTGATCCACTGGCCTCTCAAGAGAACGTTTACAAGTCAAACTCTGGCGTCACCACGTAAGTCGAGCGTCATGTATCAATCGCAGGCAGGTATGGTGACAACAGTTAACCATCCTCACCATCCACACTCTCTGACAAGAAATATGTCTTCCAATTTGTTATAATGAAAAATTGATGAATGTATACCGAACCTTAATTACGTTCACTTCGGCGTTGGTGTTCAGCCGTGGATCATGTTACCGACTAATCTTTACTCAAACACCGCACATGATTACCACCTGACATCAACTTCAACCTGTGCCACGTTTTTCCAGACAGGTCCCGGAACTGTTTCCCACTAATGAGGCATCAGAACTGCTAGCCAGGGCCACTCCTGGCGTGTAATTGCTAAAGTTGCGACTCATCTAAGAAAGTCATTACTCGCGGCGGTCTTGTCCTGCCGGAGATGTATGTTGTTCACTGTGTTATTACGGCTCACGTCTCCTGCTCGCTGCTCTCACAGTACAGAACACTCGGGCTTGTTACTTTGTCCCAGGTATCATGTTTGGCTGTATGTCTGTGTCTAGCTCTATGCAGTCTCTTGCCTACCTACATTCTAATTCTTCCTCTGAGAGAGAGAGAGAGAGAGAGAGAGAGAGAGAGAGAGAGAGAGAGAGAGAAAAGAGAGAGAGAGAGAGAGAGAGAGAGAGAGAGAGAGAGAGAGAGAGAGAGAGAGAGAGAGATCTTCTTGACTTTACAAAACTAAGTGGTCCGTAGAACCATAACCAAATTATAAAATAAAGAAAATGAGATGCTTTGGCTATTTAATTAGGAATGAGGGGATAATAGTATTTATATTAACTGGTAAGATTGAGGGTAGGAGTACCGAGGGAAGGCAGAGACTGAGGTAGATAAATAAAATTAAAAACGGTGGTTCCCGCAGTTATAAAATCTTAGAAGATTTGCGATGACACCACGAAAAAGTTAGTTTTGAAGGGCCGTGGTCGCCACCTTGCAGATCTGAGAATGGCACTGTGACTGAACGATTTATATCAATTAACATTCCATCTTGTAACTGGACGCTTGTATGATCTCAGATTTTTAGAGCATATATATATATATATATATATATATATATATATATATATATATATATATATATATATATATATATATATATATATATATATATATATATATATATATATATATATATATATATATATGTTGTTACGAAATTTCCACCCAGCAATTACGAACCACGCCATCTATTGTCCTGATCTACCCACGGCACCTGAGCAACGCTATCTAGGACGAGACACGAGTATGACTCTCCTGTCTTTAGTTACCACCGAGGCTCTCCATATCCTGCTGCGTCACCTCTCAGTCTTTGTCAGCTCCAATTCGGAGGAGAGGGTAATTTGCCCTTGGGAAGTGACCACAGGATCATCTAGCCTCTAAACCTACGTGCAGTGACTACCTACCGTCTTCTACAATACTCAGCCTTACTCGTCAGCCATCTCAGCTCCTCACTTAAGTACTTGTATTTTGTATTAACTCCCCCACGTCCACTTGCTTCAAGATTGTTTATGTTGTATTAATATGTATATACTGTTAATGTTTAGGTTAAGTTTGGTTAAGGGTAATTTATAAGCTGAATATTTTGTTAAGGGATTTATGGTACTTAATTATACACAACGAAAACTCGCATCCTTTGTCTACCCTTTATAGTCCGATTGTCTTTGTTTTTTTGTTGTTGTTACCTGTTGGGATCTGGGTAGACGTATAACTATATTCTAAATCCCCAACTCGTAACAATGGGCGACCGTGACAGGACCCAACATTAAGTGCCATATTCCTTCCTCCCTTGTAACTCCTTGTTAATTATTCCTCCCAGTCACTTCTGTTCACAATTGCTTTACGGTGGTTTAAAGTTTCCTTCATATGTGTGTGCATATATTGGTATTATCGTACAGTAAGAGTGACAGACGTAGGATATTAGGTTCCAAGTGTCATAAGGCTTACCTATTATTACACGTGGCAGTCGTGTGGTAAGTCTACCGAGTGTTGAAGAATCCGACTGTTTAATGCCGTACCTCACCTAGAGTAGGTTGTTCCGTCACTAGTTTACGGTGAAGTGATATCTTGGGACGCCATTGCCTACCAGGACCCTATAATTATAAAGCCTCAATTATTGTTCTTCTCATTATCTCATCTAGGGTCAATCATACCATTTATCGTGCTGTTAATCCGATCTTTATATATTATTAATGTCAGAATACGCCCTTCCTCTTTAAAGTATCTCGGGGTTGTTAATCCGGATCTTTATATAAAATGCCGTAATACGCCCTTCCTCTTTAAAGTATCTCGGGGTTGTTAATCCGGATCTTTATATAAAATGCCGTAATACGCCCTTCCTCTTTCAAGTATCTCAGGGTTGTTAATCCGGATCTTTATATAAATGCCGTAATACGCCCTTCCCCTTTCAAGTCTCTTAAACCTTATCTAAGGATCTTCTCAGAAGAACAATAATCATAAGTGTAATTTCCCTAGGTAGTTTCCGGGACTTTCTGGTTATCCACTGCCGTGATATTTTCTAGGGTAATCCACTTTTCTTATCTTTTTGACCATTAATTAATTTATCTAGGTTTTCTTAATGGCCACCTCAGGATTTGTTAAACTTGGTAGTCCTGGAGGAGTGGAAGAGCAAGATACCATTTCACATCATGAAGCATGTGGAGGAGCATGGAGAGGTTAATTTAGGACGTGCGGCTGAGCTGGCTGATGAGTACGCCTTGCTGGTGGAGTCACTGTGCCGTAGGGAACGTGGTACTTCCCGACATGTTAGGTCCTCCTCTGATGATAACCTTGGGAACGTGAGTGGTAGGTCGAAAGGTCCCACACCTACGCCCCCCGATGCAACCAAGCTTACTTGTTCTTACTGTAAAAACCCAGGCCACACGATCCAGAATTGTAAACACCCAAAGTGTCGAATTGCTAAAAGTAGTTCCCTGGATCCCAAATCCAAACCAATAGCAAACACCAATGTGGAAAGGCCCCATCAGGATCTCTTCTCTTCATTCACCTATGAGGGAAAAATTTCAATCATGGAGGGGTCTCGTTCTTTCCCTATTCGTATACTACGTGATACGGGCGCAGCACAATCTATCCTCCTGTTTAACGTCATTCCTGATATATCTACCGCATTTACTAATGAGAGTGTTCTAATTTCGGATCTCTCATCCCATTCTTCCTATCCTTTAGCTAAAGTGCACCTCCAATGTCCCTTGATTACTGGGGAAGTGCAAATAGCCATAAGGAAAGACCCAATGCCTGTGTGCGGCATTCATTTATTATTGGGTAATGACTTGGTAGGAGATCTAGTGGTTCCTAACATAAAGACAGTCGACTCTCCCTTACCTGTCAACTCCACCACTGACCTTAAAGAAACTATTCCTCATCTTTTCCCATCTTGTGCTGTCACCCGGTCACAGAGTGTGCGGAATGGGCCCTCTTCATCTAAAACCACCTCTAATATCTTCCTACCCACAGAAGATCTGTACAATAAGACCATTAGTAAGGAGGAGCTCGTTAAAGCCCAACAATCTGATCCATCTTTGACTAAACTTCATCATGCATCAGTTGAGGGTAAAGATTTTAACACCCTTCCGTGTTTTTATTATCATGAAGGGGTTTTGATGAGGGCTTATAGGCCCCCTGAGCTTGCCCATCTAGACACGTGGTCTGAAATACATCAAGTGGTAATTCCCACCTCAGTCAGACCAGCATTAATTGCCCTTGCCCATGATGGTATTTCAGGACATTTGGGAATCCTGAAAACATATATAAAGCTCCTCCAACACTATTATTGGCCTGGACTTAGGAAGGATGTGTCAAAGTACCTAAAATCTTGTCATATTTGTCAAATGGTAGGAAAACCAAATGAAAGTATACCAGCAGCTCCCATTAAGCCCATCCCAGTATTTTCTACACCATTTGAAAAGATTGTTGTGGATTGTGTGGGCCCATTAACAAAGACTAAGAAGGGAAATCAATTCCTGCTCACAGTTATGGATACCAGTACACGTTATCCTGAGGCTTTTCCCCTTAAAAGCATCACTTCAAAAAACGTAATCAAACATCTTTTGCACCTTTTCACTTCAGTGGGCATTCCTAAAGAGATCCAATCCGATCAGGGCACCAATTTTACGAGCAATCTTTTCAAACAGGTGATGAAAGACCTCAGTGTGGACCATTGTACATCTTCGGCTTACCACCCACAATCCCAAGGTTGCTTGGAACGGTTCCATCAAACTTTCAAATCAATGCTCAAAAATACTGTATAGAACACCAAAAGGAATGGGATGAAAGCATAGACTTGTTACTCTTTGCCATCAGGGAATGTCCCCAGGAGTCATTGGGTTTCTCCCCGTTCGAGTTACTATATGGGAGACAAATAAGGGGACCCCTTAAAATAGTAAAGGAGCAGTGGTTTGACACTCCATCTATTAAGCCCGCAACAGTTTCCCAATACATTGACACTTTAAGGGACAAATTAACTGAGGTCCGAACCATTGCTCAGTCAAACTTAAAAAAAGTCCAAGGAAAAATGGTGAAGTCCCAACCTAAATTAGTTAAAAGATCATTTTCTCCAGGTGACAAAGTGTTACTCTTTCTACCCATTCCAGGCTCTCCCCTTAAAAGCAAGTTTACTGGTCCCTATATAGTTGCTAATAAACTATCTCCTCTCAACTATATAGTCCATACTCCTGATCGCAGAAAAGATTCACAACTTGTTCACATTAATCTCATGGAAATTTTACCATTCCAGGGCAGTCAGAGGAAGACATCCTAGAGGCTATAAGTCAACCTTGTAATTGCATACGGTTTTGCCAGGGCCGAGCCAAGACAGATGATATGGACTCATTGAGAATTTAGACTTCACTCTAAAGAAAAAACTCCGCTAATAGTCACATACTCAAACAATTTGATGAGTATTTTTCTGTTCTGAATCCATCTCAAGCAAAAGATCTCACTAAGTTATTATCAACATTTCCTAAAGTCACGTCAGACCTCCCAGGTTTTTGCAATATACTTAAACATGATATTAAGCTAATCTCAGATGATGTACAACCCATTAGGCAATCAGCCTATCGACTAAATCCACAAAAAAAAGAGATTATGAAAAGGAGGTAGATTTTTTGTTAAAACATAACTTAGCTGAGCCTAGTACCTCCCCCTGGGCTTCACCTTGCCTTCTCATTCCAAAACCCGATGGCACTTTTCGTTTCTGTACCGATTATCGTAAAGTGAACCAGGTCACTGTCTCAGACTCCTACCCTTTACCTTTGATTGAAGATATAATAGACAGCATAGGCTGTGCCAAATTTATCAGTACGGTGGACTTATTGAAAGGATATTATCAAGTGGGACTCACGGATAGGGCCAAAATAATCTCGGCATTTATAACTCCATTTGGTCTTTTTTCAATATTTGGTTATGGCGTTTGGCTTTTCTAATGCTCCGGCCACATTCCAGAGGGCCATCAACTTCCTAATTCAGGACCTAGGTGGGACGTTCGCCTACCTGGATGACCTGGTGGTGGTGTCGGACAGCTGGGACGAACATCTGGTGCGTTTGGAGATACTGTTTGCACGACTGCAAGAGACTGGATTCACCATAAACCTGGCTAAATCTGCTTTTGGCCGGGCCTCAGTGACTTACCTGGGACACATCGTTGGGCATGGTATGGTGAGACCCAAGGACGCAAACGTTAGAGCCATCTTGTCCTTTCCCACTCCAAGGACGAGGAAGGAACTCATGCGCTTCCTGGGGATGTGCGGCTACTACCGTCGGTTCTGCAGTAACTTCTCCAGCGTGGCCGGACCCCTCACAGACCTTACCAGTTCTGCGGTCCCTTACATCTGGAACCAGAGGTGCGACCAGTCTTTCCACCGCCTCAAAGCCTTCCTTGCCTCCAAGCCTGTAGTCCACCCCCCTGACTACACCTCGCCCTTCCATCTGCAAATCGACGCTAGTGGTGTCGGAGTGGGGGCTGTGCTCCTACAACCCGACCCAACCACTGATGTTCTTCACCCTGTGGCATATTACTCCGCCAAGTTGAAAAAACATCAGACCAACTACTCGACCATAGAGAAGGAGGCCTTGGCTCTGGTGTTGGCAATAAAGAAGTTTGAATGTTACCTCCAGTCTTGCCCACAAACAACCCTAGTCTTCACCGACCATAACCCACTGACGTTCATCCAAACCAACAAGACCTCCAACCAGCGAATCCTCCGCTGGGCTCTCCTCACCCAGCCCTATAATCTACAAGTCCGGCACATAAAGGGGGTCGATAACCTGATTGCAGACTCCTTATCCCGAGCTCCAGTGGAAATGCAGCAGCTACTCTCCAGACGCACCAGGTGATCACCTCCTTCGCGCCCGCGCTACGGAGGTCTTTGGAGGGGGGGTGTTACGAACCCCTCCACCCAGCACTACGAACCACGCCATCTATTGTCCTGATCTACCTACCCAGCACCCCGAGCAACGCCATCTAGGGACGAGACACGAGTATGACTCGTCTTAGTTACCACTCCGAGGTTTCCCTTCTCCATATCCTGGGTTGCGTCACCTCCTCAGTCTTCTTTGTCAGCTCCAATTCGAGGAGAGGGCACTTGGCTCTGGGAAGTGACCACAGGATCATCTATCCTCTAAACCTACGTGCAGTGACTACCTACCGTCTTCTACAATACTCAGCCTTACTCGTCAGCCATCTCAGCTCCTCACTTAAGTACTTGTATTTTGTATTAACTCCCCCACGTCCACTTGCTTCAAAATTGTTTATGTTGTATTAATATGTATATACTGTTAATGTTTAGGTTAAGTTTGGTTAAGGGTAATTTATAAGCTGAATATTTTGTTAAGGAATTTATGGTACTTTATTATACACAACGAAAACTCGCATCCTTTGTCTACCCTTTTATAGTCCGTTTGTCTTTTTTTTTTTGTTACCTGTTGGGATCTGGGTAGACGTATAACTATATTCTAAATCCCTCAACTCGTAATAATATATATATATATATATATATATATATATATATATATATATATATATATATATATATATATATATATATATATATATATATATATATATATATATATATATATATATATATATATATATATATATATATATATATATGCTGATAACCACAAGGAAACAAGAAAACACGAAGTTCCCAAGCGCTTTCGTGTAATTCACATCTTCAGGGGTGAGGACAGAGAAGGGTGTTATCCAGTGTTACGCTACCAAAAATCACACATTTTCCGGTACAGGTGTAGCAGCCCACATTAACCCCCCCGCCAAACTATACCCGGGGTTACAGTGGACTAGCCCAAAGTATACCCAGGGGTATAAAATAGCCCTGGCTATATTATACCCGGGGTATATTTTGGGCTAGTATTAAGTAATAGATAAAATACAATTACAAATTTAGATATTGGAGAAACATTTGGAAATAGCGATCACAAAGTCATCAGATTTGACCTTAACTTAACAAATGAGAAGAAAGGGAATAATAGAATTGTAACAGACTTCAGAAAAGCAAATTTTATAGGTTTAAGAGATAGGCTTAGGAATGAGGTGTGGGGTGGTATTACCCCACCAGGGCCAGAACAAGTGAATTCAGGTCCCGTGGGAGAGGTAGGTTAGGTTAGGTTAGGTTAGGTGAGAAATAGAATCAAAATTTAATATCTGAGTGTGTTTTTCAATTTAAATTAAGATAGTTTAGCCAGACCACTGCGTTCAAAACAGAACTCTCATAGGGCTGGTTTCTGAGTGTGTGTGGGGGGTATAATCTGGCTTAGGAGGGTATGAAATAGCCTAGCCTGTTTTATACCCCGGGGTATAAACTGGACTAGTCCAGAATATAGCCGGGGTATAAAACAGGCTAGCCCACTTTAACCCCGGGTATAGTCTGGGGAGGGGGTATATTTTGGGCTGTTACACCGGGTTTGCTCCCGTACTAACACTGAATAAATCAACTGCCCGATGGGTTAGTAAGCTGATTACTGGTTAAAAAAAATCATTCTAGTGAAATTCTCCACGTGTGACAAAAACGTTCTGGTGAAGCGGCCTTTTGGTTTGGGTTCTGTGTCTGCCTACTGTGCCTACTATACTGTTACGGATACTCGCTGTAGTGTTGTAATTACAGGGTGACGGAAAAGTTACAGTGTACTTTTTAATTGTATATTATTATTTAATTATTATTTATAACATAGAACATGCAACAAGTGTTCAAAATTATTGTCACTATCACCATGTCATCCCTGTAAGCGGAGTAACATGTTATTGAACACTCGTTCCAGCTCTTCCTGTATAGCTTCCCTCACTGCACTGCAACTTTATGATCACTCTGTATTATACACGAGTCACTCATGTCTTATAGTCCCAGACATTCTACCCTCTTACTGATTCCCCGCCGTACAAGGACAGCCACTAAACTCCCTTTAACACAGCGTCATAGTATTGAATGGTTGATGAGACACGCTGCCCGAGACTAATATAGTCGGCCAGGGGAAAATTTGTAACAGTAACAGAACAAAAAACAATAACTGAATTTATTAACAGTCTCTAGTCACTGTGTCGGCCAAAAAATAAATTTCTTCTTATGTAGGAATTATTTTTTTTTTTTTTGGTTGGTGAAACTTTCTTCTCCGTCAATGAGTAAATGATTGACCAAATGACGTTCAGAGAGCTAAACGGACAACAAGCAAATACGTAAATGAGTCCATTAAATTTCGACAATCAGACCGATTTTGGAGCTATTCTAAGCATGTCAAGCTTACTCTGGTTAGTTCAGTAACATTTGATGATAGATAATTGGTGGATAAATGGCTGACTTAAAATACCTGCAATTACGGCGAACATTTAGGCCGGGTAAAAACGGATTTTCTATGATGTTTCCCAGGTGACATCTGACGAGTGTGCTGCTCTTATTACCACTGCCAGCTTACCTGTGGGAAAAAGGAAAATTAATTTTTGTATTTACGAATAAAGACTTTATTACATTTTCCATTAACATATACTGGTAGAATAATGAAAATGAGGGAGAATATTAAACAAGCTACTCCCGGGGAGTTAATACTTATTGCAGTTACACAATTCTCTCAATGAGCATTTTGTGACTAAGCAGCATGTGACTTTATTAATGTATGAGTATTATCTAACTTTAGAGTGAACAATTGACTCAATAAAAAGCCATTCTACCTGGAAAAACTTGGTCGTATAGATTACTATAATATGAAAAGTGATATAGGAAAATGAAAGAGGGTCCCACAATCTGCTAAGAGTACTGCGGATAAATCACTTATCATACCTAATTTTTCACTCTCTTTGGTATAATTTATCACACGATATGTTTCATTACTTAAACGATGCCCTAACCTCATCAAATGGTGAGCTTCAGTGACTGTAGTTTACATAATCGACCGCTGAATATATTGCCTATCTTAAACAAATTTGCCTGTACATTGAAGGAAAAAGCTTAACCTCATAATCATAAACGGTAAAATCCGTGAGTTTTACACATATCTTCAACCTAACAGACAGGTACTTATATCCCAAAGACCTGGTCAATTCTGTTGATAATATTTATTAATGAGAGACTTTGTCATCTTCAAGTGTCATACTGCCGGTGGAAGAGAGGGTGTCAGATACACTTTTAATCTGACTTTTCATTTGTTCGGAAAATTTACTGATCCGGATGTGATGGGTAATCATTCATTCACGCTGGTCTTTGTTTCAAGGTTAAGTAACGTAAAGTTAGACTAACAATGAAACTTGGGAATAGTAAACCTTCAAACTACCACACTTGGAACACAATTACGTAACTTGTGATCCACTCTGAGAACACTAAGTACAGTAGAGATGATTTCAAAGTCGAAACAGTTGTGTTACCTTTACATTCTATAATTCTGAAATACACTGACAGTCAAGACACTTATACAAGCAATAGAACTGATATCTTGTTATACGAAAGTACAGTATACCCCAGCATACCCTTATTGCCGAACGTTCCATGTATTGAGCAGGAATATATTTACTAAGAACAACAACACCAACAACAAACTCCTACAAGAGTGAGGTGTCAAGTTTACTTAAGAAACAGACCCACATTATAAGTAAAGACCCAAAATATCAGACACTTAAAAGTATTCCACCTTCATGAAATATTCAATACTTAGCAAAATGAATTGTCCACATTTAGTTTGATCTCTCGTCATTTTTTAATGTGTTTGGACTAGTGTATTAATAACCTTAATACGCGCTTAAAGACCTTCGTTGTAGTAGCGATGTAATAACATTATAATAACAGCATTATACATTCTTCGATCTCTGAGCTGAACCTTCTCAACATTTACAATACATTAATGAAAAAAAGAGCTCCTCCTCAAGTTACAGTATTCTTTCCATATATATTTTTTATTCTATTTTATAGTTTAAAACAATCGAATCTAAGGACGAAAACAGCTAATTAAAATATTTAAGCGTAGTTTCATAATGAAGAAGAGTACCAGGGAAAACATAAACATCTTGACTAAGTTGGGTTTCTTTAATTTACTAATGTTTCGGAAATTCATTTTCCATTAACAGAGTCTAGAAAACAGAGAAAAAGTAAAAACAAAAAATATACAGGTAATATACAATAAAAAGGAAATAATATTCTAAAATTTTCCTTCAGCAATTTTTTTGAAAGAGCATTATAATTTAAAACAAATAAAAATGACGGGAGACCTACGTACAAAACTAAAATCAGAAAAATAACTTAATTGAGTCGAGCCTTAGTGAAAAAAATACAACAATTCACAGGAAGCCATATCACAAATGGATGGCTTGACTTTATATTGATACAAGGCTTCCATAATGAGGAGGTCCGTCTCACAGTTGCTCCTGCCAAGAACTGAGAAATCGGACTGCGAAAACGGGTGGTCATGTTGGTGGGCGTGGTTACGGATAGCTGAATGTGGTGGTTATGTGATTAACTGGCCTGTTCGGACGGAACGGCCCAAGTGTTCATGGATGTGAGTTATCAAGTATTTTTTTGTTTTACCTACAGTATATATGCTGCCCTACAGCTAGCACACTTAAATTGATAAACAACTAATGATTGCAAGTGTGTAGGTATGGTGTCTTTAGAAGCTTCTTAAGTTTGTTTCTTAGGGTGAAACTGAGTGGGCCTGTGTACGGGATGGTGAAATATATAGAAAATTTAGGAACGGTGAGGATTTAAGGCTGTGGGACCAAAAATCGTATTAAGGGTTTTGCCTATATAAGTGTCTGTAAATCTCTTAGGGAAACCATTGTTAAGGAGTAGTTCCTTTATGTATTTCAGTTCAATGTCCAAGTGGAAATAGCTTGAACATATACTTAAAGGCTCTGTTAGTAAGAGTACGCACTAGATTTCGTTTGTAATTATGAGGAATGAATGATGAAAATTTTGTACTTAAACCTGTGAATGCTGGTTTTCTCTATAAGTCTGTCTCGAAACTATTACGAAGATGGTGGATAATATTTATGGATAATGCCCTTAAGATGTAAAATATTTAAGAGGAATTCACTTAATCTTTGAGAATGAGGTGAATTAGCACACGTTAATCAGTTCAGGGGTAGTTTTGTTTTATCATGGACACTTTTTTTTTTAATAATAATAATAATAATAATAATAATAAACGGTTTATTAATAGAGTTGCAGCAGGAGGCTGAAAATTTACAGACTTACATTTGATTTAGACATAATGATATAATATGCATTGAATATATTTGCAGGGCTGTACAGTACATAAACCAGGAGTTGTTTATTATTTTAACAATAGATGGGATGTTGCTGTTCTTATATCTATCGGTGAGGGCTCTTATGGGCTGAATTTTGTTGTAGTGCCGGACTGCACGAGGTGGGTGGGGGGCTGCCGGTGGCAGGAGGTGGCGATGACGAGGGTGGTGCATTAGTTGGCTGCCAAACCTTTCCAGTGCTTGGTGGTGGAGGTCACTGAGGAACACGTGTGTGTGTGTGTGTGTGTGTGTCACTGTAGATAGTAGACGTACCCAATGCATGAATGTTGGATGAAGTATTACTGCAAAAAAAATAGTGAACATTTACACACATTTGCCGGGCTATTCCAGCTTACACAATCCAGAAGGAACACAAAGGAGAGAAAATAAAGGTTATTGCTCTTCTTTATGAATTATTGAATTGAAATCCGTATAATGTAAATATAATAACCAAGTTAAAACATATTAATTCCGGATATAAAAAGTTTTGCCTGAAGAAAACTTAGTAACAAAAATTACATATGAATCTTGATTAAAAGCCTCCTATGGGCCGATGCGTTAAATCAGAAATAAACTGGAGCTATTACAAGATAAATATTTACCATAGGTCTTCCAGCCAGCCAGTATTAACGCAGACAATTGCAGAGTCTTTGTTATGGTTCACTTAAGTTGTTAAATGACTGGTTAAACTTTGTTCACATTTACGTTAATATTCTGGAAAACGTGAATAGACTATTTTACAACTTTTTTATTCTTTATTGGATTTATATGGAAATGCATTCAATAACGTTGTTTATACTGCTAGCTTTCAGTTATTATTCTAACTTGATAACTAATATGATTGATAGAATAATATTATCCACTTTGTTGAAAAACAAAACGAAATGCAAGTAAAAGTCTACAATAATCAAGTGGGAAACTGTCGAGGGTTTAGGTGTTAACGCCCTCTGGTTCTTTTAAAGATTACTGTCAGGTGGACCACTTCCGCTTTCACCAAGGATATTAAACAAGATTATGGACATTTGTAACAAAAGATGTCTATTTACAAGTATTTATACTAATAATCAGCATGAAGACAGTACAGAGCAACATAAACATATGTGGTATGGAAGTACCGGACTGCCGGTTGGAACAAATGTCGGGACTGTAGACACTGGATGTCAAGCGTGGGGCCTTGTATATTCACACGGCACAGGTGGTAAATAGGCGTCTTCTCAACAACTTCACAGGAGAGCAAGTATCCTCCTAACCGGCACAAGTACTTGATAAGGGACCCGGGAGGAACAGCACAGAGGCTAGGGCTGACAGTGTCCTAGCTGACATACAATGCTAGGAGTGCAGCAGTTCACACCAACGTGACCATGAATAAAAAGCTGCAACAATACAGTACATTAGAATAGTGTCTAATTATTTTAGTAGTAACTGTCAACATGATATTACATTTGCACAATTTATACAAATTTAGTTGTACAGACATATTAATTAACAAACATTACACTAGTCACCCTTAAAACGCAAACAACACCATAGGAACCATAAACCAAACATGATAATAAATAATATGGAATACTCACAGTTAGCAGATGACTAACTGGGTCAGAGGAAGGGAGCCAAGTGACCAGCCATACTGTTACACCCCGCATTATGACTCGGTTCGAACTACCCATGAGCAACACCTGCTTCAGATAGAGAGAACAAACCCAACACTGAAGAGTACAGTTCCAACAATCATTGGACTGGAATATACACCCTTTTCAGACACAATATGTTATTCATGAAAGTTCAGATAAAGTAAAGTTCAGATAAGATGAAGTTAAGATAACATGAAGTTCAAATAAGGGTAACACCAAAGCCAGACTTTACTACACGACGTATGACAAGATCTCAGATTTGTGCTAAAGGTGAGGTTAACGAGGCGAGATACACTGCAGACACTGTACGTACTGTACCATAAAAAACGTGACACTACTACACAATACATAACAAGATATAGCTGGTATAAT
Source organism: Homarus americanus (assembly GCF_018991925.1). Lineage (NCBI taxonomy): Eukaryota > Metazoa > Arthropoda > Malacostraca > Decapoda > Nephropidae > Homarus > Homarus americanus. The sequence goes on from NW_024743709.1 coordinate 14,649,568, forward strand.
TTCGAACAATTATGATATCGTGTCTCCTGTTATCATAGTTATAATGAGGCTAAGGCAACAGTCAGTCAAAATGGTAAAGAATATGTGGTGTGAATATTTGGCTTTTATGGTTAAATATTTAAAAGTTAAAGGGTGAGTCACAGTCATGGGGTGTGTCAGTCACGGGGTGAGTCAGTCACTGGGTGAGTCAGTCACGGGGTGTGTCAGTCACGGGGTGTGTCAGTCACGGGGTGTGTCAGTCACGGGGTGTGTCAGTCACGGGGTGTGTCAGTCACGGGGTGAATCAGTCACGGGGTGTGTCAGTCACGGGGTGTGTCAATCACGGGGTGAATCAGTCATGGGGTGTGTCACAGTTGTGTCACAGTCACTGGGTGAGTCAGTCACGGGGTGTGTAGTCACGGGGTGTCAGTCACTGGGTGAGTCACAGTCAGTCAAAGGGTGTCAGTCACACAGTCATGTCAGTCACTGGGTGAGTGTCAGTCAGTCGTGTGTCAGTCACGAGTCAGTCACTGGGTGTGTCAGTCAGTCACGGGGTGTGTCACAGTCACGGGGTGTGTCAGTCACGGGGTGTGTCAGTCACGGGGTGTGTCAGTCACGGGGTGTGTCAGTCACGGGGTGAATCAGTCACGGGGTGTGTCAGTCACGGGGTGTGTCAATCACGGGGTGAATCAGTCATGGGGTGTGTCAGTCATAGGATGTGTCAGTTATGGGGTGAGTCAAACTCATACGGTGAGTGAGTCAATAATCATGGTGGTTGTCGCTAATTGCTGGTTTTAGAAAAAAAATAAGGAAAGCCAGAAACAAGGATAACAACATAGATATAATAACATAAGTTTAGAGAGGGAGGTATAATTTATCGAGTAACTACAACAGATAAGATAAATTGAGAAAGAAGAAAGCGGAGAGGGAAGTATGTGATGCGGGAACACAAAAATAAAAAAACTGAACAGGTAGAAAAAAAAAGCGAGAATCACTGATAACGAAAGAGGGCTGAATTAATAATAATAAAAATAATAATAAATAACTTAATATTAAGTGGTTTGAGAGAGAGAGAGAGAGAGAGAGAGAGAGAGAGAGAGAGAGACGCACACGCATACACATCATTTCACTTAGTCAGGGGTAATTTTCCATCCTTCACAATAACATGTCAACACAACTGGTTATTCAGGCAACAGATATGAGGTGCCTGCGGCCTTATGCAATGTTAATTGGTCCAGCCTCACGCTTCAACATTTGTGAAGTGAGATCAATTTAGCTGGTATCAACTGAACGCCGCCCACTGACTCCCATTGTAAGGAGTTTCCCAGCTCCAAACAGTTGTCACGCCGGCATCATTATAATGACGATATTAAAAGAATGTGTTTCATATTTATTTGATTTTCATTTAGTTTGACTTTCTATACATAAACCTACTGCGCTCTCCGACGAAAACATAAAATTTTCAGTGAGTTATTTAATTGTTAGTTAGATCTGAATATTAATACTGAGTGACTGAAAAACTGACTGAGCGAAACTTTTTTGACCAGTAAGCAGTGATGTAGGTCATGACCAATTCTGAGACACCCTGTTTATATTTTAATGCTAAAACAGAATTGTTGATTCCAGTAACTTACGGTAAAATGAAACCCACAGCATTATTATTATTATTATTTACTGCAAGTTGATTTGGTTGCTTTGTCATTCATCTTCAGGGTATTCAATATATTTGTTTTGTTCTCATCTCGATTTATAATTTAATACCTCTGTTTGTGTGTCGCTTCTTCAGCGCTTGTCTGGCATTTCTTTAAACGTGTGTAGTGTTGCCTCTAATAAAAATCAAAACATTTTAGGATTATTTAGTCTCTACAGTATTCATTAACATTATGTCCTTCATAATGTTTACTTCAGCGTTCACCTGCTAAACACTTCACTTTTCTTGCAATCCTCTCCACCTGTACTGTTCTTTATTTCGCTCTTAGTCCTCCTATTTCTTTTGTTTTCACATTTGTTGACTTACATACACCACTGTTTGCTATCTTTGATTTACATTTAGAATAGAGTTTTCAAATTTTCGTTTCACTTCACTGCTGACTCAATAAAGGGAAGCTTATCATAATATTTGATTACCATAAAATATTCAGAATGCTGGGATCACCTACAGATTAGTCCCCAAGTTTATTTCATTATCTTGGGTTGGTTTAGGTTAGGTTTGGTTAGGTTAGGTTAGTTAAACTTAAGGTGAAATAAAGTGCTGATTCGAATGTTGTACTTTATGAACCCAAGTGATAATGAGATGAAGAGCAGTGCATTAAAACAAAAAGGAATAAGAAAGGGACGAAGGAACATCATTTTTAAATGTTATGATTAATTTCCTCCCAAATCACACACACACACACACACACACACACACACACACACACACACACACACACACACACATTCAGTTATTCACCCTGGTCTGCAGATGAGGGGCTGGGCGAATATATAATATGCATATGTACGAGAGAGCATGTTGCAAATAACACAGAAGCTTCCGGCAAATGTCACATGACCTGTATGGCTGTTCTTACGTCATTTGGTTACCTGTTGTAGTTTAGAGGCATTTATTCCAGCTGAATTTTGTATCATAGATCGACTACACACACACACAATGAAGTGGAGCCAAAGAGGGTTCTAGTAAAGAGATTTAATGGTTAACATAAGGTATAAAAAAGACGAGACCCTTCCCTGTGTTGTCCCACTTATATTTACGTCTTTCGCTCTTCGCAGCCTAGTTCTTAAAATTCTGCATAACTTTTTTTTTCTACAGCAGGTTACTTATTACAGGTGTCGTTTATATAATATTGTCAAATAATCATCTTTTCAATGAAATTTTATTTAGAAAATTAGCTAAGCTGCTGAGCTACTTATCGCCATTCTGGAGAAATGATAAAAACAAAAATGTGGGAAAATGCAGGTGGGGGCCCGTTCTCCTTTCAACCTTTTACAGACGATTGATTATTCCGTCATCCCCAAAGGATGAATTCATAGTCCATAGGGGGTTAAGGCATAGTTCTCAAAGGGATAATTCTTTTAGAATGACGTTTTAAACATTTGAGGGTGATAGTTTAACCCTTTGAGAATAATAGTTTGGCCAAAAAAGAGTTAAAAGTATCCAATCCAATTTTTCGTCTTGGCCAGAACCTTCCCTTCCCCCCAACAGTGTCTACATAATTGGGTTGAGATTGCCTGGACTATTTTCGATCCATGACACAAAAAAACGCTGGAATAAAGGTCTTCCCCAGCTGCTGTAGTGGGTTACCAGATAATGTCACGGTGTAATAAGCTGAACCAAGAAAAATAGAATTTGAGAGTGTGGGCAGCGATAGCCTCACCGGCCGTGTACCAGAGCCACACTGAAAAGACGTCTATTCCTTGCTATTTATTTATTTTTATAACTCGTAATTTCAAGAGTATTTTTATTTATCGTCCTATTTATAATGCACTGTGTATATACTAAACCGTTTAAACCACATTAACCCAAATCAACCTAAGCACTCGCAACTACAAGACCATATCTACCTAAACATTTAAAGGTAGACTTAACTTGTGACCTTATCTTGATACTTGACCTACTATTGTACTTAACAATTCATCAGCCGAAGTTTAGTGCACTGTGAATTAGTTTGGCATTAACATTTGACTTTAACCTTCACTAAAACCTTTGATAGATATTAAAAAAATTAAATTAGCTCAAATTTAATCAATAACAATCAATTCGCTTTCAAATTTCAACATCAAACTATTTCAGAACAGACAAATTCACAAACAAACAAACAAAGTGATTGTTAACTACTCCTTCGGGCGATGATAATTATTAACGAGTATTGTTGTTCTTGTATTTGACTAAAATTAGCACAAATGTAAGTCTAAATTATTCCACGTCGTATATACCTGTTCCGAGAAGGACTAATTAATCTTTGAGGTAAGAAAAGGAAGCTCCACATTAAAAACTTTCTCCACATAGTAATTTTGTTGATTATAATCATAGATCTGAGGAAGCGTGCCAGTGTTGTTGTACAACAGCAGAGTTAATTAACGTTTGTTATGTGGACGGACAAAAGGGAGGATTAGAGTTATATTATTAATTATATACACATGCCAGGAATTGCAAACACGCAACCGCGCACGCGCACACGCACACGCCGCAGCGGACGTGGAGACTCTTGTACAAAATTAAAAAAAATAAGTGCCACACTGTCTACTTGATCCTCTCTACACGACTACGCACTCACAAAATTCTTCATAGCCTGGATACCCGAGCCAGGCACCTCGCCCACCAAATGTACGGTCCCTCATACAACACCCTGCAGGATAAGAGCGTTATAATGCTAAGCTGCTCACTGTCGGTCCCATATATAATCCAGAATAAATGGCTCACTGTTAGAAAGATATTTAGATGGGTATTCTTTGTAATATATTGAATCTGTTTGGACCTACACGGTGCAAAAAAAGTAGCCGATTTTCAATAAAAGTCGAAAAAATCATTATTGACCAATAATGAAATACAAATCCATGTTCACTTTCACTGTGTGGTAATCACTGAACTATGAGGCAGTCATGTTAACAGGCTGGAGCGTATAAACGCGATGGTCGGATACTTATGAGAAAAAACAAATACGAAACAGAAGTCCTGGAATGTGTTTGTATTTAAATGTTCATCCTCAGGCGCACACACTGAGTTAAGCAAACTAATCTTTCCAAACTTAGGGACATCTATCGTGCAGTCAGTAGCACAACCTCACTTTTCTAAACTTACACTACAGCGGGAACCAGACGACCGCACTCCAAACTCATAACACTTTTCACAGTAACCCTGGTATCCCTTTCTCATCATTCTCCAAGCATGATAGCCCCATGGTTCACTCCACATTTACGTCACCGATCAACTACAAGTAACTATCCATTCATCAATATCTTTCAACAATTAGTTACTGAATACTCAACCAAAATGCAAAGATTCAGCTACATCCTATTTCCTTCCCTGAACCTAAAACCACCCCCCTATCCCTCTTAACACCAATTCAGAGCAAGCAGCCAACCAACGTCACCATAACACACAGCCAGCTACTCCTCCTTCATATTACCCACCACCACCTCTTCACCAACGTACTGTATCCCTCCTAATTTAAGGCACCAGGACATCCTCCACCTCCTCAAACGCATCACTCAAGAGAAAACAACAACAACAGTATCCCTCCTCCTCTTCCTCCTTTAACAGTATCTCAAACTCACCCTATGTCTTGTTTCCGCTTGAGACTCTAAGAAGCAAGACCTGTTATGAAAAGCCTCCTTGGCTACACATAAAAACAACGCCAAGATTTAAAAAAAAAATCGGAAATTAATATGTCAGCCGGATTGCACTTTGCGGAGAGGAAATCTAATTATAACCGGGAACCTTTGTCAGCTGGGAGAATCCAAGGGAGCGGCTCTGATCCTCCACCACAGTCCAGAGCACATAGCCAGGAGAGGGGACTCTCTCTCTCTCTCTCTCTCTCTCTCTCTCTCTCTCTCTCTCTCTCTCTTCCTGTCAAGGAGATCCTTGGGAAGGAGATGTAATTCTCTAAGCCAGAGGATCCAGGAGTATGACATCTGATCCCCCTGTCAAGTAGATCTTTAAAATTGTAAAGTAGACTTGACTCTCGTTGTCTGGGAAATCCCCAAGAGGCACACACGGGATCAACTGTCTTTAAAGCCGATCATGAAGTAAATCTGATTCTTTCCCAGGATTAGGTCTTGTCTGTTATGTAGTCCCAGTAGTGGTAGGTAAGCTTGGGTCTGTCTTCAAGTAGTCCCTTGAGTACCGTAGCATACAGGTTATAACTGCGAATAGCAGGGAAGTTTGTTAGTCTGTCTGTCAGGAGGTATGAGTGAAATTACTCGCTATGATGTTCCAAATGTAGAAAATAGAATTGTCTGTCAGTCTGTTACGATCCAACAGGAAGTGCAGGAGAAGGTGTGACTCCTCCTCTTATCTACATCTACCCTGGAGGAAGAAATCTACCACGAAGGAAGAAATCTACCCTAGAGGAGGAAATATACCCAGACGTAGAGAAATCTGATCCTTTCCTAGTCATCCTCAAAAATTGAGAAATTCTCTACCAAGAACCTATTGGAGCAGAAATTCTAGTAATTGTTGTTTGTTAAGAAGACCAGAAGAATGCAGTTTTAATTTCCCTGTCTGTTAAGAGGACGTAAGGATATGGTGTCTATTTTGTATCTGTCTGTCTCTTGAATTCCTATTCAGTCTGTCTGTTCAAAAGATCCACGGGATGTTAAGAAGATCAAGATGTGCGACATCTAAATTTTCTCTCTGTTAAGATTAAGGAACAATTATATATAATCCTATTCCGTCACATCAACCTTGGATAAAGAGACACAACTCTTGTGTGTTTGTGGTTAGAATCCAGGAGATGACGAGACATTTTTTCTGCCCGTCTAAGAGATTTTGACTCAGCTTCTTTTATAGCGAAGATTACAGTTGAGGAAATTGAAAGCAGTCAGGTGTTACCGGCCACACAGCCTCCTTGCGTTATTGAAGGTTTAGTTTACATGCACTGCCCCTTGGAAGCATTTTCAATCACCTATAAACATTATACGAAATAACAGTAATGCGTTAAATTGCAAATTACATAATAAAACAATATTTGTATATACATTAATAATTACTCCATCAGAAGGCAATAGGAAGCCTATTAAAAAAATCAAATCAAGGAATAATGATGTTGGGAGCAACACAACGTGGGCCTTAGCAAAACTATCACAAGCTCCTATTCTAAACATTCAGCAGCCAGTGTTATCTCAACTCTGGTAGGATACTGGTCCACCGAGAGGTTGTTTCCTACTGGGAAGCGCATACGACAGTGTATTTATTTATTGTTGAATGCGCAAAGTTAAGCGTAGCATACTGTACCGAGAACTCGAACCGGGGACAACATGCTTCTAGGGTTAACACACTCCCACGAAACTAAAAATCGAGTATAATATTAACTTAAAGATACCAATTTTATTCCGTAAGGAACCATTGCCTCACCACTGACAATCTGTCCAGTCATCATTAAGTATTAAGTATTATGCCAGGATCAATAGTTGTCAACACTTGGAGAACATTTTAAACGTCGACCTCAGATTAAGGGGATAGAGATACGTAAATAGTTTGTTGTATGCTAATGAACTACTTACCTTCTCCTCTGGTGATCCGCTGTTAGAGGGGTGGCCTTTATCTCCCCTCCCAGCACCAGAGAATCCCAGACCTGTTCCGAATTTAGGTTAAGTTTTACGTCAGAACTTCTTGTTCCTTTAATCAGTCTCTGCTGCTTTGATTTATCTCTCCTTTATCCACCAAATCACTTTACAGGCGTTCACACTCCCACACACACACGTCTGTAAGCATGACAAGTTAATTAAAGCAGTTTGATATAAGAATCCAGAATATTTTCCCCCAATTAAAGGAAAACCACACTTGTGGCGGACATTGTCAACAAGCTGCCAGCAACTCGCTCCCCTCCACATATGAATCCAACTCAATCTGGCTCCATTGAGGATCTTCATTCCCTGTGAAAATAGCTCGACCGAAGTTTAATTAATCCACATCTATATTACTGCTAGAACGCAGCATTTTTTGACGTCTGGAGCAAAAACATTGATAAGTCAAATCCAATTAGCTTAACACCATTTCAGCTCCGGGATATTGGATTAAGACTTAATGGGAAATGAAAATGGTGGGTGCAGGAGGTGGAGTGAGGTCAGATTGGATTAACCTAATTCTTTTAACCCATTAGAAAACTAAAAAGAATTTAAGGCGAAATCTAGAGGCCTTATATAGGATTTACTAGAACTGCTTGACGGCATTTTTCTAGCGCATTAAAGACAAAGTTACAATACGTTCTATTTTGTGTAACAATGAGGTATAAAGGCTTGCGTGGTGTTACCTTGCGGACCAGAAAAGGTTCGCTGACATCTTCACTGTGTCTACGAAAAAAAGCTCATTTTCACTCCTATTTGAAACTGTACCAAACCCAAATGAGACACTACAGCGTAATGCATAGGTAGACCAGCAGCTCGGAGACTCATTCTAGTCGTTTGGTGTCTCAGGTCTGTTAAGGGATTTTTGTTAGTGGCAGTACAGTATCTCAGAAAAAAGTATCTGTCCACACTGTGTGAAACATTATGAGACCATGGCTGATAGATATTAGGACATGTAGTTGCATGTAGCATTTCGGAAGTCATCGGAACCTGTCCTGGCAGAAACCTTTTAGAGATGCTGTACGCTTAACAAGTTTATATTCATAGTTTTTCCGTGTATAAACAACCCGCTCAATCTGAACTATTCACTCCATAAACAACGGGAGATAGCTATTAATTTGTGCTGTAAAATCAGTTAAATGATTACAAAGAGAATTAACTCTCTAACTGATATACTATCTAACATGTTATAGGAATCATTTGTTCCTTTAAGTAGTTGATTTAAAACAAACTAAACAAACATTAACCCATTTCAGAATATGGTTGTTCTGTTACTAAGTTGGAACAAAGATCATTGGTACATAATATTGCTGTACAAATTTATACTTCTTATATCGACATTCTGCTGTGAAAAACAAACAGACTTACAATGGAAAGCTTTCACCAAATTTAGCCATATAGTTTTCGATATATCAAGCAGACTCGCACCCGCGTGCACGCATATACACGCCTGTACACACACGCATGCACACACAGGCGAGCTGGATCATAAGAACAACTGTGTATATGTTGTAGCGTCAGACGTATGTTGATATTTTGCAGCCTGCGACTTGGACTGTAATAGTTTTGGTGTTATCCTTGTTTTCTAATTTGGAAAATAAAGGTGAAGAAATCTATGTATATAAAATTAACTGATGCTGTAGAAATGAACTACGTTGTCTCGTTCTCATTTACGGAAAGAAAAATCATACACGAATCATTAATTATCCGCATCCAAATACGCAAATTAACACATAAACAAACATTATAACACAAAACAATGTATGATGACTTTGAGGTAAACTGAGCATTTTATTTTGTAATTAAAAATGATAAGTGTTTGTGGTTTTTGGATTCATATCACGGTTAAGACACCTTTTTGTTCAGGATATATATACGTCCAAAGAACACACAGGCACAGTGCAGGTGGAATCAACCAATTGTGAAGCGACGACCTGGTGGAAATCACTGTAACTGTACCGATGTCTCTTGAATAAATGTTTGCATTTGAATTTGAAGCCTCTAACTGGGGATGATAATCCGATACTTTGTTTGATAATCTGTTGAGTGTGTGTGTGTGTGTGTGTGTGTGTGTGTGTGTGTGTGTGTGAGCGCGCACACACCCTTGGGTCCGATGAAAATCTGAATGAATAGGTACACTTGAAAAAAAGACTAACTTTACAATTCTTGTGCGAAACAAAATGACACCACGAATTAAGGTTTTTCATAAAGGTCCATGAGGCATACTGTTATTCACCAATCATATTGCAAGCAACTAATTTTATGTTTCTAATGAAATAAATAAATTAGGCCTACCATAATCGTTAGGAAATGTCTCGCAATCACGCCAACCAATCCTAGCAAGACAACACGATTGTTCAATTCTAGTTTCTACTTATGTTTAATTATCTAAACATGAATTCATATAGGTTGGCCCATTGCTCTATCCATTTTAAAATCAAGTTAGCAGTACATACCAGCAGAGAAGAGTAACATTTTTTTTTAGTTTATTGGGCACTCCCCTACATCCTGTGCAAGGTGAAGTGCAGAAGCGCTTACAGCGCCCATCTGGGAAGCATGCTAAGTTCATGCTTGCCTTTATGTTTCATGAATTAAGGGCGTAGAAGCCTGAAGAGTCATAGTTTTTTTGTGTGTGTCAGCAAGTTATTGGAAGCTCCAACATCTTTCCCTGAATACGAATTCGCAACTTTTCGATTTACAACAGGTACTTACTTTACTGCCAGGTGAACAGGGACCAAGGGGTGGGGGGGGTGGCTAGGAAGTGTGTCCAAACAACTTTCCACCGGCCCGGGAATCGAACCCGTGACATCTCACTTGCTAGGCAAGAGCGTTACCGCTCTACCACCGGCGCCCCAGAAGTATAGTATAATACTAAACAACAAAGCCCAACCATTAATTAACGGGGAGCTAAGTAACCACTCACCGATCACTTTTACATTTATTCATAATATTTACTACGTACAATAGTAAACAAACGGCCTTGAGTTGCCAACTGTCTCCAGCGGTGTTCGAAGAATCTTGAACGAGACTGTACAAACAAACACAGATGTATCTGTTTGGCTGGTAACTCTGACTATATAGGCTTAATATCCTAATTTAGATGTTCTACGATTTATACTAATAAAATAATACCAAGTCTAATATTTATTGTACGTTAAAATTAACTGTCAAGTGTTCTGTAGTACTTTAATAATGAATGAATAGGGATGTATTTATGAAATACAGCAGGAAAGGATTGTTTGAGATCTAAAGAGAACAGTTGTCATTTCCCAAATAATAAGTATTATGTTAGAAAGCCAATTGAAATAATTATTAATTGTATGGTATGTCTCTACCCTTTGGTCGCATATTCTCCTTTAGGTAGAGGATGTCAAAGCATGGATGATGGATCTCTGTTGATGGGATTCGACATGGATTCGCCTCTTTTATTAGGTAATTGAAACCTAAATGGTATATAAGTGTTGTAGCCAATTCTTTCTCCAACAATTATCCAAAGGAAATGGAACGCAGCTGCAGAAACGAAACATCTAAGGAAACTAACTTTATGACTTGTATCTCTAATATAAGGAAAGGAGATGTACCAACACATCATCCTAGCCAGGGTATATATCAAGACATATTATCTTGTGTTTCAGAATGTAAAGTACGTAAGGGTCGCGATACTTTTTTGATGGGTGTGTCACGTGAAATTTTTGTAACATAAACTTAGTCCTCATAATATACTGTACAACATTTGTGAATATTACACATTCTTTATTATGAATTTCCTAAGGGACAAACCAATGTGAAGTGTTAAAACAGAAATACATATCCGACGGTAAGTAAGCAAATTAAACAAAGAGACGCTGCTGACAGTCTCACGCAGTTGATCCGGTCAGGCAAGAAACCAAACACCACTAACTCATAAGTTACCGTAATTTCTAATGGGAAATTTGCCACATACTTAAGCACATTACAGCTGGCAGTAAAGCCAATGTTCACTATCGCAAAGTCTTCCTGTAATTTCAGTGGTTTTCAACAACATCTAACTCAGCGTCAAGTTTGCTCAACATAGACCAACACGTTCTTGAATTATCTTGTTGACACAGACACACAAATGTGCTCAATCATATACAAAGTGAATACAATAATCCGTCCGTGCCTCAGGCTGGAGTTAACAATTGAAGAATGACCAGGATTAACTCGCATACTACTTCAGCGTCAGCTGGTCAAAACAGTCACTCAATCAGTCAGATCTGTTAGGACTGGTACAGTAAGAGAATTAAGTATCTTCCTGGGGTTTTGGCGATTACACCACAGAGCGGTTGAGCCATTCGACACACACACGTGTGGAGCCAATAAACATTTGGCAGGCCTGTGGAACCTTGGAAAGGGAGTCGCCAGTGACACCATTCACTGTGTTGGATAGTCAGGTTTGATTATTCTTCGGCCAAAGTTGGGAAAAGGTTTCATTTTAATACTGTATATATAGAGCAAGAAAACACAACTGCAACTATGAATCCAAGATAAATGGCGGAGTTATACCGCCACCTCCATGAAAGGTGAGATGTCTAGGTAGAAAACTTACTTGTTATCAAAATCAAATGAACACTACAAGAAGTATGGTGCTCTATCTATACAATAAAAGTTGAACAACATATGTTCATGAAAAGGTGTGGTACTCACGACCCCTGACAACCCTCACGGAAGCGCTGGAGCATTTGACATATCCGACTTGTATCCAATTTGGCAAATTGATAAGGAATTAAAATTTTATAAGTGGTTTGTGATGCATAGCTCATCAATGTAAGTTTCCCTTTAAAAAGTAAATTTCGAGCAAGGTTGAGGAAATCTACTTGTATATGTTTATATTTGTATTACTCATCTCTAAAAAAGCTGTTTCATGTGCTATAATGGTACGGTATATCAACAAACGAATGTAGGAAAAATTGGTACTGGAAAAATGGCACAGAAAAAAAGGCATTAGGAAAATATGGCACCGGAAAAAAGGCATAATCATCAGACTAGGAAAAAATGGAACATTATTTATTATTGACATGTTTTCGCTAAAATTTTAAAACGTTTGTTACTGAAACTTAATTAGAGTTTTATCAACGTCATAACATAAAACATTTATTACCTTTAACTAAAACAATCTACCGTGTTATTAAAAACTCGTACATAAATGAATTACAAAATTAAAAACGTCACTTTGCATATTATTGTTTAAGATTTCCAACGAATGTTATAGCCAGCGCCTTGCACAAACTCTTGGACTGATTTGCAACCAGCTTCGCGGTCCTGGTAGAGGGTCTTCAGCCTTGTCTGGAGGTTCTTGTAAACATATTTTTTGGCGCTTCCTGGGTCGCTCACCACGAGATTCTTTGATGATTTGAGATGATACAACAGCATGGTCAGTTTCGATCTACTGGATGGAACGCCAGATAGTTTGGTGGCTGTGCCCAACCAACCTGGTAGTAGAAGAAGTAAAGAAAGCTTTGAAAAGAAAGTGTTCTAGTTACAAGACTAACGAAGTCATCCTAAAACTATATCTTCCGGTTGTGAGACCTCACTTGGATTACGCAGTTCAGTTTGGTCACCGTACTACAGAATGGATATACTGTAGAAAGAATTCAGGGAAGAATGACAAGACTAATCCCAGGCATTAGCAACCTTGAGTACAGAGACAGGTTAAATCATCTTAATCTGCACTCCCTCGGGAGACGTAGAGTTAGAGTGAGGGACGATATGATCGAGGTGTTTAAATGGAAGTTAGGGCTAAACAAAGGTCATATAACAAGTTACCAAACATCATCATTAACTCGAATACGCTGGATAGCTTCAAACAAAGGCTCGTAAGTGGTTCGTGAGCTTGAAGCGAAATATGTTGCGCCAATTTTTTCCTAGTATGAAAATTTTGCCATTTTTTCCTGTGCCTTTTTTGCCTGTGCCCATTTTTTCTGGTGCCATTTTTCCGAGTACCCAACAAAAATGGAATTCAGTTGCCTCCGAAGATGTCTTGAATAAAGACGAAAGCTAAGGTGCTCTATTGTTTCCCTTTTCCCCTTGTGATTTTATCATATATATATATATATATATATATATATATATATATATATATATATATATATATATATATATATATATATATATATGCACTATGTGTGCATGTGCACACATCTATGATTGGTCTCGCTTTTAGCTACCACTGTTGGCCAGCCCTCATGGTGAACAGGGAAGCAACGTTGCGTAAGTCTTCTCCAGCCAGTTCACTGCCTCTTTAACATCAAGACTCCTGATGTGCCTCTTCGTGGCAACACACAATAATTGGGTGCCTCGCGGTCCCCTTGCAGGGGATCTCAGAGCAAAAGTGAGCCCCAGGGGGATGGTGCCTAGGTTCACTGACATGTGGACACGCCCTGGCGCCTACCAACCACTGTCCCGGTGTCTTACGGATAAGCCTTGGTAAGGTGTAAGGTTACGGGAGTAAATCCCAAACGAAAAATCTGCGGTCGTACCCCACATCAGCTTGACATGGATGCAGAGCTCTAGTAAGACCCCAACGGCGGATTATGTGGAAGAGGTAACAAACAAGGGAACCCAACGACTACACCTGCAGATAAAGGCAATGCAAGATGAACAGGCTACTAAGCTGAAAACCAACAAACTGGGCTACCGGCAATCCACTGCAACTCTTCCTCTCCTCAGTTGTTGCAACACTTGCACCACTGGATTAGGAAAAGGTGAAACCAAGATGTGTACATGCGCTCTTGCCTCACCACATATATAAATTCACATGCAGCCATCATCCAGCTCATAATACCTTCCATCTTCATCAGAACCCCAAACCCCATAAAAGTCCTATGGCGACAGACGAGTGGAGACGGGGACAGGCAGAGATGACTGCCGGGAGTCACTAGTCAAAATTCTGCACATGGGCGGCATAGAAAAGATGGTCGTTTATGCACTGCGATCTGGACAGCAGTACAATCCGGTCCTGTCTCTGTAAATAAGCAGTCCTTTCCAGGCGCTATTCTGCTCACCCCACATGGGAAGAGGGCTAGAAAAGGTGCCCTAAATATAACCTGCCTAAAAACTAATCTGACTGGGCAACCGCACCTAGTAAGGTCGTCCTAATGATGTCGAGAGCATAATCATTGCTCATAGAAAAACAAACTGTACAACCTTTTATGGTTGCTGCATGGAATGTCAGGACTCTTCTGGGTACTGTCACAAATTAGTGTCCTGAAAGAAGCACCGCCCTTGTGGCAACAGAGCTGTCTATGTATAACATCGATATAGTTGTCATTAGTGAGTCCCGGCTCCCATACGAAGTTCGACTCACAGAACAGGGGACCAGCTATACCTTCTTCTGAAAGGGTAAGCCTGCTGTGGAGAAAATCCGCTTTTTATTGATATTGATATTTAAATACTAAATTTAGCCAAAAGAACACATATACAGAGTCGATAAAAATCATAATATTAACATGGCTAAGCCTGTTAGGGTCAACGAGCGCCTCATGATGTTCCGAGTCCCGTTGGATTACTCACGTTATGCCTTTTTCATTAGTACATATGCCCCAACACTGGATGCAGAGGATGACATCAAGGAGGCCTTATACGCCGATCCTGACAGAGTGCTATCATCTATCCCAGAGAAGATAAGGTTGTGCTTATTGCCAGAGTTAGCAGAGATGCTGACTTATGGCAGGGAACCATAGGGAGAGACAGAGTGGGCAAGAGTAATCCCAACGGCCTACTTCTCTTTAGGAAGTGTGCTGAACACAATATCACTATCAGCAACACCTTATTTAGGCAGGCCGACAAATTCAAGGGTTCCTAGCAACACCCACGAGCCAAAAATTGGTATTTCATTGACTACATCATTTTCGGAGAAAGAGATCGCCGAGATGTCTTCATCACCTGAGCCATACATGTCTCAGACCACTGTAGCACATCTCATCGGCTAGTCAGTACCAAACACTCCCTTCACGTCGGCCCTAAATGGCGAAGACAACAAGTCTTAAGAAGAGGTTTTAACACCAAGCAACTGGAGGATCAAGCAGTTTAACAATGGGTGGATAAGCAACCCAACAACAAACAACTTAAATCCGAGTGCCGAATGGTATGCTCTATGTTGTCATCATTAAACCCTGCAGCGACACCCTCGGCAAGATTAAAAAAAATAAATAAAAATACACCAGGATTGGTTTGAGGAAAATAACCAGGAAATTTACATACTCGTCAACGGTAAACTTGCTAATTCAGTAATTAACACAACATCTCTCAGTCTCGGCCCAAGGCTGTTACCTTCTGCCAGAAGAAAGCGATGGCCCAGCTCAGACATCGCAATTGAAAGGACAGAGGGTGGAAAAATAAAGCATTAGAAACGCAAACATATACGGATCAACACAAGATGCGTGACTTTTTCAATTCCACTAAAACAATGTATGGCTTACTACTCAAGGCACGTCTACCCTCCTCTCATCTGATGATAACTCCCTAATTATAGACGAAGAAGGTATCCGTCTGCGCTGGAAAGAACACTACTATTCCCTACTCAACCGAAACACCGATGTGAATATTCTGACTACCCAGCAGTTCCCTCAGCACCCAGACCTGACCAACCTCAGCTATTCTTCATCCAGTGATGATACTGTATAGCTACTGCCATCAAGCAGATAAAAAATAACAAAGCCACATGCCTAATGGAATCCCGGCCGAGGTGTATAAAGCAGGAGGAACTCTGCTTACCATCCGTCTCCACTCTCTCCTGGAGAATATATGGGAGAAGGAGGAAATTCTCCAAGATCTTAAAAACTCCTCCATCGTCAATATTTATAAGAACAAAGAAGACCGATCAGACTGTGGCAACTACCGCGGGATCTCTCTGCTCTCAATAGCTGGCAACATTATCGCCCTAGTCTTCCGAATCAGACTTCTATATGAGGCGGAAAACTTTCTCCCATTATCTCAAAGTAGCTTTCGACCATCACGTGACACCACTGACATAATATTTGCTGCCCGCCAGATACATGAAAGTGCTGAGAACAGGGTCGTGACTTGTACATGGTCTTCATCAACCTTACTGAGGCCTTCGACTCGGTCAACAGGGAAGCCCTCTGGAGGACCCGCAGTGGTTTTGGTTGCCCACCAAAATTTATCGCCATTGTGAAGTAACTCCAAGATGGCATGAATGGCAATGTCCTGCACAATGTCACCCAGTCTGAGTTCTTCCCCATGCAAACAGGGGTAAAACAATGATGTGTACTGATACCAACTCTCTTTTCCATTCTCTTGTCTGCCTTCCTTACTCGTGCCAGTGCCAATTTAGTCGGTGGGTTAGATATCCTGTACCTGATGAAGGGACTTTTCAACATAAGACGATTTCAGGCAGGAATAAAGGAGTCGGCAGCTTCCATCACAACTTCAGTATGCAGACGACCTCACCCTCGTCGCTCTCACTGAACGTGACCTACAGAAAGATCCTGAGCACCTATGCAGATGCGTATGCACACTTCGTTCCTGACGTGAATGCACGTGAGACTCAGATTCTGTTTCAGCCTGCCTCTGGATGGATAGTGGAGGTGGGGACACTATCCATCCAGCTTAATGGTACTACCCTCTCTAAAATTAGCCACTTCCATCACCTTGGCTCCCACCAGTCCACCAACGCGGACATCGATGAACAGATTCAACATCGGATCAGATGTGCATCTCAAGCCTTTGGCAGACTCCGTACCCGTGTCTTCAGGTGTTGGGAACTGAAATTATCTGCAAAGTTGAACGTATGTCAAACAGTGGTCTTCCCCATCATGCAGTAGTCTTCGTTCTATCCTCCGAGTTCGCTGATACCAACTTTAGGAGCATCGAGACTACCATTATCCATGAACAACTAAGTTGGACTGGCCATGTTATCCGCATGGAAGACAGAAAACTGCCAAATCAGCTACTTTACAGTCACCAAATGGTAAGCATAACGCTGGCGGACAACGGAAAAGGTATAAGGACAAAGACAAACCTGAAAAGTGCCAAAACGACCCCCTCACCTGGGAGACAATCACTCCACATTGTAACGCTTGGAGGAGCACCACACGAGTAGGTATCAATACTTTCGAATTAGCCCGACTGCATACCGAGGCAGACAAGCGCCGGCGCAGGAAGAGCCCTGCGGCCGCCCCTCTCGCACTAGATATAGCCCTTTTCCCGAGCTACATCTGTGGACGACCCTGCCGATCCTGTATCGGTCTCTCGAGTCACCTCAGAACTCACCAACGAAGGCGACATCCTTAGTAATTCATTTCATTGTATCATAGCTGGATGATTGTTATAGTCGATTCCGAGTGACAAGAAACTAGTAGTAGTAGTAGTAGTTTCTTCTTCAGTATGGGACCAAAGCAGATGTCGGAGGCGGACGTAACTGTCGCCTAAGGTGCGGAACACTGTGCCGGGTAACAGACATTGCTGCGTCTGTGCTAGCCAGTACCAAAATTGCACTAGCTGTGATTGTGCGAGAAACAACCGACCATGTGTGGTTTGCAGAAAGGGAAACAATTGTCGGAACCCACATGGCAGGGAGCCGACACAGGAGGCCACAGTGGATATCGCCGGGACCCAACCGCCCGATGATATCCGAAATGATAGCAGTGAGTCTACTCAACCTGAAAATGCAGTACTAATAAACGCTGCTCCAATAGTAGCAGATGTCCACGAGGTGAATGAGAGACAGCCACCACAGTGGATTGGCATGTCGATGGAAAATGCGGACATAAGGGTTAAAGAAATTTACTCAGACATTGACAGGTGGACGCCAGCTAATCTGTTTGTACCACCCAAGTGAGCGGCCATCAAAGAAATGATTCAGGTGGTGATTCGCCTCATAACTGAGTACACTCAGGACTGGTTCCTTGCCCCTTTAGCTCTTCAAATACTAGCAATAATACCACATCTATTCTCTCAGTGGACACACACAAAGACTAAGCACAAAGAAAATGCGGCAGCAATGAAGAGAAGATTGACAATGTGGCAGAATGGGGCCCTTGATGATCTCCTATGTGAAGCAAGAACACTGCAGGAGAGACTAAAATTTATAAGAGACGGAAAGCAAAACACCGATGACGTTGCAAGAAAGTATGGAAACAAAATGCGTGTGGGAAAAGTGTCTTTGGCGGTAAGATAAATAAACAGAGAGACATTAAAACAACTGAAAGAAAAACATCCCCCTGCAAGTGAAGACGAAGTCATCAGGTTCCAGGGTGACTATATCCCACCAAATGCTGTCCTGTTCGAGAAAATAACAGGAGGGAAGGTGTGGAAAAAGACATTAAAGACTGAAGATTCAGGGAGGTGCCGGCCCTTCAGGTCTGCATGCAAACGGTTGGAGAGTCATCCTCAGCACTAACATGTTTGGCCCCGTAGCAAGTGATCTCTGCACTGCCATTGCCGTCCTTGCAAGAAAGCTGGCATCCTCATGCTGCCAACACCTCCATGCTCTGACGGCCTGCCGCCTCATTCCCCTGGATAAGAATTCAGGATGTAGGCCTATAGGGGTGGGGGAAGTGCTGAGGCGGATCATTGGAAAATGCATATTGGAGGTGGTAAATGATGATGTCAGGACAGTTGCAGGGAACCTGCACGTATGTGATGGCCACCAGGCTGGAGGGGAAGCTGCCATTCACGCCATGAGAAAGGTATTTGAGCAGCGTGATTGTGAGTACCTCTGGTCGACGTTTCCAAAGCATTCAACATACTCAACTGCAAGGCTACACTGCACAACATCAAAATGAAGTGTCCGAGCCTTGCAATGTATGTTGAAAACACTTATAGGAACCAATCGGACCTCTTTATAACAAGCTTCAAGGCCCTAAGAGGAGATACCACCATACAGTCAACTGAGGGAACAGCGCAAGGGGACCCTAACGCCATGGCAATGTACAAACTAGGCCTGCCTGTGCTCCAATATACAATAAAATATGAAACAACCAAGGTCAAACAAGTGGCATATACTGATGACCTAACAGGAGCAGGAAAAGTGGAGGACATCAAAAAGTGGTGGGACCTGGTAACATCACGAGGTCCTCAAATAGGGTACCACCCAAACGCCAGCAAGTCCTTCCTCGTTGTGAAGCCAGAACGCTGGGAACGGGCAACGGAGGTGTTAGGTGGAAGTGGGGTCAAAATAACAAAAGATGGCCAATGACAACTAGGTACGGTAATTGGCACGAAGGACTTCAAGGCCGAGTATGTAACGGGAAATGTGAATGAGTGGGTGAAGGAAATCCAAACTCTGTCTGATATTGCAAATACAGAGCCACATGCTGGAATTACCTGATGCGCACTATCCCTGATATTGGACCCCTCCTCCGCCGTCTGGAAGAAGCCATCAATGTTGCTTTTATCCCAACACTAGTGAAAAACCCTTACCTAACCCCAGCAGAAAGGTCACTCCTTGCACTACCACCGAGACTAGGAGGAATGAGAATGACTAATGCAGTGGACCTTGCCCGTACAAAACATCAGAACTCTGTCGATTTCACGGCAGCTCTTACTGAGCACATAATAGATCAGAATGCAGCAAGTCAGGTGGATACCAACGAATTAAACAAGATTCGACGGTCCATTACGACAGAGCGGCAGCACACCCAAAGTGATAAACTGCAACAACTGCTGTAACAAGTGCCAGAGAACGTGAAAAGAAAAGTAGCTATAACGCAGGAGGTGGGCGCCTCAAACTAGTTAACAACGTTACCGATATGGGCAAAGGGCTTCATCCTTAATAAGCAAGAATTCACAGATGTCATTGCTCTAAGGTACGGTAGGCCAGTAGAAGGTTTGCCCTCCCAATGCGTGTGCGGCTCATCTTATGACATCGACCACGCCATGGTGTGCAAGAAAGAAGGCTTCGTATGCATGCGGCATGACTAAGTAAGGGATCTATCAGCAAATCTACTGAGGGAAATCTGCCACGACGTCATGGTGGAACCGCCCCTCCTTCCATTGGACGGTGAGAACCTCCACCACAGGACTTTAAACACATCCAACGAAACCCATGTGGACGTCAGTGGTCGAGGATTCTGGACGCGGGGACAGCCAGCCTTTTTTGACATAAGGATTTTTTTTATCCCATGGCCGCATGTCACCGCAACCTAGCTCTCGATGCTGCACACAGGAGGAACGAGAACAACAAGATTAGGGCATGTGAAGAGAGAATTCGGAACGTTGATCAAGGCAGCTTCACTCCTCTGGTGTTCACAACCTCTGGCGGGATGGGACCAAGTTCAAGATGCTTCTACACCAGACTCGCGGAGGTGTTATCTGAACGGAAGCAGCAGCCTAGAAGTTATGTTACAGCCTGGTTGAGATGTCGACTGTCCTTCTCTCTGCTTAGGACTGCATTGCTTTGCCTCAGGGGAACGAGAGCATCGGTCCCAAAACCGACATTAGTCGCAGATATTGACTTTGAGGCAAAAGTCATTGAATGCCGCATAGATCTACGGCTCAACTAACTCAACGCAGCTACGATAGCTACTTATGTATTAGGATAGTTAATTTCAAGGTAATAAAATGGCGACGAAGGTGTGGCTATTGGGGGAGGCTGGAGGCCATTAAAAAAAATTGTAGTATTAGTATTAGTAGTGTTAGTGTGTGTGTGTGTGTGTAAATACAACCCATTTGTACAGTATACGGGAACTATCCTGTAGATAATCATAATACAAACGCTAAATGGATAGCATCATTGTAGATCTAACTAGGTATAGTTTCGTTATTCTATGAAAAAAAAATGACGTTTTCAATGAAATAGGAAAGTTTACCATATATGAACTAATTTCCAATAATTTATATGAATGAAATTTTTTTTTTATTCTTATCTGACAAAAATATTTGTTGCATTTTATGTCTTATTCAGACAACTATCCATATTTAGTGCATACGTACATACATACAAACAGTACATACATATATACATACATACATACATACATACATACATGCATACATACATACATACATACATACATATATACATACATACATACATACATACATACATACATACATACATACATACATACATACAGCCCATAAGAGCCAGCACCATCCCATCTATTGTTAAAATAATAAACAGCTCCTGATTTATGTACTGTACAGCCCTGTAAATGTATTGAACGTATATTATTATGTCTAAATCATATTGAAGTTTGTATAATTTTAGCCATCGGCTGCAACTCTATTAATAAACCGTTTATTATTATTATTATTATTATTATTATTATTATTATTATTATTATTATTATTATTATTATTATTATTATTATTATTATTATTATTATTATTATTATTATTATTATTGCATACATACATACATACATACATGCATACATATGCATGCGTGTGTGTGTGTGTGTGTGTGTGTGTGTACCTGTATGTGTGTATGTGTACCTTCTGTCAGGCAACACATATTGGAAACATTACCATGCAGTATTGTCTTGATCCGTCAGATTTAACATTCAAAAGATGTTGGCCTGTCTCGTCACCACCCTACACGCCTGGCTAAAATTAGTACAGTTGTATTAATTCTGAGTGGTACAGTACAGTATCTCGCACCCCTTCACCGCCCCAATAACAACCAGAGATGTCCTGAACGTCCGGGGCTTTGTAGGTAAATTCCTCAGTTTTATTGTGAAAATTAGTAATTCGTTTACTGCACTTTACTTCATCGTCGAGTTTGTACAACATATTTGTATTACTGCTTTAGCTGTTAATTAGTTCTGTTGAGTGGTTGCAACAATTTGTGAATTATATTTTCTTTGTTATTATGCTACATTAGTGTCATACCAGATGTGGTAATTGTATCCACTAGTAAGTTGACGGGATATTATGGAGTGTGGCGTGCCGTCGTCTGTGCTCTGTCACAGCGCCATAACTCTGAAAGGGGTGTACAGATTTTCTTGAAATTTGACAGGAGAATTGGTTCCCCAGAGGCCTCGTACGAGCCTTGCTAATTGGCATCATGCGATTATTTCTACCAAGGGAACGAGAAAGGGAGAGGAAACATATATAGCGTGTTCGGGTTTAGGTGAACGAAAATACGCGGAGTGATAGTTCTGAAACAATTAGTAAATATGTAAGTGGTAAAATTATTTAAACAAAGATTAATTGCCTTTGTCATTCACATCCGAATTTATTTAACATTCTTAATCATGATAAACCTGTGAAAGAGTGATTTACCGATAGATACAATTACGACATTTACAGAAATTATAGTTGAAAGATTCTTTATTATGGCAAAATAAGGTAAGAATCCAGCCTTCTACGTTACTGTATTATAAACACACACATTACTAGATTCGGATAGATGACCTGCAATAGTAAACATCGTCATTGTGTTTTATGTTAACACGTTCATATTCATAGTAATTACCGTTTTATCGGAAATTATCATGTAAATAAATAAGTAATTACCATTGCAATAAACATAATTGCCAACTAGACATAATCCTGACAGCTGTGTCCTCTTGTTCAACCTTATTACTGTACAACCCATGTTGTACTGCTCCCCCATTATACTTATGTTTTTCAATTCCACTGTAATTTATATGTATGTGTGTACACATATATATATATATATATATATATATATATATATATATATATATATATATATATATATATATATATATATATATATATATATATATATATATATATACTATATTGTTACGACCTTGTCGTATTTTTCTATTTTTTTTATATAACATGCTTCCATGTTGTTCCATATTATTCCTGTAAAGATGTGTTATATTTACAATCATATAATCTAGTCACCTTACCCTGTGCTGTTAAGGTTTTAACTGTTATTATTTGTTCATGCCCATCTTATTTCTTCATTTAGTATTATAACAAGCATTCTTTGTTTCTCTAACGACCATCTGCATGGTTAAACGACCCATGTTTCACAGACTGGTGGCATTGGAGGGAAACGACCCTATATATAGGACTCCACCTGTAGACAGAGTTCAGTCCAGTCCTCTTGTCATTCAGTTCACGTTGTTTTGAGTGACACCCGTCACCTCTTACTTACACTTCATTTTATTTCTGTGTTGTTCCTGTCACCACCAATGTGGTATATCTATGTGAGTATCTGTTTATGTCTCTTATTTGTCCATCAGTGCTTGCTTAGTTACATTTAAGTAATTCAGTGTTGTTTCACGTTAGTTAATTTCAGTGTTTGTTATTTTATATGTTTATGTAGTGTTAACGTAATCCAGTGCTTTATTTTTATTCTATATATTTAAGCAGTTCTTTTGATGTTTCGATGTTTAGTATCATTTGTGTCTTAAAGGTTTCGATAGTGAATCAATTTGTTGTGACAGCCTACGAGGCTATTTATTGTGTTAATATTTTATTTAATTAAATTCTTAAAGGTTTTCTTTATTTATTTTTATTCCCTATTAATTTACTTCACTTTTTTGTTTGGTTACGCCTAGAACCTGGTTATTAAAGTAAATTAAGAGACGGCATAACAGTTTTGGCGACCTTGCCAGGATTCACTAACGACCTTTTGACACATGTGATATTCTTTTGTGTTTTATTTATTTTTTTTTAACTAGCCATCATGGTTATCATTAGCCAAGATGATGTGGCTGCATTTGTATCAGGTAATCCCTCCGTTGAGGAAGTTTCAAAATTAAGTGCACATGAATTAAGATTAATTTGCTTGTATTATGGTATGGAAATTTCTAGCAGCGCCAGTAAAGCAAAATTGTTTAACGAGGTAAGTAGTCAGCTGTTTGGAGAGAGCGTTGATGTTGGTTTAAGAGAAGACCACGGTAAAGCTAGTCAAATTATCGTAGCTGAGTCACGGTCAGTGAATGATGAATTACGCCTTCTCGAGTCACAAATAAAATTGAAAGAAGCTGAAGCTATAGCGAGAGAAGTTGGAATACGTCTGGCGGAAGCTGAAGCTAAGGCGAAAGAGGCTGAAGCTATAGCGAAAAGAGTTGGGATACGTCAGGCGGAAGCCGAAGCTAAAGCAAAAGTAGCTGTGGCTAAAGCGAAAGAAGCATATTCAGAAAACTTGCGGCTGCGTATACAGCTCGGTCAGAGTAACCCTTCTAACACCGATGGCCTCACCCCTAGATCTAGTTTTTTCTCATTTTGATCCAGCACGTGCTGCTAGGCTAATGCCCACTTTTTCAGCGGAAACAGTTGATGAGTTTTTCATTGCTTTCGAGAGACTTGCTACCACTTTAAAGTGGCCTATTGAGTTTTGGCCCATTTTGCTTCAGCAGGCGTTTGCAGGTAAGGCTCTGTGTGTTTTTTCGTCTCTTACAGACAGTGACGCTAATGATTATTTATGTATTAAGGAGGAAGTTTTAAAGGCTTATGCCCTTGTTCCTGAAGCGTACAGACAACGCTTTCGTGGCCTCCGTAAGAAGGCAGAGCAGACCCACCTTGAATTTGCTAGGAGTAAAAGAGAGGTATTCTCAAAGTGGTTACACTGCAAGGAAGTGAGTGATTTTGACTCCTTGGTTGAGTTAATGCTCACAGAGGAATTTTTGAGAACCATCGACAAAGAGGTTACCTTATACTTGTTAGATAGGGAATTTAGTACTATCGAAGAGGCTCTAAGCATGGTAGGACTGACAATGATGTTATGCCCCCACAGGTTCAAAGGACTTTTAATCCCTTTCTCCACAGAGCGAGACATGGGAATACTAACAATAGTAATTTTGTGCGTGACAGGAGGAGCTGGACGCGTTCGCCACCAAATGGGGCCTCCAAATTTTCTACATACCCTTGTAGTCACTGTGGAAAGCCAGGTCATAAGGCGAAGTTTTGTTGGACAAGGCTGCAGCTAAATACGGGGAAACCAGCTATGATTGTTACTGAAGAGACTAATACGTCACCAGTCGGAGTGATAGCTGATTTGAGTAAGGCTGACAGCATGCCAATTGGGTTGGTTTTCACAAAAGGTGAAGTACGAGAGAGTGCAGTTTCGGTTCTCGCCTCATGAGATTTTGATCCTTTCCAGGAGAGTTTTGCGAAAGACCCAGAAGTTGGTACCTTTCGTCCCTTTTTGTCACAAGGCACGGTAGAAGTTGATGGTGTCGAAACACCAGTCACTATTTTGAGAGACTCGGGTTGTCTCCAAACTCTCATCAAAGAGGGTGTTGTTGCAGCGAGGAAGACTGACAAATACGTCGTTTTAGGATCCCTTTGGGGTCAAGGTGTAGCTCCTTTGGTTTTAGTACGTGTCAAGTCTTCTTGTTTTTCAGGGATAGCTAACGTAGCCTGCGTGCATGAGCTGTTGTTGGAGTGGACCTCATACTCGGTAACAATTTGGCGGGAGGTCAAATGGGGAACGTAACCCCACCTCCTGTGCTGCAGGAAAGACCAGAGTCTACCGCAGAGCTGCAACAACTTGAAGATGATATGCCCGGTGTTTTCCCTATGTGTGCTGTGACTCGTTCTATGTCAATGACTAATGATCATAAAGTAACTCCTGTTGTAAATGATTCACTTTCATTAGAAGGACTTTTTGCTAACCCAATTGCTTCCCAAGACATTTCTTCCGCAGTTAATGCTGTGACCGGGAGAGTTGCTTTAATAGCTGCGCAAGAGCAAGACGATTCATTACGGCTCTCGTTTGACCAGGTGTCCGATTCGGCCAATGATTCAGGCCCTACCACGAGATATTTCAGTCAAGACGGTGTTTTGTTGCCACCGCTGGCTCCCACCGACTATGTCAGAGGAAGACGCGGACTGGGCGTCTGTCACTCAAATAGTTCTCCCACACACTTACAGACAACATGTTCTAGCTCTGGCCCATGATGGTCGCTTTTCTGGACATCAAGGTGTCCGAAAGACGTTCAACAGGCTGGCCAGGAAGTTCTATTGGCCAGGTATGAGGAGAGATGTCACTAAATATTGTAAGTACTGTCATTTTTGTCAAAAGGTAGGCGAAGCCAATCAGGCTATTCCACCTTTTCCATTTGTAAGAGTACCTCACGTACCTGAGCCCTTTACAACAGTACAGTGTGACATTGTAGGCCCTCTGCCTAGAACTTCTAGTGGGTTTGAATATTTATTTACAGTCATTGATACCTCCACTAGGTACTTACATGCTGTACCTCTTAGGAAAGTTAATGCTAGGGCCCTAATATCATCCATTTTGTTTCTCATACTTCTACTGTTCGCTCATCAAGTAAGAGGTCCTTTGCACATAGTTAGAGATAGATTGTTAGATAGTAGTGAAGAGAGCATTGGTGTGTTAAGTAGGAGATGTTAGACAGAAGCTTCTAAGTTGTTGGAGCCTTGCCGCAGACCACCTGGCAGTAGATCAAGACTGAACATGGTAAACAAGGCGTCTTACAGGCTGCAGAAGAGTTCAAATGCAGAGATCAAGCGCCATTCTCCCCTTGAACATGGGCAGCCACTCCCATACCTGCAATTTCAGTGGAGCCATAGAGTGGTGAAGAATTAGCTCAAGATTGCTATCTCTACCTGACAGGCCACCGACTGCAACGCATCAACACCATATTTGCGCGCCTTTTGTGCTGATCCAGTTCCATTATTGTACCGTTGGCTTTCTTACAGTAGATGGTGAAAGAGGGAAAAGAAGAACCGCGTCCACTCGCCCTGACATCAGTCAGGGGTTTGGCGATCAACTCCCGTGAGGTGCAGGAGAGCTACAGCGTCTACGGACTGAAGGCGTGCGCTGGCTCCAGCAGCATCTCTCATCTTCCCAAGACAGGCCTGGCTGTACCACACCGTGGGTACTTCTGATGTTGTTGGTTCAGCTAAGCTATCAAGCAGCTCCCCTCAGTGGTGCTCACCAGTCACTCTAGTACCGAAGGACGGCCTCTATGATTCTGCATCGACTTCCGCAGGGTCAACGTCCACCAGCAAGGACCTTCCCCCTACCAGAGTCGACGACTGCATCGAAGCAATCAGGAACATAAGTTTTCTCTAAGATTGATTACGCAGCCTGCGAGGTTTTAGGCCGCAATGACCCGTCAAATGTTAAAGACATCTCAGTTTTGACATTAGAGTGAACCTATAAATTTGGCGATGTTATACCTTCCAGACTTCTAGTACCTGCTACAACTCAAAGGCTGATGTCTGAAGTCACGTAATTGGTTGTGTAGTATATTTAGATGATGTTGTAATTTTTCTGACACTTGGTCCAGGCCGGTATGTCAGCTAAGACCTTCTCTTCACTGAGTTAATGCGGACTTATAAACTTTGCTAAGTCAAGAATTTGTTTAAATGCTCAACTTTGTATCTGGGACATGTAATTGGGGTTTGAAACTTTGCTCTACTCCACAGCAAGGTGTTGACACTATTTCTCAGATACTTATGTTCCATGTATTTCAAGCAACAAGTCCATAATTTTGGGTTGTGTGGGTTATTACGGAGACTCTGTTGTAATTTTGCCAGTTGGCACTACCCTTACCGATTTATTGAAAGGGGTAATATTTTTGTTGGACTTCAAAAGGTGTCGGGATTCTTTTCAAAAACTTGAAAAATGTATTATACTCATATCTATTTTAAGAGCCCTAATTTTTCCTAAGCTTTTTCAAACTAGCCTGTAATGCTAGTGATCTGGTATCTAGACCACAGAATGAACACTTATGTCATATCAAAATTTGTGCCAGCAAAATTTTTATTTTATGGGGAAATGTTGCGACCGTGTCGTATTTTCTATTTTTTTTATATAACATGCTTTCATGTTGTTTCCCTTATATTCACTAGCAATGATGTGTTTTCTTTATTATATAATCCTAGTCACCTTACCCTGTGCTGTTAGGTTTAACTATTATTATTTGATTTCAAGCCTATCTTATTTCTTCATTTAGTATTGTAACAAGCATTCTTTGAACACTCCTAACGACCATCATCGTTAAACATTATGTTTCACCTGCTGGTCTCATTGGCGAAACGACCCTATATAGTACTCACCTGTGAGAATAGAGTTCAGTCCAGTCCTCTTGTCATTCAGTTCACGTTGTTTTGAGTGACACCCGTCTGTTATAAGCTTCATTTTTACCCCATTTCTGTGTTGTTCCTGTCACCACCAATGTGGTATATCTATGTGATACCTAGCTTTTTTTATGTCTCTTATGTGTCCATCAGTGCTTGTAAAAAGTTACATTTAAGTAATTCAGTGTTGTTTCACGTTGATTAATTTCAGTGTTGATTTATTTTATATGTTTATGCAGTGTTAACGTAATCCAGTGCTTTATTTTTATTCTATATATTTAGCGATTCTTCTTTTGATGTTCGATGTTTTGTATCATTTATTGTCTTAAAGAGTTTCGATAGTGAATCAATTTGTTTAGCGACAGCCTACGAAGCTATTTATTGTCATTAATATTTAGTTAATTAAATTCTTACAGGTTTTCTTTGTTATTTTTATTCCTTTTAATTTACTTCACTTTTTTGTTGGTTACGCCTAGAACACAATTTATTAAAATACAAATTAAGAACTTGAATATATATATATATATATATATATATATATATATATATATATATATATATATATATATATATATATATATATATATATATATATATATATATATATATATATATATATATATATATATATATATATATATATATATATATATATAATAAAAATAATAAATAAATAAAATAACCGTGGTAACATTATGAGATGTTCTTATTGCCAACATGCTATTGTACTATTCCAGATGATACTAAATGTTTACATAATACTTCCTTGAGATAAATGTATAGTATATATCAGGTGCCTCAAAGAGAGCTCAGGTTCTCAACTGGCTCAGCCATGTTAATATTGTTATTATTATCCACGCTGTATCTGTATTTTTCTGGCTAAATAAACTACTTCAATTCCATTCAATTCAATTTAACTGTTTTAACAAATCAATCTTCGGTCTTATTTATTTTGTATAACATGAATAAGGCACAAACATTCAAGCAGCAGGAGTTACTGTAAGTAGTACAATCGGTGGTTGAATAATATCCTCTTCCGCCTTACGGGATATTGAGCAGGGAGAGAAATTTCCGGCTACAGGGTGTTGAAAGATAGTTTTCTTAGGCTCCCTTCCTATACTTCACCCATCGAGTCGTCACCACAACACTACACACACCTCTTCTTTCCCACACCTCAAGTGATTCAGATGGGAATTATTATGACGAAATGATGACAATATTTTGCGTTTTACAGTACATCATTCTTCATTACTTGGAATACCTAATGATTCCTATAATATCGGGTTTTATATTACGTTCAGTTTACACGTTCTATATTCTTCGGGTATTCAAGTAATGGAAAGGTGTAACGGTAATGAGAGAAATTTTGTTTTTACGTAAGTGTTTAGTGCTGAGACGATGTAATCTACTGTATAATAAACGGTTAGTTTATATGTTACCTCGCGGGGCAACACACAAGATTAAACTCCCATTTCTCACTATCATTCCTTCACGTATGAGCGACCTGCTACTCAATATACAAATTTGCGTAAGTAATTTGTCAAGTGACTGGTAAACATACAGTACATTGCGAAGTTACATTTACCAAGTATAATTCAGACACAAACGCACACGCACATACACAAAAGGACATGCAAACACACATACACAGTTACACACGTAGGAGTTTTTCATGATCTTGGTTTAGCTATTTCAAGTTCTAGATATAACTTATGTACTCTTGTCTATTGAAAATTTGAGCTATACATAACACCATTGATTTACTTCACGAAACGAAAAAGATTTTTTTTCCTTTTTAGATATAATATACTAAAGCTATTTTTTTCCAAGATACGCTCATTTATATTCAAGGAAATATGGCAAGAATCAATAAAAATTCTAAACAGATTCTTAGAAAACAAGATGTACATTTATTCTTCAACTCTAAAAGCTACCTTCAGCTTACTGAACATTTGAAGCTCAAGCTAATTCTGTAAAATAGACGAGTTGTCGTTTTAAACAAGCAAAACAAACATCAGAATTTAACAATTAAAAATATACTGAAATTAACAAAACAAAAACCTTATTCACTATGTTAAAATGTGTGAATATTATACATAAAATAACAGCATTGTGTATTCAAAATATACAAATTATTGATCTATGTTTTAATTACCTAATTCCTCTTATTTTCATCATTATAATTGTTAATACCTCACATACCGTCCTGTGCCCAAGTAATAACAAGTCCATATAATAAACTCTGTATGAAAAAATAATAACATTAGTATGTTCATCTACTCGCTTTACTAAACCTACGCCAGACATTCCTGTCCTCTCTCGTCATTACCTACATCTTCACACTCTAATATCACGATGTAGTTATTCTTCATTTTAACCTTAAGTCATCTTTTATTCCTTCTATTCTCCTCACTACTACACCTTATCAACCTTTCTCTCCTTCATTTGCCTCATCAGTACAGATGCAGTTTATGTCACAATAGTTAACTAAATGACTTTGCTTCACCTACACCAATGCTGCTACTGCAGGCGTCTCCCATCGTACACACATTTCCTCTACCCAAATACATACCAATAGGCTGGACAATCTATTCCGATAACAATATGTTCAGCTAAGTAAGTTTACATTATTTATATTTTAACAATTTCGGTCCACCAAATCAACCTTAAAAGCATCAACTCCACCCACGGCGAGGATGAACAGTACCTGGAAAAGTAGAATTCTTCATGTTGTTCATTTATCTCCCTATTCCGTCATCCCACTTATTCATCCTCGCTTCCTGTACTCAGACACAGCCAGTTTCTATTTTTCCACATTCACCCCAACGAGTCTAACGTGATCACATTTTTTGCACTCCAGTATCACTACCACAGACTCCAGCTCCTGCCAAATTACTGGTTAAAATAATAAAACCTTCACCCAGCACATACTCGAAAACTCGACTCTCTCTCTTCCCCCGTGCTTCAGCTGAGGTCCTCCTCATAGTCCGAGTAACACCTGTTCTACCTCGTAACATTGAGTGTAACTAGTGACCACACCGCGTCTCTCTCTCTCACCGTCCCTAACTATACACCAAGGCAATCATGGATTTATTTTCATCTTAGTCTTCCCAACAAACATTATGGTTATCCTAGACTACAAAGCAGTTTATTCACTCCCATACGCTACCCCACACACAATTTACTTAACAACTGAAAAAAATTATACCCAAAAAGTGCATTCATACGACTTGGTCCCTTTCTTGATAATCCTTTAATCATGGTAATGCATAATCCCTTTAATTTTCAAAAGCACATTATTTCTTTAACTTCCTTTTTCATTATTTACATTTATCCTCCCCTTTCCGTTCCACAGCTATACTATCACTCCATCTGTTGCAGTCTTCAGGCAGGCAGGCGACCGACCCTCATCCCTATACTGCTCTCCCACACAGCACAATTTAAACGCCAGAAAACTATCCATCTCCCCTCCTACATCTCTACCGGTTATCTGGCCCAAGGTAAGAGCTTGTCCTCGCCACACACTCCTTAATTTCACTCCACTCATTCTTTTCTTTCCTCTATCATGGTATTATGGTCTTTTATTTTTCTCTTTTCAGTATCAGGAAGTGGATCACACTATATTGCACCTCTCTTTGGCATGACAGAGAAGAGAAGAGAAGAGAAGAGAAGAGAAGAGAAGAGAAACGAGAAAGAATGAGAATGAAAACCAGAGAGAGTGAGAGAGAGAGAAAGCGTAACCACCTTCCAAAAAGCTAACCACAGTTCCAGCACTAATAACGTTTTGGCAAAACACACGAACTTGGCCGAAAATAAAGTTCCCTTCATAGCCCCCAACTCTCCTATCAGAGACAGTGGCCAAAAAAAGCGACGCAGCAATCAGTGACTCCCCCTTCCCCCCTCCCCTGACTTACTTCTCTGTCCTGCACCTGACATACCGCCTGATGGGAACGTCACTTTGCCTTATGGACAACCTCCTACCCTCTCTTTACCCCCTCCCCCCCTAGTCCCACCCCCAAAACAAATTCTTTCTCCACCCCTTCTTCCTCCCCTCCCACTCATCCAAGTACTTATTTTCCTCCTTTCGTGATAAGTTTCCTGCAGGTCAACTTTAGGTCAATCACCCTTGGATCAATTTAAGGTGAGCGGTGAGCTTGTGGGAAATGTAATGTTACTTAGTAGAGTTCTGGACGTCTTCTGGGTAGACCTCTAGAGGTGTTTAAAGGATATCTTGTAGTGGGAATTAAGAAGTTAAGACAAATCTTCAAGATATTAGTCAAGTAAACAATATATTTATATATATATATATATATATATATATATATATATATATATATATATATATATATATATATATATATATATATATATATATATATATATATATATATATATACATATATTTATTTATTTATTTATTTATTTTGGGGGGTCATGATTAAGGTCACTGTGTAAAACTAGATTATTTCAGCTTTCGTTATTTTGAGAAATTTCAGTTCCTACTTGCTTTTTTTTTGCATCTCTCACTCTTTCTCTGAAAACTGGCCCTCACAGGAGCCCCGATTTATATATATATATATATATATATATATATATATATATATATATATATATATATATATATATATATATATATATATATATATATATATATATATATATATATATATATATATATATATATAAATATATATCCATACGAACATAGTATATTTCTGTTACTAAGTGTATGGCGAAGAAATTCAGCTATCTGTTAATAACTCAAGCTCTCTAATGCTCCTCCTGAATTTTATTTAATGTACATGATTCAGGCACAGGTTCAGTGCGCACCAACACACGGACTCGAGAGCCAATTCCAGACCGGGTAATGCAAGACCAGGGCACCAGTTTGCTTTTGCGGCTTCCTCGTATTCATACTCCCCCCACTGCCTGGGAGCTGTTGCACTTCAGAGAATTCGACAGGCTTTTTGAAATCAAAATTTTCTGTCGGAAATTGACCTCCCCAAGTTCCCCGTTAGGCAAGTAACAGGACGTCTTCCACTTGAGAGACAACACATAACGTCGGACCCTCCACAAGGTACTGGTTTAGCTTCTGTAAAATACCGAGAAGACAAAGAAAACTATGATGCAACTATTACGAGATATGACTATTCTCTATGATTTCTGCTGTTTTCTAAGAAACGCTAAATATACTTGTGAAACTGGGGATATGTGAAATGTCAAGAACTTAAAAAAAAAACATTTTACACATTTACAAATAATATAAATTTAAAACCATACATGATGAATTAGGGAAGATTTTATAGTAGGGGTACTCAATTGACTGTCCGCGGTCCGAATCCGGACTGCGGTTAGGTTTGATGCGGACCCCAGCATCTCATCAAAGACCAAATGAGTGCCAAGGCAAAGCAGTTATCAGAGTTTTTGCAAGATGAAAATAAATGGAAATTGTTGTAATTTTAGCAGATATCACAACTCATCTCAATGCTCTCAGTGTCAAGCTCCAAGGAGGACACAACACAGTATGTGATCTGATATCAACCATCCGAGCTTTCCAGAAGAAACTGGAACTTTTCAAGCACGATCTCCAGGGAGAGCTTTTCCACTTCCCAAAACTTTTGGAGCATACCAAAGGAAGGAAACATCATAACCATATGCATGTTCAGTTCATAGAGAAACATATTGATGATTTCAAGGCTAGTTTTGGTGATATCTCTCTTGGAAGACAGCTACTGTTGTTCATTCAGAACCCCTTCTTAGTCACAAACGTCTCCGAGTTTTCAGAAGAAGCAAAACAGACATTCAAATGGGAATGTACAACATCAGTCCAAATAGAACTAATTGATCTCAAAGAAAATGTGGCCTTGTAAGAAGAGGCTGATAAATGGGAATCCGTCACATTCTGGACACAGAAGGTGTCTCAAGCTAGTTCCCCCCATCATCACAAAGTCACAATGCATATCCTCACAATGTTTGGCTCCACATACCAGTGTGAGTCTGCTTTCTCCGCTATGAATTTAGTGAAGAACAAATACAGATCCACCATCACCAAAGAACACCTTCATCATTGTCTGAGACCAGCTATCACTTCATTTGTACCAAGGCTCAGGGAATTGGCAAGAAGCACAAAGTGTCACTTTTCACACTAATGATGATTAATTACTCAATTAAAGGCACAAAGTCACAATTACATGTACACTCAGGGTCAAAACTAATCATCCCCTTTTCCTATTCAACAAACTGTACATTCGATAATCGCACTGTTTTTTGTGTGCTACAGAGAGTTTATTTCTTTTCATTCACCATTCCTCCTCCTTCAACAAGAGTATAATGTATGATAACTTTTGACCACAAAAATACACCTCCAGTGTTTGATATCGTTACAGATAATGAGTTTTTCTTCTTTTGTTCATCTCACCCCCCCCCCCCGGTTGCCTCTTCAGCAGGATGGATGGCTACTTTTATGGTTTCTTTTGATCCATGGGCTCTTGTTTATTTATTTAATTCATTTGCACTTTCAATATATTTTGAGATTATAAGTGAATGTCGATGGAAATAAACTGAAATGTGTACTCTTCATTTGTTTATTATTGCCTCATATTAAATTAAGTCTCACCCGGACCTTGGCCATCTAGAGAATTTGTGGACTGGACCTTCACATATAGTAATTGAGTGAGCTCTGCTTTATAGGATCTGGGGTGTCAAGGACAACTTCCCGTGGCCTTAAGGACGACCCAGAAGATTTTTCACATATTATTTGTAGAAAAGTATATAACATATTTCGTGAGTTTGTTTGAAAAGTAATAACAGTTTCAGCTACGAATACAAACATTTCTGGTGTCTTGGAAACATTTTCGAGTAAAATTTACTACTTAAGATATTTGTTATTAATAAATTAACTAATACCAAAAGTCGTCTCAGTTGTCTTTTTATTCAAGATTGTTGTTTATTATTTTTCCATTACTTCGAGTTTATAATTTAAATGATGTGCATTGGTGAACAACTTGACTGAGTTTTAGCTTTATAAATTCAAGGATATGGTCTATATAGGACACTAGTTGTAAGCTTTAATTCACGATCATCTTATCTTCTTTGAAAAGGCTATACAAATTTCTTAATTGTAATAAAATGACCAAAAATTAGGTAATATCTTTATTGGGTGTGTACAAAAAGTACGTACTATCCCTGTTAAGGATTAATGGACAGCAGTTGATACAGAGGTTTACTGCAGAACTGGAAACATCACCTGGAGGAACTTAGAGAATGAGAGAACTGATAGACGAAAAACTTGAATTACGGTAAAACTAAAAAAAAAAAAAAAGTAGAACTTTAGTTACAGATAACTTTGTTTTTTTTTTTTACGGGAATTAGCCCACCCGGGCACAGGTCAAACGACCCACAAAGGAACCTGGGGGGCGAAAAAAAAAGAATGGAAAGAAATTGAAAATATAGAAAAAAGGGTTATATTGTATTAATCTACACCACGAAGATGCCGGAAAACCAGCTTTTTAAAATGAGACACACTGTAAGAGCAAGGAAACCCAGAAGAAGGCAGAGCATTCCACAGTTTGGCTGTGTGAGGAAAGAAGGAGGTACTATAACGGGTTATTCTCGTGTGACCGACATCCACAGAGAAATGGTGGGCACCGCGGGCAAGACGTGTGTTGCGAACCCACGGCTTTGCCGTCGGTACACAGGATGCCAAATCCACTGAACATTGCCCGTTAAAGTACCTGTAAAAGAGAGAGTGAAGCAACATTGCGGCGGAGGAGAAATAACGGGGAAGCGTTTCTAGTAACTATAGACTTGAGTAAATCCTAGTGAGAGTACATGATGAGGAGAGAAAAAATTGAGAAAGCTTCAGGTATGAATTAAGAAAGTGTAAAGAGCATCTTAAACAAATCTGCAAATTATAGAAAGCCTCCGGTATGACTTCAGGAATTATGGAAAGTCTCTGGAAAGACATGAAAATTATGGGAAACTTCTGACATCACTTTGAAAATGATAGAAAGCATCTATTAAGACCTGCCAAATTAGGGAGACCATCTTGTAAGACTTGAGGAGTTAAAGAAAACTTATGATAGAGCTTAAGGAAATTCCCGGTTGCTCATGTAATCAAGGGGGATGTCTTTATGAACGAAATTGAATAGGATGAACCTCAAGTCTGGGTTAACAAGGAAGAATCTGTCGTAATTAAGGAAGAGGGATAAAAATAGTGGCGCAACTAGAGACTTTAAGGAGGGAGATGATGCTAGGAAAGGGGTGTTGTTTGGGACGTGAAACTGCCGAGAGAAAAAAATAGTCACCTTTATATAAAATTAAAAAGTCTATATGAAATTCTAATTCTATTTTCTGGCAGATATTTGTTAATATCATTGTCGGATGGAACCTCCTCACATTCTCCAAGTATATAAATATAAACCATTTATATAAATTTTTTATTAAAAATAACTTAAATGTCTCCAGTATAAGCAACGGTCGTAACAACAATGATGATCAATTTACACTGAAAGCAAATGTAAAACAACCAAAATATTGAAATAATAGATATGATGTAACTGTACGTCTGAAGAGCTCCCACAAGAACGGGTGGGCGGTGGTGAGCGTGGATGTCCTTCCGGGCAAACCACTATGGATAATGGACTGCTTGGAATTACAAGGAGTTACAAGCGTTACAAAAGTTACAGAAACTATATTATCTGTCAAATGACAAAGAAGGAATCACGGACAGAGTGATGAGGTGGAACACGGGGGATGACCGTCTGAGCAATTATACCAGTCAACGCCGCCTCACATCATGGATAAAAAAGGAAGTGGGTTGACCATGTCGGTCAGAGTCGAGGAGCCAGCACATGCGCAACTACTTCAGTCGTGTACAGTATATATATATATATATATATATATATATATATATATATATATATATATATATATATATATATATATATATATATATATATATATATATATATATATATATTGTTCACATTTCAGAGGCAACTGTTGCCTCTGAAGATGTCTTGAATAAAGACGAAAGTAAGGTGCTCCGTTGTTCTATTTTCCCGTGTGATTTTATCAAGATTTATCTTATTCACGTTTTCATTGTGGATTTACATGAAATATATATATATATATATATATATATATATATATATATATATATATATATATATATATATATATATATATATATATATATATATATATATATATATATATATATATATATACGAAAAAAAAACAAAGAACATCGTAGATTAGTGCAACTAGAATTAACATACTTACCCACGTACTAGAGCCTTCACTATGATAACTCGGTCCCCCTCAGCTTTCCTAGATTAAACTCTCATCTTATAATTATATAATGTATATGTCTTCACTCAACTACTGTACCTCAATTCTTCGTCTCTTCCTCGAATTATCAAATTATTTTAATTATCCCGTGGGAATTAACACAGACAACAAATCCATTATTTAGAGGATCTTGGACAAGAACGCTTTACGATAGTGAGATATTTGAACTGAATTTATCAAGACATACATAAAGTGTTGAGGGAAGGGGATAGGGTTGTTTTTTTCTGGTGGCAGTGGAGTGAGGTGAGTAGATCATCCGCGGGGAAACCTGTGGCTGTGTGATCACACCCTCCCAGCCAGACACGTGCAGGGGAGCGTGCTTCCGGCCGCTGACGCATGCGCAGTTCTTACCTGGACGCGTGCACACCTGCTTCTCTCGCCAGCTTACCTGAGGAGCAGAGACGACACCGTTAGTTAAAGTGACGCTGGAGGTGCTGGTCTGGCAAACTTAATAACATACATACAGTAATAAACAGCTGTTTCAGTTTGGGAATATACTGTATGTATCAATCACGTTATAAATTCATTTGTATTTGGAAGGTGTAGGAGGGTGTAGAGGTGTAGGGGGGGCATGGGGTGTAAGGGTGCAAGGGGGTGGGGGTTTGTGTTGGGGTGAGATGTGGGTGTAGGGGAAGATAGGGATGAGTGTTGAGGTAGTGTGTGTGTTTGTGTGTGTGTGTGTGTGTGTGTAATAATAATAATAATAATAATAATAATAATAATAATAATAATAATAATAATAATAATAATAATAATAATAATTAACGGTTTATTGAAAGAGCATGGCAGCCGGAACGCTGAAGATATTTAGTTACATAATTGGGGAATGGGTCACATGATTGACAAACAATATACAAGTAACATAAGTGATGCAAATATGATAATAACTAGGTGGGGATAAGGTCATACTACAGGGCATTTCAACATAGTGACAGTGCAAAAAGGTAAGATTGACTGGGAGTGAATACACCGGTTGATTACGAGTTAGTGATAATTTTTACAATGGTTGGACCTGGGCTGTTCTTACAACGATCAGTACGTGCTCGTATGGGCTGGATGCGGTTGTGGTGTCAAACAGCAAGTCGCGGACGAGGGATCTCGGGCGGAAGTAGGAGCCAGTGTCGAGGATGGTGCAGAATCTTCTCACCAAATTTGCAGATGAGGTCGTGGTGATGGTCAGAGAGAGCTGAGAAGGTCAGTGTGTTGAGCGCTTCTTGATATGTGGAGTAGGAAGAGGAGAGAATAGTCGTGAATGCCCTCTTGCACTTTTTCTAGGTGATACGTTGTGTGGCATTTAGGGAGGAAGACCAGGCATGGGAGGCGTAGGTGAGCTTGGGAAGTATGAATGTTGAGTAAACACTGAGGAGCTCGGGCGCAGGAACTCCGAGGAACTTGAGTCGGCAGAGGAGGTGGAGACGAAAACTGGAGGATTTGACAACTTTACTGACGTGTGTTTTCCAATTTATTTTGTTATCTATAGTGACGCCGAGGAGCTTAGTGGAGTCTACAACCTGGGGTGTGTTGGGGCCTAAATTAATGGAAGGGGGTGGGACAACGTCGGAGGAGAGGTTGATGTGCATAACCATGGGCTTGGTATGGTTGATGGTGACGTGGTTGTTGGTGGCCTAGTTTTGGAGAACTGTTCAATAAATCCTGGAGGGCGGTGTAGTCGGGAACCGAGTTGTTGACACTGATCCCAATGGTGGAGTCGTCGACATATTTCCATCGAGCAGAGGTTTCTCTTAGGGCATCATTGATAAGCATAATGAAGCAGAGCGGTCCCATCTTGGTGCCTTGGGGGACGCCGCAGGTGAGTGACTGAAAAGTGGAGACAGCTCCTCGGAAGAGTACGGCTAGGCGTCGGTCACTCAGGAAGCCTGTAAGTCATGGTATAAGACTTCTCTGAAACCCAAGGTCAATAGCTTTTTTTGATGATTAAATTGTGGTTGACTAGATTAAATGCTTTGGTGAAATCAATGAAGGCGACACCCACAGACGTCTTTCATTTTTTCAGATGGCGGTATATGTAGTCGAGAAAGCTAACTAGACAGTGAGTGGTGGAGGAAGTTTTCATAATGCCAAATATCTGAGGATCTATGACGCCTGCAATATCAGTATAAGCCCAGTCAAACACGAAACTTTCACAGATTAAGCTGGGTATTGGGGTGATGGCAATGGGTAGTAGCTCATTTAAGGAGTGTGTGTGTGTGTGTGTGTGTGTGTGTATGAGTGCACTGTTGTAGGGTTGTAGTTGTTGTATGATGGTTGCTGTTGTTGTAGAGTGGTTGTTGTTGATATAAGGTGGGGTCTGTTGTATGATGGCTGTTGTTGTTGTTGTTTTTGTAGGTTGTTTTTTGTTGCTTTTGTAGGGTGGTGGTTGTTGTTGTAGGGAGGTGGTTGTTGTTGTAGGGTGGTTGTTGATGTTGTAGGGTGGTGGTTGTTCTTGTAGGGTGGTTGTTGATGTTGTACGGTGGTGGTTGTTGATGTTGTAGGGTAGTGGTTGTTGTGGTAAGGTGGTGGTTGTTGTTTCAGGGTGGTGGTTGTTGTTGTGGGATGGTTGTTGTTTCAGGGTGGTTGTTGTTGTTATAGGTTGGTTGTTGGTGTTGTAGGGTGGTGGTTGTTGTTGATGGGTGGTTGTTGTTGTAGGGTGGTGGTTGTAGGGCGAATAGTGTTATTGCTGTAGGGTTGTTATTGTTGTTGTAGGGTGGTTGTGTTGTAGGGTGGTTGTTGTTGTAGGGTGGTTGTGTTGTAGGTTATTATTTGTCACTGTATTAGAATCACGGCACCAATTAGTTTTTGCTTCATAACAAAAGAGGAATACATAACCAGTATTATAATTTCCATAAAACATTAACTGAGATTTTTACGAATATCGGCCAACTGAAATATATTATCATAAATCAAAGCAAACCAAATATTACGTTCAGAGATGAATCATTTATTTAAAACAAATATTAAATAAGAAAGTACGTTGAAAATGAGAATTCAACACACACACACACGGCGCCAGTTATCTGT
Source organism: Homarus americanus (assembly GCF_018991925.1). NCBI lineage: Eukaryota > Metazoa > Arthropoda > Malacostraca > Decapoda > Nephropidae > Homarus > Homarus americanus. Next base: position 14,690,167 of record NW_024743709.1, read on the forward strand.
CGCCTGAAAAGTGTGTAGTAGTCATTGTATATTAGGGGGCAGGGAAAAAACACTTTTATTTGAGTTGCAGGCTGTACTTTTCAGGCATCGTTTGTATGGCTGTAACAAACACCTGTGCAAAATTTCATGCCATTTCATATCAGCTTCAAATTTGGCATGGAGTCTTAGATATGTATAAGGAACAATGCCTGAAGAGTGCAGCTTTGAGCAAAATTTCACTGCCCCCTATTGTATATCCCCCCACCCAAGTGTGACTTGTGTCCCATTTATGATCATCAGTCACATTGTCTCTAAGGGGGCGTGCACTATGAAATAAATTCATAATGGTAAAGTCAGCACAAATCAAAGGGCAGGCAAGCAAGCCGAAAATATGGTTCACACTGCGGGAGAATTGTCATTTTAAGTTTTATAATAATGAAAACTTTCTCCGTTCACATCCCTGCCTCCCCCATATCCCTTCCCTCCCCCATCGTCCCCCTCTCTATCATCCCCCAAGCACCTCTCCCATACCATCCCCTGCACCTCTCCCCATCATCTCCCGCCACACCCCTCCCCCATCATCCCTGTTGCCCTCCCCATCGTCCCCCCTACACCTCTCCCACATCATCCCCAAGCACCTCTCCCCATACCATCTCCTCCCCCATCATCCCCCCCAACTCTTTCCCCATCATCCCCCATACCTCTCCCCCCATCATCCCCCTCTCCCCCATCATCCCCTGCCTCTCCCCATCATCCCCCTACCCCCTCCCCCCATCATCTCCCCACCTCTCCCCCATCATCCCCTGCACCCCTCCCCATCATCCCCCAAGCACCTCTCCCCCCATCATCAGGCACCTCTCCCCACACCATCCCCTGCACCTCTCCCCTATCCCCTACCTCTCCCCCCACATCCTTCCCCTGCCTCTCCCCCATCATCCCCCCAAGCACCTCTCATCATCCCCTGCACCTCTCCCCACATCGTCCAGACCTTCTCCCATCATCCCCTGCACCTCTCCCCATCATCCCCCAAGCACCTCCCCCCATCATCTCCCTACACCTCTCCCCCATCATCCCCCTACCTCTCCCCATTCCCCCCAGCACCTCTCCCCCATCATCCCAGGCACCTCCTCCACACCATCCCCTGCACCTCTCCCCCATCATCCCCACCTCCCCATCATCCCCAGGACCTCTCCCCATCTCCCCTGCCTTCCTCCCCATCATCCCCTACTCTCCCATCATCCCCTACCTCTCCCCATCATCCCCCTGCCTCCCCATCATCTCCCCTACCTCTCCCCATCATCCCCTGCACCTCTCCCATCATCCCCACCTCTCCCCCATCATCCCCCAGGCACCCTCTCCCACCCTTCCCCTGCCTCTCCCCCATCATCCCCTACACCTCTCCCCATCATCCCCCTGCCTCTCCACCATCATCCCCAAGCACCTCTCATCACATCCCCTGCCTCTCCCCCATCATCCAGATACCTCTCCCCCATCATCCCCCTGCCTCTCCCCATCATCCCCTAGCCCCTCTCCCCATCATCCCCCTGCCTCTCCCCATCATCCCCGCCCTCTCCTCCCCATCATCCCCAAGCACCTCCTCCCAATCTTCCCCCTGCCTCCCCATCATCCCCCTGCCCCTCCCCATCCCCCCTGCACCTCCCATCATTACCTCTCCCCCATCTCATCCCCCTACCCCTCCCCATCATCCCCCTGCACCTCTCCCCATCATCTCCTCCCTCTCCCCCATCACTCCCCTGCCTCTCCCCATCATCCCCCTCCACCCTCCCCCATTGTCCCCTCTCCCCCATCATCCCCCTGCCTCTCCCCCCATTGTCCCCCTACCTCTCCCCATCATCCCCCTGCCCTCCCCATCGTCCCTACACCTCCCCCATCATCCCCCTGCACCTCTCCCCATCATCCTCCTGCACTCTCCCACATCATCCCCTGCACCCTCCCACCTCATCCCCCTGCACCCTCCCACATCCATCCCCTGCCCCCTTCCACACCATCCCCCTCCACCCTCCAACATCATCCTTCTGCACCTCCACATCATCCTCCTCCACCCCTCCCCCATCTTACTCCTTGCTCTTCTCCTTACTCCTCTTCTGCAGCCCTACCTACCTTCTCTCCATCCTTTTCTGTTTTCGTATCATCCTCATTTCTCTTTTTCCCAACCTGCAGTGTTACCCGTCTCCCTTCCTTCCTCCCTTCACTACACTGCTCAATGCCCTTCCTCCCTCACACTCACCTTTCCTCTTACATCATAACCTTTAACTCCGTCTTACCCATCTTCAATAATATTCTCCTTCCCTTTTAAGTTTGTCTTCATCTCTTGGATCCTTTACTCATTCACTACTCTCTCCCTCTTCCTTCCTCCCCATCTCCTATTTCCACTCTCTCCTTTTCCTTTATTCCTCCTCTCCATACATTCAGCTCCCTCGATTATTCCCTCTTCCACTTTCATGACAGAGAGAAGACGCGAGTCCGGTACAGGTGGGTGGTGCCGTAACATTTTGGGTGATAAAATTCACTTAAAATATGATGGACGGTTTCGTACCTTCTCAAGACGTGTTCCTTCTTTTACTCAACACCATCGCTCGCTAAACCACAGCCAGATAACCTGCTAAGGCGAATTAAAAGACGAGTTCACTCACAGCAAATCTCTTTCCGTTCCGGCAAGAGTGTTAATAGGAAGATGATGGTGTGAACGTACGCGTGTGTACATCCGGTGAGGCGTGTGTGACTTGTGGGGAGGGGGAAAGGATTGTCATGAACGTGGTGGTGGAGGGGTGCCAGTCATCGTGCGGTAAAGGCAAGTGTTTTTGTCGCTCACTCAGCTTCTTAAATGACGTAAACACATGAAATATGATATTTATTTGCTTATTTTACGAGACATTTCAACTTTTCAAAAATAGAGGATCTATGCGTGTTTATGCGAACGTTTGTTCCCTACCGTGTGTGTGTGTGTGTGTGTGTGTGTGTATGTGTGTGTGTGTGTGTGGGTACCGGCGCTCTTTCAATATAAACTACTTACTCCCTGTTTTCAGTAATATGTCCTCTTGTGAACTATTGTGTTTCTCGCTTTAAGGTTTGTGTGCCTCAATCTCTATTCTTCTTTTGTGCATTTGTGTGCGATTCTTAGTTCTTGAAATTATTCACTTTTGTATGTTTAGTATGTTAGATTTGTACTGTCAATTATTTAACTAGCCCTTTGTTCATATACCGACTTTGCATTTATTGATCTGTTGCTTGCGGCTGTTAAAAGTATCTACTCCTTTATTCTGTTTTCATAAATATACCCATATATTCGTAGGACTCTGTTCCTTAAAGCTTTATTCTGAGGATGGAGTAAAGTAATGTTCCGAAACATATGCTGATTATATTAATCAACTTAACACTCAAGATGTTTGTGGCTTCCCTGGTGTTCCTCTTCATTAGTGTGTGTGTGTGTGTGTGTGCAATACAAGAGCCACGGAAGCAAGTTCTCTCCCCCGCCCCCCCCACCAGTGACTACAGCATTAGTATCATTGTTTATGATAATGAAGCCTCTCGCTAATAACGCGTTAAAAAGCTGAAGTGGCCTTTCTGGGAACTGCAACGACGACGTCTGTGGTGGCTGACACCACTGCGTTTGTTGCAGGTCACAAGTTTACCACGCTTACCGGCTAGGCCACAAGGACACTAAAAGCAGTTCTAGACTCTGTTATATTTCACACAAAGCCTGTTCATCGAGCTGATGGCGCCGTTCCCTAGTCACACCCAGTAGGTCGAGGGTTCGATTCCTTGCTGGTGAGGTCGTTGATTATATGTTCAAAGTCCGCGTGTTATATGGACTAAAAATGAAGTATATATATGTACCTCGCGTTTCATACCAGCTGGATTCGGTAAGATACTACTACAATAAGGGCACGAGCAGTTTCCCATTGAGGTTCACGGCGCCATCAGCTCGATGAACAGGCTTTTGTGAAATATAACAGAGTCTAGAACTGCTTTTATCCTTGTGGCCTAACCGATAACGTTCCTAGTCACCCAGTAGGTCGAGGTTCGATTCTTGCTGGTGAGGTCGTTGATTATATGTTCAGTCCGCGTGTTACAAAAATGAAGTATATATATATATATATATATATATATATATATATATATATATATATGGCCAAGTCCACTCACCTCTACCATGGCTATGTAATATATACAACCTAAAACAGAAGTGAATAACTTTCCCTTTCCATTGGACTTAACCCTGAACAGCTTAACACCATCCCGCTCACTAATCACAACAAACCAATGTCATCATCACACTGTACTAAGCCTCATAGGTAGAAGTAATCAGCTGGTGGGCTCTGTAATACGTGCTGTAGAGTGAGGGAGATCAAGTAAACAAAATTATTACTCGTTACGATGATCGCAGGGAGATTAAGTATGTAACATTCATAATGATTTCAGTTATCAAGGATACAGCTTCAAGATGATACGATAATTGGGTATTTTTATCATAAAACGTGGAGGTAAAATTCTTGGTTGGTAGATCAAGGTGCGTCTTACTGTCTTATACCTGAACATGATGCCATCATGGAATATTGATGCCAATTGTCTCCTAAATAAAGTTATGTGCTATGTGTAAATGATCCACTGGACTTGTGTAACATTATCAGATATTATCATGGTACTGCTATTTCGACTCTGACCTTTTCATCCAAAGTCAACTGTCTCATTTTGTTTGTTGGGATTAATTATTATTATTATTATTATTATTATTATTATTATTATTATTATTATTATTATTATTATTATTATATTATATATATTATAATATTTATTATTATTATAAATATATTATTATTATTATTATTATTATTATTATTATTATTATTATTATTGTTATTATTATTATTATTATTATTATTATTATATTATTATTATTATTATTATTATTATTATTATGATTATTATTATTATTATTATTATTATTATTATTATTATTATTATTATTATTATTATTATTATTATTATTATTATTGTTATTATTATTATTATTATTATTGAGTAGTAGTAGTAGTGTATTGTTGTTGTTGTTGTCGTTTTCAGGAGACAAACACAAGGGAATATCAGCATGGGCAGGTGCATATTCACCATGTGCCACCATGTACTGTACTATGTAGTATTGGACGATCCAAAAGCTTTCACCCCAGTGCTTCTGAGCGGGTGGGTGGGTACTGGTATAGGCGTTGATGGTGGGTCTCACTACATTGGGCGTGTGGTTGTGGGGTGTAGACGTTGATGGAGTGGCTCTCTACTACATCGGTGGGTGGGTTTGTGGTGTAGACGTTGATGGTGGGGTTTCTTTCCAGTGGGCGATGAGGGTGGGTGAGTGTTGGCGTTGATGGTGTGTGGGTCCTCTACTCCAGCGGGCGGTGAGTGGGTGGGTGGCATGGGTGGTGGATGGTGGTTGATGGTGTATGGGTCTCTCTACTCCAGTGGGCGGTGAGTGAGTGGCTGGATGGGTGGGTTTGTGGGTGGGTGGATGCAGGCGTTGATGGCGTGTGGATCTCTCTACTCCAGTGGGTGGGTGGGTGTAGGCGTTAATGGTGTGTGGGTCTCTCTACTCGATGGGTGCAAGGAGTGGGGTATAGGCGTTGATGGCGTGTGGATCTCTCTACTCCAGTGGGTGGGTGGGTGTAGGCGTTAATGGTGTGTGGGTCTCTCTACTCGATGGGTGGGGTGGGTGGGTGGGTAGATGTTTGGGTGAGTGGGAGTAGGCGCAGGTGTGTGATCTCTGTTCCAGTTGAAGGTGGGTGAGTGGGTGGTACATGGGTTCAGTGAGGTGGAGGGGAGGAGAGGTAGTGGTGCCTGGGTCTAGTGGAGGCGTGTAAGTGATAGGGGCCACCTGGCCTCAGGGGTTTAAAGGGGATTCGGTGTAATGGAGGAGGGAGAGGTGGCGGCAGAGGAGGTGGAGGCTGACAGAGGGGGAGCTGGTGGATGTGAGAGTAGCATTGTGTAGGGTGGAGGAGAGGTTAGGTCAAGGTTGGCGGTAGACGCAGGTCAAGGTAGATGGTAAAGGCAGCTCAGGGTGGGTGGTAGAGGTAGGTCAGCGTGGGCGGTAGAACTACAGGTCAGGGTTGGCATAGATGGAAACCTAACAAAATACAGGTAAATAAATATGGTTGAGTGAATTAAGAGAATTTACCTGGGAAAGGAAAATAAATTTGAAGGTAGTAGAGAGTATCTTTATGTTATCTATGAGCATCAAGACCATTAACAAGATGTTTTTTTAATAGGTTACGTTATCAAATGTCAACCTTATGTAACGAAAATAGCGTAACTATTTGTAAAAGCCTCTCAGACTGTCGGCACCTCCTCCTTGAGTTGACAAGAGGCGTCACAGTCAAGAGCACCGGATAAATACACTGACCCCCTGATACACAAGTGGCACTCCATCACCACACCTGAGAGTGATCACTGTACTTGTGTCTCGCTGAGTTCCTGGTGCTGGCGTAGCACCTGGACCAAGTACACAGTAACACACATTATTGGATGAACTGTATTATATATTAACTAATAATGCACAAAAGACTTTGATCAGAATGGGCAAGTCAGTAAAGTTGTGTGGCCTTTAGTACAGCACCCGAGGTAAGCTTGTAACCGTTGTATAACTACAAATACTCAGCCCCCTGTATATAATTTGAAGAAAAAATCCCCAGATTGCTTGTACAGAAATACACTAAACATTTGCCAAGATGTGTCCCAACTGAGGATGATAAATAAATAAAGTCGAGATGTATGATATATATATATATATATATATATATATATATATATATATATATATATATATATATATATACAGGGATCTAGGTATATGCTGATACATGAAAGAAAAAAACAAGTTCCCAAGCGCTGTATCTTGTTTGATTGGTTTGACGATGGGACATTACCGACCATACCACACTGTTTCTAGTATGGTTGGTGCCCTGATCCCATGCATTAGGTCAAGGGTCCGAGTCCTGGCTGGTGAGGTCGTTGATTATATGTTCAAAGTCCGCGTGTTATATGGACTCAAAAATGAAATATATATATATATATATAAATATATATATATATATATAATATGAAAACCACTTTACCTATCTGTAGTGATGATGGATGGTGCTATACGTAGGGATAATGATGGAGATGCGTTATATGTAGTGATGATGGATGATGTTATATGTAGTGATGATGGATGGTGTTTGGTGAAGAAGAGGATGATGTTATATGTAGTGATGATGGATGATAAGTATGATGGGTGTGTTATATGTAGTATGATGAATGATGTTATATGTAGTGATGATGGATGATGTTATATGGTGATGATGGATGGTGTTATATGTAGTGAATGATGAGATGAAAATGTAGGATGATGGGTGGTGTTATATGAGTGATGATGATGGTGTAGTGATGATGGATGATGTTATATGTAGTGATGATGTGGTGTTATATGTAATGAATTAGACAATCTATCTATATAAAACAAAGAAGTCTGTCTGTCTGTTTGTCTGTGTGTCCGCACAAGAATCCGGAAACTACTGGATCTGTAGTGATGATGGATGGTGTTTTATGTAGTGATGATGGATGATGTTATATGTAGTGATGATGGGTGGTGTTATATGTAGTGATGATGGATGTTGTTATATGTAGTGATGGTTAGATAATAAAATAATAATAGTTTAATGCTAAAAAAATATACTTTGCTGTACCGTCGTAGTGAAAAACATGGTGGAACTTACATACACCGTTAATGAACTATTGATGGAAGAAGAAGTTTTGGGGGCTGAACAGTGAGACAATGTGGAGCCTCCCGGAGGGTGGCGTCCTACCGTGGCCTGACTGATTTGGGATTGCCTTCCCCAAACCGATAAGAACCATTAGTTGCAAACAAGGAGTTGCTCACAGAGACAGACTACTCAGTTGAAGTTCTGGTGAATTTTCTTGAAGAAAATGAGCCTCACCTGGTGCCTGATCAAGCAAATGCTTATGAACAGATCTTGCAAGCGAAACAAGCGGAGCAGAGTGGTATGATCTTTCTCGATGCACCTGGCGGGACAGGAAAAACATTCCTGATCAACCTTCTGTTGGCCAAAGTACGTCATCAGGGGAAATTTGCTCTTGCTGTGGCATCCTCAGGCATTGCTGCAACACTACTAGAAGGAGGACGTACTGCACACTCAACTTATAAACTGCCCCTCAACCTCGCTCACAATGAGAATCTAGTGTGCAACATCAAAAAAGGATCGGCAAAGGCAAAACTCTTAGAAAAATGCAGCCTCATAGTCTGGGATGAATGCACTATGTCTCACAAGTTAGCGTTTGAAGCATTAGACAGGACCTTGCAAGACATACGAGAAAATGACCAGCTCATGGGGGGCATTACAATGGTCATTGCTAGAGACTTTCGCCAGACTCTACCTGTTATTCCTCGAAGTACTCCAGCTGATGAACTGAATGCATGCCTCAAGGCATCATACCGTTGGAGAAGTGTTCAGACACTCATCCTATCCACAAACATGAGAGTATACATCTACAAGGAGATCCGGATGGTGGACGGTTTGCAAACCTTCTACTACAGATTGGGAATGGAAATTTCCCTGTTGATTGAGAAGGACAAATAATCATTCCTCAAGGATGTGGAAATGTTGTAAACTCCTCAACTGAGCTCACTAACATGATCTACCCAAACATTATCCACCACTACAAGAATCACAAGTGGCTGCGTGAACGCGCAATTCTGGCACCAAAGAATGAAACAGTGGCTGAAATCAACATGACTCTACTCAGAGAGCTTCCAGGCAGTGAGACCTCATTCAAATCTGTTGATACAGTAATCGACCAGGACCAAGCAGTCCAGTACCCTGCAGAATTCCTTAGTTCTTTGGAGCCCGCTGGAATGCCTCCTCACCACCTCACTCTCAAGATTGGAACTCCTATAATCCTCTGCAATAACACAAGACTGGTGGTGAAGAACATGATGCCACATGTACTGGAAGCTACAATACCGACAGGAAAAGCTAAAGGAGAGGACGTTTTTATACCAAGGATACCTCTCATCAACACTGACCTGCAATTTGAGTTCAAGCGACTTCAGTTCCCAATTAAAGTGAGCTTTGCCATGACCATCTACAAAAGCCAGGGACAGTCCCTAAAAATGGTTGGCCTAAACCTGGTGTTTCCTTGCTTCTCTCGTGGACAGTTCTATGTTGGATGCTCCAGAGTAGGAACTGGCAAAAATCTGTACATGCTTGCTGCTAATGGCAAAACCAAAAATGTGGTCTACCTTAATGCACTACAGTGAGACAATGTGGAGCCTCCCGGAGGGTGGCGTCCTACCGTGGCCTAGCGAAAGAGCCTCCCAGAGGGCGGCGATTACGCTAGTGTGTGTATATTGTTACGAACCCCTCCACCAATTGTCATGATCTACCTACCCAGCACTACGAACCACGCCATCTATTGTCTTGATCTACCTACCCAGCACCACGAGCAACGCCATCTAGGGACGAGACACGAGTATGACTCGTCTTAGTTACCACTCCGGGGTTTCCCTTCTCCATATCCTGGTTGTTGCGTCACTTCCTCCAAGTCTTCTTTGTCAGCTCGAGTTAAAGGAGAGTTCACTACACTCTGGGAAGTGACCACAGGATCACCTATCCTCTAAACCTACGGCACAGTGACTACCTACCGTCTTCTACAATACTCAGCCTTACTCGTCAGCAATCTCAGCTCCGCACTTAAGTATTTGTAATCTTATATTGCCTCCCCGCGTCCACCTTGCTTCAAATTATTTTATGTTGTATAAATATGTATATACTGTTAATGTTTAGGTTAAGTATGGTTAAGGGTAAATTATAGAATGCTGAATATTTTGGTTAAGGAATTTATGGTACTTTATTATACACAACAAAAACTCGCATCCTTTGTCTACCCTTTTATAGTCAGATTGTCTTTGTTTTTGTTTTTTTGTTGCCTGTTGGGACCTGGGTAGACTTTTAACTATATTCTAAATCCCCAACTCGTAACAAATGGCGACCGTGACAGGACACGACCTTAAGTACCATATTCCTTCCTCCCTTGTAACTCCTTGTTAATTATTCCTCCCAGTCACTTCTGTTCACAATTGCTTTACGGTGGTTTAAAGTTTTCTTCATATGTGTGTGCATATATTGGTATTATCGTACAGTAAGAGTGACAGACGTAGGATATTAGGTTCCAAGTGTCATAAGGCTTACCTGTTATTACACGTGACAGTCGTTTAGTAAGTCTTATCGAGTGTAGGGAAGAATCCGGATCTGTTTAATGCCGTACCCTCACTCCAGAGTAGGCTGTTCCATAGTCACTAGTTTAGGGTGAAGTGATATCTTGGGACGCCCCGCTCTACCAGGACCCCATAATTATAAAGCCTCCATTATTGTTCTTCTCATTATCTCATTCGGGGTCAATCATACCAAACTCAAGGGTTGTTAATCCGGATCTTTATACTAATGCCGTAATACGCCCTTCCTCTTTCAAGTATCTCAGGGTTGTTAATCCGGATCTTTATATAAATGCCGTAATACGCCCTTCCTCTTTCAAGTATCTCAGGGTTGTTAATCCGGATCTTTATATTAATGCCGTAATACGCCCTTCCTCTTTCAAGTATCTCAGGGTTGTTAATCCGGATCTTTATATAAAATGCCGTAATACACCCTTCCTCTTTCAAGTCTCTTATCCTTATCTAAGGATCTTATCAGAAGAACAATATTCATAAGTGTAATTTCCCTAGGTATAACTTGGGTAGTTTCCGGGACTTTCTGGTTATCCACTGCCGTGATATTTTCTAGGGTAATCCACTTATCTTATCTTTTGACCATTAGTTAATTTATCTAGTTTTTCTTAACAATGGCCACCTCAGGTTTTGATCTCCAGGATTTTATTGAAAATCCTTCCGTAGCTAAATTACGTGTTAATATCCTGAAGAAAGAATGGAAAGAAATAGCCAACTATTACAATATCCCATTTTCACAGCAACTGACTAAGGAAATGTTAAAAAATCATGTAATTGAAATGTTGGTTCAACAAGAAGTTTTAAAAGAATCCGCTGTTGACCGATTAACGCCCATGTCCAAGAAACTTCAACCACTATCCACCACCCCTCCTCACTCAGAAGTTGCCTCAGGTCTGGCTAGCCCTCAAGAAAAAGCACAAAGAGTAGACGCCTTAGAACTAGAACGAGCTAGGTTCGAGTTCCAAATCAAAATGAAAGAACTCGAGTTGGAACAGGCCAAGTTGGAGCAGGAGGAAAAGTTGGAACAGGCCAAGTTGGAACAGGCCAAGTTGGAGCATGAGGGAAGGTTGGAACAGGCCAAGTTGGAGCATGAGGGAATGTCGGAACAGGCCAAGTTGGAGCATGAGGAAAGGATGGAACAGGCCAAGTAGGAGCAGGAGGTTAGACTGAAAGAACTACAGGTGAGAGAGACAGAAGTCACCTTAACATCGGAGTTTAAATCAAAAGAAGTGGCATTAAAAGAGAAACTAGCTGCTTTTAACCCTGCTACTGCTTCTTCCCTTGTTCCCGGGTTTGATGAATCCGATATGGACGGGTCATTTAGGACTTTTGAGAAAATAGCCGGGAAGAATGAGTGGCCAAAGGACCAGTGGGTGTCGGTGTTAGTTCCTAAATTATGTGGTAAGGCTCGTAGAGTTTATAACTGTTTAGACCAGGCTGATGACTATGATAACGTAAAAAAGAATATCCTCACCTCTTATGCTATCACGCCAGATGGATACCGGCAGAAGTTTCGTAAACTAACCAAAACATTTTCACACACCTTTGTTGAGTTTGCTCAAGAAAAGCTTAGGTTTTTCAAGAAGTGGTTAGAGGCTACAGAGACCTCCACATTTCAGGATTTGTTAAACTTGGTAGTCCTGGAGGAGTGGAAGAGCAAGATACCATTTCACATCTTGAAGCATGTGGAGGAGCGTGGAGAGGTTAATTTAGGGCGTGCGGCTGAGCTGGCTGATGCGTACGCCTTGCTGGTGGAGTCACTGGGCAGTAGGGAACGTGGTACTTTCCGGCATGTTAGGTCCTCCTCTGATGATAACCTTGGGGGCGTGAGTGGTAGGTCGAAAGGTCCCACACCTACCCCCCCCCCTGATGCAACCAAGTTTTATTGTTCTTACTGTAAAAAACCAGGCCATACGATCCAGTCTTGTAAACACCCAAAGTGTCGAACTGCTAAAAGTAGTTCCCTGGATCCCAAATCCAAACCAATAGCAACCACCAATGTGGAAAGGCCCCATCAGGATCTCTTCTCTTCATTCACCTATGAGGGAAAATTTTCAATCATAGAGGGGTCTCGTTCTTTCCCTATTCGTATACTACGTGATACGGGCGCAGCACAATCTATCCTCCTGTTTAACGTCATTCCTGATATATCTACCGCATTTACTAATGAGAGTGTTCTAATTTCAGATCTCTCATCCCATTCTTCCTATCCTTTAGCTAAAGTGCACCTCCAATGTCCCTTGATTACTGGGAAGTGCAAATAGCCATTAGGAAAGACCCAATGCCTGTGTGCGGCATTCATTTATTATTGGGTAATGACTTGGTAGGAGATCTAGTGGTTCCTAACATAAAGACAGTCGACTCTCCCTTACCTGTCAACTCCACCACTGACCTTAAAGAAACTATTCCTCATCTTTTCCCATCTTGTGCTGTCACCCGGTCACAGAGTGTGCGAAATGGGCCCTCTTCATCTAAAGCCACCTCCAATATCTTCCTACCCATAGACGATCTGTACATTAAAACCATTAGTAGGGATGAGCTCATTAAAGCCCAACAATCTGATCCATCTGTGTTCAAACAGGTGATGAAAGACCTCAGTGTGGACCATTGTACATCTTCGGCTTACCACCCACAATCACAAGGTTGCTTGGAACGGTTCCATCAAAACTTTCAAATCAATGCTAATAAGCTATCTCCCCTCAACTATATAGTCCATGCTCCTGATCGCAGAAAAGATTCACAACTTGTTCACATTAATCTCCTGAAACTTTACCATTCCAGGCAGTCAGAGGAAGACATCCCAGAGGCTATAAGCCAACCTGTATTGCATACGGTTTTGTCAGGGCCGGAGCCGGAGACAGATGACATGGACCCAATGGAGAATTTAGACTTCCCTCTACCTAAAGAAAACCCTGCTAACAGTCACATACTCAACAACTTGGATGAGTATTTTTCTGTTCTGAATCCATCTCAAGCAAAAGGTCTCACTCAGTTATTATCAACATTTCTTAAAGTCACGTCAGACCTCCCAGGGTTTTGCAATATACTTAAACATGATATTAAGCTAATCTCAGATGATGTACAACCCATTAGGCAATCAGCATATCGACTAAATCGACAAAAAAGAGAGATTATGAAAAAGGAGGTAGACTTTTTGTTAAAACATAACTTAGCTGAGCCTAGTACCTCCCCCTTGGCTTCACCTTGCCTTCTCATTCCAAAACCCGATAGCACTTTTCGTTTCTGTACCGATTATCGTAAAGTGAACCAGGTCACTGTCTCAGACTCCTACCCTTTACCTTTGATTGAAGATATAATAGACAGCATAAGCTGTGCCAAATTTATCAGTACGGTGGACTTATTGGAAGGATATTATCAAGTGGGACTCACGGATAGGGCAAAAATAATCTCGGCATTTATAACTCCAATTGGTTTTTTTTCAATATTTGGTTATGGCGTTTGGCTTTTCTAATGCTCCGGCCACATTCCAGAGGGCCATCAACTACCTAATTCAGGACCTAGGTGGGACGTTCGCCTACCTGGATGACTTGGTGGTGGTGTCGGACGGCTGGGACGAACATCTGGTGCGTTTGGAGATACTGTTTGCACGACTGCAAGAGACTGGATTCACCATAAACCTGGCTAAATCTGTTTTTGGCCGGGCCTCAGTGACTTACCTGGGACATATCGTTGGGCATGGTATGGTGAGACCCAATGACGCAAACGTTAAAGCCATCTTGTCCTTCCCCACTCCAAGGACGAGGAAGGAACTCATGCGCTTCCTGGGGATGTGCGGCTACTACCGTCGGTTCTGCAGTAACTTCTCCAGCGTGGCCGGACCCCTCACAGACCTTCCCAGTTCTGCGGTCCCTTACATCTGGAACCAGAGGTGCGACCAGTCTTTCCACCGCCTCAAAGCCTTCCTTGCCTCCAAGCCTGTAGTCCACCCCCTGACTACACCTTGCCCTTCCATCTGCAAATCGACGCTAGCGGTGTCGGAGTGGGGGCTGTGCTCCTACAACCCGACCCAACCACTGATGTCCTTCACCCTGTGGCATACTACTCCGCCAAGTTGAAAAAACATCAGACCAACTACTCGACCATAGAGAAGGAGGCCCTAGCTCTGGTGTTGGCAATAAAGAAGTTTGAATGTTACCTCCAGTCTTGCCCACAAACAACCCTAGTCTTCACCGACCATAACCCACTCACGTTCATCCAAACCAACAAGACCTCCAACCAGCGAATCCTCCGCTGGGCTCTCCTCACCCAGCCCTATAATCTACAAGTCCGGCACATAAAGAGGGTGGACAACATGATTGCGGACTCCTTATCCCGAGCTCCAGTGGAAATGCGGCAGCTACTCTCCAAACGCACCAGGTGATCACCTCCTTCGCGCCCGTGCTACGGAGGTCTTTGGAGGGGGGGTGTGTTACGAACCCCTCCACCAATTGTCATGATCTACCTACCCAGCACTACGAACCACGCCATCTATTGTCTTGATCTACCTACCCAGCACCACGAGCAACGCCATCTAGGGACGAGACACGAGTATGACTCGTCTTAGTTACCACTCCGGGGTTTCCCTTCTCCATATCCTGGTTGTTGCGTCACTTCCTCCAAGTCTTTTTGTCAGCTCGAGTTCGAGGAGAGTTCACTACACTCTGGGAAGTGACCACAGGATCACCTATCCTCTAAACCTATGGCACAGTGACTACCTACCGTCTTCTACAATACTCAGCCTTACTCGTCAGCCATCTCAGCTCCACACTTAAGTATTTGTAATCTTATATTGCCTCCCCGCGTCCACCTTGCTTCAAATTATTTTATGTTGTATAAATATGTATATACTGTTAATGTTTAGGTTAAGTATGGTTAAGGGTAAATTATAGAAAGCTGAATATTTTGGTTAAGGAATTTATGGTACTTTATTATACACAACAAAAACTCGCATCCTTTGTCTACCCTTTTATAGTCCGATTGTCTTTGTTTTTTTTTTTGTTGCCTGTTGGGACCTGGGTAGACTTTTAACTATATTCTAAATCCCCAACTCGTAACAATATATATATATATATATATATATATATATATTTCATGTAGATCCACAATGAAAACGTGGATAAGATAAATCTTGATAAAATCACACGGGAAAAGGGAAACAACGGAGCACATTATCTTTCGTCTTTATTCAAGACGATTTTATCAAGATATATATATATATTTTTTTTGTATACGTGAAACCGAAAACTGTGAGGACATGTTCAACAAACCCTAAGTAACAGTGAACAAGCAACTCCCTGACATATTTAACAAGTTTCACGACAAATATTTATCAAACAAAAGAATTTGTGCAGCAACATTACATCATCAGCTGCTGGTACGAGCAAGGCGGATTATGATAATATTCACTGATTACCTGCCCTGTTTCGTTTACCTACGCGTTCCCTCATCAACCTCTCATTTGTAAACAGTCTCATTCTGCCCGCTGCCCTAATCCTGGTATTAACTAACATGATACGAAGTAACTGATTTAAAAACTAATTGTTTTAACGTGAATTGTGCATGTGTGTGTGTGCGATAGAGTGAGCTGCACGAGAATATATATATATATATATATATATATATATATATATATATATATATATATATATATATATATATATATATATATATATATATATATATATATATATATATATGTTTACGAGGGTGTCTATGTAATGCAGGTGTGTGTATAATTCAGGTGTAATAACGCTTGTTAATGCAGATATGTGTGTGGAGCTTAGGTGTAGGAGCGCTTACTGTATGTCAGTAGAAGTGTGTGCCTCGCCTAACATGTGAGGACGCTTGTGTGTGTGTGTGTGTGTGTTTGTGTGCTTAAGTGTGTATCAGTGTAGGTGCATGTGACGGTGGGTACGTGTGCCGGTAACTGGAAGAGGCTTGTACGTAGGTGTGTGTCAAGGGGCTTGTGTCTTTGAATGTGTGAGGGCGCTTGTGTGTGCTCGTTTGTGAAAGCGTGTATATCGGTAGCCTGTGTCTATATGAAAGATCTTTTATGGAAATGTATGTATCTTGTATGTATATGTTTGTGGTGGATTTTATGTGCACTAGTATTCAAGAAAACGTTCATGGATAACTCTCTGATTTGAAGCGTTTGTGTACACTGTGTGAGATATAACGTATACATGTGTACGAAAGAACTCGAGTACACATACACACATGAACACATCTCTTGTGACTCACACCTATAAACGGCCGGACCAATTACACCACAAGCCAATAAAACACAGAAGTATCGGTAATTCCGGTGGTAAATCTGCCCTGGAAACTAATTAAACCCACCAGGCAGCTCACGTTGGCTACTCCAGTATGACTCAACAAAAACACTGCAGCGATACATACTCTGTATAATGTCTTTACAGTCAGTCCCACAATGCCCTCAACACAATCAATAACACACAAGAACCAAATCTTTTTCAAGGTAATGGAACCGTCAGACAACCGTAAAATATTGACTGACGAGAGAGAGAGAGTGTGTGTGTATCTGTACGATTCCTGTTTTATTTACATTTTAACAGTTTCTCTCATGTGTCTTCTCCGGTCACTCTATCTTTTTCCCTTGTAATCTTTTCTACTCTCTTCCTTCGCTCGCTTCCCTCTTTCACATACCTTTCTCATTTCTGTATTTTACTGCATCTGAAGTTCATCCCCTCACCAACTGCGACTCATTAAGTTACTCTTATATCAGTTCAGACATAAATAAAGATGAACAAATGTTGTGTTGCTCTAAAATTATATCTAATTGAGCCTATCACTCCCAGATGGACGATTATTAAAAACAACCACACGCACACACACACCTTACTTCTTAACGACTGACTGACTAGCCAGCTAGAAGGACGATGAGAGGAAAGATGAAGGCATAATTATGACCCTTAGGCACCAGGGATATTTTACACAGTTGTCCGGCGGCCGGATGGAATCTCATTTTCCCCGTTGGCTTTGCTCAACTTTCAATGAAATTTCAAAATCCTGATTGATGGTCCCGGTGGGGGGGCTCATAAAAGACCATGTTTACATGGCTTCAACGTGATGATCTGTGTGTGTGTGTGTGTGTGTGTGTGTGTGTGTGTGTGTGCGTGTGGTTGTTTTTAATAATCGTCCATCTGGGAGTGATAGGCTCAATTAGATATAATTTTAGAGCAACACAACATTTGTTCATCTTTATTTATGTCTGAACTTGATATAAGAGTAACTTAATGAGTCGCAGTTGGTGAGGGGATGAACTTTAGTTGCTTAGACCTGAAACTTGAGCAAGGGACCCCATCAATAAGGGAGAGGTAAGAAGCCCTTCAAGGATATATAGGAGGAGGAGGGAGGAAGAAGATCCTACACCGTCACCCAAGGAGAGAGAATTATCACCAAATTAATGGGCAGGATTAACTGAGGGCGCGAGAGGACTGGGTCATCGTGAATGAACTGAGTCACCTCAAGAGAACCGCGTCACTTACAGAACCGCGTCACCCAGAGAACCGCGTCACCCAAAGAACCTCGTTACCCAGAGAACCAGGTCAAAATAGAACCGCATCACTCAGAGAACCGCATCACAAGGAAAACAACGTCGCTTAGAGAACTGCGTCACCTAGAGAACAGCGTTACAGAGCCAGGTCATCTAGAGAACCGTGTCACAGAGAACTGCGTCACCTTGAAAACCGCGTCACAAAGAGAGCTGGGTCACCTAGAAAACCGCGTCACAAAGAGAAACATGTTACCTAGAGAACTGCGTCACCTAGAGACACACGTCACAAATAGAACCGCGCCACTTTGAGAACCGCGTCACAAAGAGGACCTCATCTCCAAGAGAACCGCGTAATGTGTCATGTCGCGTCACCAAGAGAACAGCATCACAAGACAACCGCGTCACCTAGGTCCTAGAGAACTGCGTCACAAAGACAACCGCGTCACCTAGAGAACCACGTTACCTCGAGAGCCGCGTCATAAAGACAACCGCGTAACATAGAGAACTGCACCACCTAGAGAACCACGTCAAAAAGAGAACAGAGTCACCGAAAGAACCACATCACCTTGCGAACCGCATCACGGAGAAAGCCACACTTCAAAGAGAGCCACGTCACCTAGAGAACCGCGTCACAAACAGAATCGTGTCACCAAGAGAATCGCGTCACGAAGAGAACTATGTCACTTAGAGATCTGCACCACAAAGAGAACCGCGTCACCTAGAGAATCGCGTTACCTAGAGAAGTGCATCACCTAGAAAGAGAACCGCATCACCTAGAGAACTGCGTCACTTAGAGAACTGCGTCACTTAGAGAATCGCACTACAAAGAGAACCGCGTAACCTAGACAACCGCGTCACAAAGAGAATCGTGTCACCTAGAGAATTGCGGCGCATATAGAACTGCGTCACCTAGTGAAATGCACCACAAGGAGAACCGCGTCACCTAAAGAAACACGTCACCAAGAAAACTGCGTCACCTAGAAAACCGAGTCACAAAGAGGTAACTGCATCACATACGTAAGGGCAGAGTCGACCTATATCTAATCTCAAGGACAAGGAATATGAAATTAATTACAACATCTTGAAAAATCGGAAAAGAAAGTTTTTTTTAGTTTATCAAATTTATTGATAAAGCTTGGAGTACAGTTTGCGTATTCTGAGTAATTCAGTATGGTCTTGACACTGAGGGTGGTATCACTTCTCACTGCCACGCAGGAGAGAGGTTCATACACAAAGAAATACATCATATTCATTAACAGTATATATAGGTCAGATTCATGTGGGTGATGTCACTGTTCACTGCCATGCAGGACAGAGGTTCGTACACAAAAATACATCATATTCATTCGCAGTATGCAGTATATATAGGTCAGAGTCATGTGGTTGATGTCACTGATCGCTCCCATGCAGGACAGTGGTTCATATACATTGGACGTCAAATTCTAATTGAAGACTAATCAGTGTGGACTAGCAAATTTGGGATAAACAGCAAGAATATCCTCAAGCACCCCCGATTCAATGTAGTAATTACAAAGTTCATGATACAATAAGCCAGGTGGCCTGAAGTCTTTGACAGAGATACATTCAATAATATAGTGTTCAAGTTATGCTTTAAAGGTTTATCACAAAGTTTACATGCAGAGTGTTCCGGTGTGGGTAGAGCGTTACTAACTTGCCATATGTGTCTGTACCCTAGCCTAATTCTGGCCACAATTATATCACATTGTCTGGTTCTGTCCTTATGCTGGCCATACCAGTACCTCTTGTCACAAAATTTGTCATATTTACTCTTGCTACAACTGCCAGGTCTTTCTGCATTTCTCAGTTCTTCCAGATCAGAGTTCATGATTCTGACTTGAATGTTTTTAAGTACAGCATTGGGCAGGTCAAGGTCACGGTCCATATTTTCTTTCTTACATGCCTCATTGGTCAATCTATGTGCACGGTCATGATACCTAATTCCAACATGGGACGGAATCCACACAAATTCGATACGAGAGTTGTTCTCATTGGCAGCTATCACGTTTATTTTAATATCACATACAAGTTTAGACGTAGAACCTGACGGGCTGTTCATTGATTTCAAAGCGCTTTGAGAGTCACAGAATATCACCCCATCTCCATTTTCTTTAAGGTAGTCTGTGGCTAAGTAGATTCCAGTTAGATCAGTTTGTGTTGTGCTGGCAGTTGTTGAACCTTTGCTTGTTTGTTACTATCATCTCTTTTTTCTTTATATATTACAATTGCACAGCCAGTTCTACCTGTGTTTGTCTGCACAGAACCATCAGTAAAAGCATAACATTCACTTGATTTAATACTCTCTATGTGTCTGTTAATAGTTTCTAATGTGACACATCTCACCACATCGGTGTTTAACATTTGCTTACTACCAACAGGAGTGTAATTAATAGGAACTGATATATCCAGCCAAGGAGGAATGGCATTAATGGGTTCGTCTGGGGTGATTGGGACATTCAGTTTAAAGAGATCTGTAACACTCTTATGAAGCCACGCCCCAAAGAGAGTCTTTTGTGGAAGGTTTGTGAGATAGTCGGGATAACTTAGATAGAACATCAACTCAGTTTGAGCTGTAGTTTGGGGACCATTGTTCTTCAAAACTTTGACACAAAACATGGTATTAAAAGTAGATCTATCATCTCAGATAGGGAGGGCAGCCCGAGCTCTTTCCTCATGTTTACAATTCTGGTCGATTTTGGGCATCCTAGAATGATGGGCATGGCTTCATTTTGCCCTACTTCAAGGCTGTTGAGTTGTTTAGGCGGAATAGTCACAAGATGCAGAGCATGATAGTCAACTACAGAACGAATGAAGTGAACATAGAAAGTACGAGCATAGCCCTTGCCAACAGGGGTTCTGAGGGATTTAATACGCTGCATTAGCTTGGCACGTAGCTTCCCGACAAAGTTTGCATCATTCACACAAATTCCAAGATATTTGTAAGAGCTACATAGTTCCAAGGGCATGCTGTTAATGCTAAAGTCAAGAGGCAGAGGGTGAGCAGGACGAGGATCGAGGACCCACGACATGTCAACAGATATTATAAGACCACATTCCACAGTCCTCCGAGCAAATACATCCAGTAAGGCTTGGAGCCTAAGCTTGGCCTGTCTCATAATGCAGATATCATCAGCATAGCATATTACAGCCTCATTTGGCTGAACTGGAATGTCAGCATCAGCTTGTGCATCTGTATATTAAAGAGCATAGGACTTAACACGTTTCCCTGAGGCATGCCACGCTCAAATGCTCTCGTTCTGGTACTTTTGACTCCCCTAAACAGAACACTGACATTCTTGTTGGACAGATAACCCTTTATCCATGTCAGGAGGTTACCTTGGATGCCAAAATTAGCTAGTTGCTCAAGTATAATGTCTCTATTAGCTACATCAAAGGCTGATTTAAGGTTTATGAAGGCTGTTTGTGTCTTATCTTTTGAGTGAAGAAGATATTATGCAAATTATATCTGTGTGCTGTCCCCAGGCATCAACCCATACAGATCAGGGACCAGTTTGTCTTTGACTTGAAACATGAGACGGTTGAGAACAACTCTTTCAAGGACTTTGCACATACAGGATGTGAGTGAAATTGGCCTGAAGTTTGGAGAGTTAGCTTCAGCAATTGGTACTATGTTTCCTTGAGTCCATGTCTTAGGCAGAATACCCTGTGTGAGGTTCATTTGATACAGGTCAAGCAGTGGATGGTTAGGGACCTCATTTAACAATCTCAGGGTGTTATAGGTTATGCCAACCTCACCAGGGGAGGATGATTCACCATTTATTAGTGCTGTTGTTAGTTCGTGGTGCGTTATAGGAAACTGGTTGGTAAGGTCTGGTGAGGAACAGTCTATTTCAATATTGAAACCCCTATTAATGTGTGTGATTTTAAGATATTGCTGTATGTCAGGAGGCAGGGAAGTAATTTGTGACACACTAGACTTTTGGTCTAATAGCATGTCAGCATATTCTGCAGGGCTGTGATGAAGCTGGACTGGGGTGGGTGACTTGGTAATGGCTCTAATTTTGTTCCACACTTCTGCTAGAGTGGTTGTTCTATTAATCCCCTGTAAGAATTATTCCCAATAGGAGTTTCTCATCTGACCTTTGAGTTCACGAAATGCTCTGTTAGCCTTTAGGAATGACATTTACAAGATCACAGCAAAATTTATCCACTGACCCAGGTGTATATCTAGCATACCATCTGTGGATGTAGACCTTGAAATGCAATTTAAGATTATCTGGGATTTTAATTCTGATCTTAGGATGGGTTCACACTTGACATCAGCAACAGTGTATTCAGTAAGTGTTGCATAATGAACACTGACTAGTGGTCTGAGATGATCTTAGCCTTGACATTACTGTCTACTAGGTTATACCCATTCACATAATCAAGTCTGCCCCCTATCAGATGTGTCACTTTGTCTGTGTCGTATACAGTGATATTATGATTATTGATGTAATTCACGAACACCCTCCCATTAGAGTTACACTGGACATCACCGAGGACAGTCTGACGAGAGTTAAAGTCACCCATACACAGCATAGCATTGTTATCTGATGGCTTTGGTAAAACGTCCGCTCGCAGCTCATTACACCGAACATAGATGTTTCACAGCGAAAATTGACTGTTTGCTGTCTTTACCGTAAATTTATTGATAGTGAATACTTTCATCATTGTGGGTTTTGATCCATTTACAGACCAGATCACACCTTACATAAGTGAGCAGGCCACTTCCTGCTCCAAAATTGTATGCAGTAAACCCAGCTGTCCTGGGTGCAGCTTTCTTCTGGGTGCTGGACGTGTAAGGTTCTTGTAAACCAATTACATCAATGCTAAAAACTTTAACAAACCATTGTAGGTCTTGAATTCTGCGGTTAACACTCCGGTTGTTCCATGAAATGAACCTAAGCGTTCGTGTTACTCGTTCCACCTTGAACTGAGTATAGAGAGTCGCGCGTTGGCTTCTTAGATCAACCTGACCAATAAGTTAACCGTTTCAAATTAATCACCCCTGGAGTTCTTGATAATGCGTCTCACAACCCTAATTCCAATAGGATTTTTGTACACAGGTTCCTTCAATGGCCCCACGAGTTCCTCCTCCGAAAATATTGGAAGAAGTACAGGGTTATGGACAGTTTTCAAACCTGGGGTTATTAAAGAGACCACGCTGGCAGTCTGGGGCTTATTCTCCCCATTCATGCTTCCATCACTGTCGGTCTCTCTCTGGCTACTCACCCTCATGTTCGCATCATTATGAGAGGAGGCACGAGATCCTTCAGAAGCTCTACTGACACTATCACTGCCATTGCCAAGTAAGTGTACCAGTGAACAATGGAAAAGAAAGAACACGTTACATGTGAACAGACAGCATCACAAAACTGGGGCATCATTCCTCTAATAACAGTAATTATTAGATGAAATTGAGTTTCAACTACTGCTAAGGACATGATAACGTGGGAGCGGTTTACGGACAACCCGAGCAAGTCCACAGGAAAAAATATTGGGCAGAGGTACACCTGATTGCTACAATCAAGGAAAATTAAGGCTAGTTTTAGAGACATCTCTCAGACCTGACTTCACTCCCATCGACGTAAGATTAAGGGGCGGAGCTATGGGAACAGAGACAGGGGAACTAGAAGGAAAAGGGGAAGGGGAGGGATATCAGTACTGTAAGAGGAATAGGAAGCAAAGATAAGGAAGAGGAGGAGGAGAAGGGGGAGAAAATGTAATGAGGGGCTGTGGTGGAGAAGGGCGAGGGGTAAGAGAGAGCGTGGGAGAGAGGAGAGTTAATACCTTCCCAGAAGTACTAATTGAGAGAGACATTATGGGCGAAACATCCATACAACACAATAGGAGACTCAACAGTTAGGACAGTGACGGTGCAGCATGTTCATGACACAAATTATGCATGCTATCATCTTTCAGAGACGTCGTCAATTTGTCGGAATGACCCCCATTTAAACTTGTAACTCAGATGCGGGATTAATTTTCATCCAGCGAGGTACAAACTTTTCAGAAACTTACACGGACCCTTTAATGATGGTGTGGGGGAGTAGTTGATAATTTAAGTTTAGACTCTTGTAAATTGCTCTCACTTTCGTCCATCTGCAATTCCTTGGGAAGCAAATTACAAGACACGGCTACAAATTTACATGCTTAAAGCGGTTGATCGCACCAGGAGGTTCAGACTAGCTCAGGACTATTACCAGTGAGGGGAAAATGTGACACTTCCTAGTGCTGCTAATTTGTCCCATGCGTCACCGCCTCACATGTACACCACGAGGGTACCGGTATATATATATATATATATATATATATATATATATATATATATATATATATATATATATATATATATATATATATATATATATATATATATATATATTAATCACAACATTTACCTGGGGCAAGACCAGGGATACTTACTGTATAACAAAAGGGGTAGTGTTGGGGTCAGAGGGGATACAGTGAGACAGCCAGTATTAGGGGGCAGTAAGTTGATCCTCTCCCACTTGCACACGGGTAAGAGTCAGTTCAAGTGTCTACACAAATAGCACGCTACCTAGTGCCCGCCGCCTGCCCTCTACCATCATGGGTCGGACTAACACAGGTCGTATCTGCCATCTGCCAGACTCCTGAACAAAACAGAATATAATAACAAAAACTACTTTTATTACCTCTCTCTCTCTCTCTCTCTCTCTCTCTCTCTCTCTCCAATTGCTGTCTTTCTCTCACGATTGTCTACTAATGAAGTAAGTCCAAGACTTACTCTCCTGATTTAAAGAAATTCAGTATAAAAAAAACTTCTAGAACAAAAACGGTAATCGAATCCTACAGTGCACGTCCTCCCTCTAGAATAATCACGTTACCTTTAACATATCATTTGATGAATCCTAACCTAGCCTCTACCAAATAATTCTGTAGTATTTTGGTTATAGCATACAGTACATAGTATAACACCTCGCTTCAGTCATTTGTCGGATAAATATTCCCGTTATTTATCAAACACGTGAAGCATCTACTTAAAATACGTAAATAAAAAAAAAATCACCAATATTCCTATTTTTACTTTAAATCTACGTTCTCGTATCTTCTCTTACACTTATGTTGTTCGTATTTCCATTCTGTAGATTCCAAGAAGAGACAAGAAATCTTACAGGGACAGAGGATCACTGGGTTGTGGGAGAGATAACATTGATTAAATAAAATATTGCCTCATACCTTGTTATACTTGAAGACACCTGGGTGGGAAGAAAGCCGGGTGCTACGGGAGATAACGTGCACGGTGGATCAGCCTAAGACATGTTGACTTAATGTAACTCGCTTCATTGAGGATATTATATGGTGGGAGAGAAGTTTGACTGATGGTATTGTATGGTGGGAGAGAAGTTTGACTGAAGATATTATATGGTGGGAGAGAAGTTCCACTGATGGTATTGTATGGTGGGAGAGAAGTTTCACTGAAGGTATTGTATGGTGGGAGAGAAGTTTCACTGAAGGTATTGTATGGTGGGAGAGAAGTTTCACTGAAGGTATTGTACGGTAGGAGAGAAGTTTCTTTGAAGGTATTGTATGGTGGGAGAGAAGTTTCACTGTAGGCATTGTAGGGTGGGAGACAAGTTTCACTGAAGGTATTGTATGGTGGGAAATATATTTCACTGAAGGTATTGTATGGTGGGAGAGATGTTTCACTGAAGGAATTGTATGGTGAGGGACAAGTTTCTCTGAAATTACTGTATGATGGGAGAGAAGTTTCACTGGAGGTATTGTATGGTGAGACACAAGTTTCACTGAATGTATTCTACGGTGGGAAAGAAGTTTCCCTGAGACTTTGTTCCTCTCTATTCTGTAAGGTTAGAGCGGTAAGGGGCATTGCATATTCTCCAGGTTTTTTACAAATTGATAGAATTAATTTTATATATCATTGTATATAGATGAAGGACACGAAAACATCATAAGTGGAACATTAAACGTAAATTTTTTACACATACTGCACACACAAAGACATGCGTTAATTACTGATACAGTACAAGAATATACAGAATGGTTCTACACAAATGTGAGTGTTCTTAGAAATACTGCAAACAACATACGCAGAAACACCTTCCATTTTTCAGAAAAGCAGGTTTTAACACAGAGACATGTATGCATGCAATCACACAAGCACAATACGATCAAGAAGATACTCACACTGCCTCCCTTTCTGTAAGTATTATTCCACTCATTTAAAAAGGCTCCAGAGTTCAAAAGGGTTAAAGAGGAGTATCCAAGTATAATGGGGTAAAGTTTACATCGCCATTATAAGAAAAGAAATCTCGAGATACATATATCCGAAGACAGGTCGGGCGATCACTGACAAGGAGTTCTTATTGAGACTCGTCGTCCTGTAAGAACCTTTTTATTTGTCTTCAAGTGGTATTTCCTGTAAGATTCATCAGTGCGTTAAGGAGTATCATCCTTACAATACTGTCTCTCCCTCCCCCACACCCATCCACCCACCCTTCCCACACACAGCAATGACGAGAGTGTAATGTACAAATGACACAACACAATCACTTCTACAGAACCTGAATCCACACCCGCTCAAATGGCAAAAGAAGGCGTCACCAACTGTACACATACGGCTAAAGTTCATTTATGTGGTGGCCTCCTCTCGCTTGCCACCTGAGGGACGTGGGTCGAATCCTGCTGGGAGACTTTTTTTAGTTTAACAAATTTATTGACAAACCTTGGAGTACAGTTTGCCTATTCTGAGTAATTCAGTCAGGTCTCGACACTGAGGGTGGTATCACTTCTCACTGCCACGCAAGACGGAGGTTCATACACAAAGAAATACATCATATTCATTAACAGTATATATAGGTCAGATTCATGTGGGTGGTGTCACTGTTCACTGCCATACAGGATAGAGGTTCGTACACAAAGAAATACATCATATTCATTAGCAGTATATCTAGGTCAGAGTCATGTGGGTGATGTCACTGTTCGCTGCCATGCAGGACAGTGGTTCGTATACATTGGACGTAATATTCTAATTGAAGATTAATCAGTGTGGGCTAGCAAATTTGGGATAAACAGCAAGAATGTCCTCAAGCACCCCCGATTCAATGTAGTAATACAAACTTCATGATACAATAAGCCAGGTGGCCTGAAGTCTTTGACAGTCACATTCAATAATATAGTGTTCAAGTGTATGCTTTAAAGGTTTATCACAAAGTTTACAGGCTGAGTGTTCCGGTATGGGTAGAGCGTTACTAACTTGCCAGATGTGTCTGTATCCTAGCCTAATTCTGGCCATGACTACATCACATTGTCTGGTTCTGTCCTTATGCTGGCCATACCGGTACCTCTCGTCACAAAATTTGTCACATATACTAATGCTACAACTGCCAGGTCTCTGCATTTCTCAGTTCTTCTAGATCAGAGTTCATGATTCTGACTTGAATGTTTTTAAGTACAGCATTGGACAGGCCAAGGTCACGGTCAACATTTTCTTTCTTACATGCCTCATTGGCCAGTCTATCAGCACGGTCATGATACCTAATTCCAACATGGGACGGAATCCACACAAATTCGATACGAGAGTTGTTCTCATTGGCAGTTATCACATTTCTTTTAATATCACAAACAACTTTAGACATAGAACCTGACGGGCTGTTCATTGACTTCAAAGCACTATGAGAGTCACAGAACATCACCCCACCTCCATTTTCTTTAGGTAGTCTGTAGCTGGAGTATTATTTATTCTTATGATACCTCTCGACTTCGTATCACCTTTCCAGGGCTGCTCTTGGCTTATACAACTATATTGCTTCATTTCCAATAAAATCATAGAGACATGGTTCACAAATTAATTTCGATTTCAAAGCGTCGTATTTCATTTTATTAATTCAGAAAAATTGGACACAGGTGTAAATAGAAGTGTAAACACAGATACTCTATTTCTAGATTTCTTTTCACTTCTGTTATTATTACAGCAGTCGCTGTATTTCGCAATCCGAAAGATTCAATTTCGCGGAATAATGAAAGTAACTGGCCCCTCCTCCACCCGGCCCCACTAACTACTATGACTCGAGCTGATTGTATGAACATATTATTAATTACAATGTTTTGAAACAAACTATAAAACAACCAAGAGGCTCGCCAGTGTGTGTGTGTGTGTGTGTGTGTTGTGTGTAACACTAAGAAAAGGTGCCAGACTAACGGTAGTCGGTAATGTGAGGGGGACGCGGAGAGGCACAACAACCCCTTGTTATTCTGACAAACAACGGACACGGAGGAAACATGTAAGTGTTGGCCTCCTGTGATCCCAGACACCCCAGGTTAAGGGGGAGTGAAAATAATCAGCAGCTGAACACAACTAATCCAAACTCTGAAGAGGCGAGTGATTTATGACATACAAATACATTCAGCGTCTCACTAACACTGGAGAGTGTCGAGTTGAAGGACTCTTATTACCGACAACATGTAGTAAAACCCATCTTAACTCAACACATCTACAATTCTAATTTACGAGCGTGGCCACTCTCTCATACAAACACGTAATAAAAGTTCTGTCTTAGCCCGAGGTCGTCTCTGAGTGAAAAGGATGTATAATAATAATAACACACACAAACAAACCTTGATTAACCTTAGGCGGCAGGAATAACCATGGCCATGAAACCAAACAGTAAAATTTTCATGGAATAATTCAAGCGTAGAGCGGTATGCAGGGGAGGGAGGTGGGGGGGTAAGCCGCTCGGGGGAACTTATCAACAAGGCTGAGCAAGGAAGACGCGTCTAAACAAACAGGCGATCCTTGATGCCCTCAAAGCCCTGTTCCAAGTATGACCCCCACCCGACCCCTTGCCTCTCCTCCTGTGACTCACTCGCTTGTGTAGTCTCCTGAGTGAGTCGAGTACCCTCGCCAGTGAGCTACAGTGCCCCTGCTGTGTGCTGGAGCGCGGGGTGTGGAGAGGCGTGGGCCGTGGAGGCCTGATGTGTGGAGGGCGTGGGGTGTAAAGGGACGTGGAAGGCGTGGGGTGTAAAGGGACGTGGAGGGCGTAGGATGTAAAGGGGCGTGGAGGGCATGGGATGTAAAGGGGTGTGGAGGGCGTGGGGTATAAAGGGACCTGGAGGGCGTAGTGTAAAGGGACGTGGAGGGCACGGGTGTAAAGGGGCGTGAAGGGCGTGGGATATAAAGGGGCGTGAAGGGCGTGGGATGGAAAGGGGCGTGGGATGTAAAAGGGCGTGGAGGGCGTGGGATGCAAAGGGGTGTGAAGGGCGTGGGATGTAAAAGGCGTGGAGTGCAAAGAGACGTGGAGGGCGTGGGACATAAAGTGTGGAGGGCGTGGGATGTAAAGGGCGTGAAAGGGCGTGGGATGTAAGGGGCGTGGGATGTAAAGGGGCGTGGGATGTAAGAGCGTGGAGGGCGTGGGATGAAAAGGGGTGTGGGATGCAAAATGGCGTGGAGGGCGTGGGATGTAAAGGGATGTGGAGGGCGTGGGATGTAAAGGAACGTGGGATGTAAAGGGCGTGGCGGGCGTGGGATGTAAAGGGCGTGGGATGCAAGGGCGTGGAGTGTAAAGGGACGTAAGGGCGTGGGTGTAAAGGGTGTGGAGTGCGTGCGATGTAAAGGGGCGTGGAGGGCGTGGGATGTGGGGGGGCGTGGGATGTGAAAGGGCGTGGAGTGTAAAGGGACGTAAAGGGCGTGGGTGTAAGGGGTGTGGAGGGCGTGTGATGTAAAGGGGCGTGGAGGGCGTGGGATGTAAAGGGCGTGGAGGGCGTGGGATGTAAAGGGGTGTGGAGGGCGTCAGATGTAAGGGATGTGGGGAGGGGTGTAAAGGGGTGTGGAGGGCGTGGGGTGTAAAGGGACGTGGAGGCGTAGGATGTAAAGGGGCGTGGAGGGCGTGGGATGTAAAGGGGTGTGGAGGGCGTGGGGTGTAAAGGGACGTGGAGGGTGTGGGATGTAAAGGGGCGTGGAGGGCGTGGGGTGTAAAGGGACGTGGAGGGCGTAGGATGTAAGGGCGCGGAGGACGTGGGATGTAAAGGGACGTGGAGGGCGTGGGATGTAAGGGGCGTGGAGGGCGTGGGGTGTAAAGGGGCGTGGGATGTAAGGGCGTGGGTGCAAAGAGACGTGGAGGGCGTGGGATATAAAGGGGTGTGGAGGGCATGGGGTGTAAAGCGACGTGGAGGACGTGGGGTAAATGGGGTGTGGAGGCGTGGGATGTAAAGGGACGTAAGGGCGTGGGATGTAAAGGGGCATGGGATGTAAAATGGCGTAGAGGGCGTGGGATGAAAAGGGGTGTGGAGGGCGTGGGATGTAAACGGCGTGGAGTGCAAAGACGTGGAGGGCGTGGGATATAAAGGGGTGTGGAGGGCGTGGGGTGTAAAGCGACGTGGAGGGCGTGGGATGGGCGTGGGATGTAAAGGGTGGGATGTAAAGGGTGTGGAGGGCGTGGGATGTAAAATGGCGTGGAGTGCAAAAGAGACGTGGAGGGCGTGGGATATAAAGGGGTGTGGAGGGCGTGGGGTGTAAAGCGACGTGGAGGGCGTGGGGTGTAAAGGGGTGTGGAGGGCGTGGGATGTAAAGGGGCGTGAAAGGGCGTGGCATGTAAAGGGGCGTGGGATGTAAAGGGTGTGGAGGGCGTGGGATGTAAAGGTGTGGAGGGCGTGGGATATAAGGAACGTGGGATGTAAAGGGCGTGGAGGGCGTGGGATGTAAAAGGGACGTGGAGGGCGTGGGATGTAAAGGGGCGTGGGATGTAAAGGGCGTGGAGTGTAAAGGGACGTAAAGGGCGTGGGTGTAAAGGGGTTTGGAGGGCGTGGGATGTAAAGGGGCGTGAAGGGCGTGGGATGTAAGGGCGTGGGATGTAAAAGGGTGTGGAGGGCGTGGGATGTAAGGGGTGTGGAGGGCGTGAGATGTAAAGGGACGTGGAGAGTGCGGTGTAAAGGGGTGTGGAGGGCGTGGGATGTAAAGGGACGTAGAGGGCGTGGGATGTAAAGGGACGTGGAGGAAGTGGGTTGTAAAGGGGCGTATGAGGGCGTGGGGTGTAAAGGGACGTGGAGGGCGTGGGGTGTAAAGGGGCGTGGGATGTAAAGGACGTGGAGGGCGTAGAAAAGGGACGTGGAGGGCGTGGGGTGTAAGGATCGTGGAGGGCGTGGGGTGTAAAGGGACGTCGTCGACGAGGAAAAGCCTAAGATGGTGAGGCGAGGAATGTGGAGGCGAGGTGTGTGAAGGCGAGAACTGGGAAGGGTCATAGGTGTAGTGAGACGTAAAAATAACAATAATAATAATAATAATTAACGGTTTATTAAAATAACATGGCAGCCCGAAGGGCTGAAAATATGCAATGAACTGAGGTGATAGGTTACATATGGTGGAAGCGGGGAGTGTGTGTGTGTGTTCAAGTATGTGTGTGTGTGTGTGTGTGTGTGTGTGTGTGTGTGTGTGTGTATGTGTGTGTACGTGTGTGTGTGTGTGTGTGCGTGTGTGTGTCATTATTTGGTTGAGACGCGTGCCACGTCAACACGACTCCTATATGACTGAGGATGACACACGTCAGGACCGGAAGACATCACACTCACTCTGGGCTTGGGGTCTAAATTGCATTTTTCTTCCATTATACAGGGATTTTTTTTTTATTCGATAACCTTAATGATTATTCTATTTTAGGACGTGCAATAAACAGGAAACTTTAAATCAACAGGAATAAACTCTGATCATTGCGAAGAATTCTATTTTATGTAGACGAATAAAAAAAATGGCCTGTAATCGTGTCCCACGTAAAACAATCAACAAATATTTACGGGGTTATCTTATCGTATGTAATGAGTTACCTGGGGAAAATAAACACGAAACAATACAGAGTTGAGGCAGGTCACACTGAGGCCTGAGTTTTGGAACAATAAAGAACAACAAAGCATTTCACAGCAAAGGGCACGACTTGTCGAGTTTCATCTCATTTTCACTTCGTCAAATTTACTATCCACTTTTTGGAAGCGTAATTTACATCATCTTTTCAGGTCATGAAAAACTATAATCCTAGTCAAAGGCCAGAAATGACCCTTAAGGACTGTAACGACCCATGAGTTCATAAAACATACATTTTTGGCCGAGAGGACAACGGAGGAGCTGGGAATGTGCTTGGTTAAGTAGCGCCTCGGTAAATTTACAAACAACAGGACTTAAGAGACCTTATAAGCGTTATTGTTCTGTTGTCTTTTGTTCCCCGGTTTTTGTGTGTTACATGTATATCTCTGTCTTTTCTAAAGAGTAATTTCTTCTTTTCATTTAGTGTGTGTGCCGGATGTTTTCTGCTGTATAATTTTTATTTGCCATTTTGTTTTGATATTCTCTTTCTCTTTCTGTTCCCTGGCTTTCTTCTATACTTTCTAATTTCTGGTTTTCTCGTCCACTTTTTATTCAGAAATTATCTACACTGTTATCCATTCTCTAATTCCGTTCTGGGTCTATGGCTCTATGCAATCTGTTTTCTGATGTTTTCTACAGTCCCTCTTCACATAGATATGCTTTCTTCCCTTACACTTCTCACTAGTTTAGTTATCCTTCTCGACTTTCACCACAAAGGGAAACTATTAATGAAAGCGGTAATTGACACACGTTCCTTTCACTAACTGAATAATCGGATTAACTGGTCCATGGTACATGACCCAAATACACCACCAAACACCACTACAACTCTGTACCCTATCAGCTTGTCTGCCTATACCTATATTACTCCATCACTGTATCTGTACTACTATACTACCCCACCACTATCACTATACTGTAGTAGTCAATGTACTACTAAACTGCCATAATCAGTTTACCACTATACTGTCGTAGTCAATGTACCACTAACCTGTCATAGTCAGTGTACCACTATGCTGTCATAGTCAGTGTACCACTACACTGTCGTAGTCAGTGTACCACTACACTGTCATCGTCAGTGTACCACTAAACTCTCATAGTCAGTGCACCACTATACTGTCATAGTCAGTGTACCACTATGCTGTCAAAGTCAGTGTACCACTATACTCTCATAGTCAGTGCACCACTATGCTGTCATAGTCAGTGTACCACTATGCTGTCAAAGTCAGTGTACCACTATACTCTCATAGTCAGTGTACCACTCAACTGTCATAGTCAGTGTACCATTATGCTGTCAAAGTCAGTGTACCACTATGCTGTCATAGTCAGTGCACCACTATACTGTCATAGTCAGTGTACCACTACACTGTCATAGTCAGTGCACCACTATACTGTCATAGTCAGTGTACCACTACACTGTCATAGTCAGTGTACCACTACACTGTCATAGTCAGTGCACCACTATACTGTCATAGTCAGTGTACCACTACACTGTCATAGTCAGTGTACCACTATGCTGTCATGGTCAGTGTACCACTATGCTGTCAAAGTCAGTGTACCACTATACTCTCATAGTCAGTGTACTGTCATAGTCAGTGTACCACTACACTGTCATAGTCAGTGTACCACTATGCTGTCATGGTCAGTGTACCACTATGCTGTCAAAGTCAGTGTACCACTATACTCTCATAGTCAGTGCACCACTATACTGTCATAGTCAGTGTACCACTACACTGTCATAGTCAGTGTACCACTATGCTGTCATGGTCAGTGTACCACTATGCTGTCATAGTCAGTGTACCACTACACTGTCATAGTCAGTGTACCACTATGCTGTCATGGTCAGTGTACCACTATGCTGTCATGGTCAGTGTACCATTATGCTGTCAAAGCCAGTGTACCACTATAATCTCATAGTCAGTGTACCACTATACTCTCATAGTCAGTGTACCACTACACTGCCATAGTCAGTGTACCGCTACACTCTTGTAATTATTGAACCACTATACTGTCATAGTCAGTGTACCACTAAACTGTCATAGTCAATGTACCACTATACTGCCATAGTCAGTGGACCATTTTACTGCCATAGGTTGGATGGATATATGAGCAATAGGGGTTGGGTGTAAATGGGACTGTCCAGTATGGGCCAATAGGCCCGCTGCACTTTCCTCCATTCTTATGTTCTTAGTGTACCACTATACTGTCATATTTAGTGTACCATTATGCTGTCATAGTCAGTGTACCACTATACTGTTATAGTTATTGTACCACTCTACTATCGTAGTCAATGTACCACTACACTGCCTCAGTTATTGTACCACTAAATTAATCCAAATCATTGTACCCCAGTCAGTGTACCACTATACTTTCCCAGTCATTGTACTGCTATACTATATGGTATCAATAAGGTGTGGTGAGGTACGGTTACAGTTATCAGAGAGGCTGGTGAAGACTACCTCAAGTAACGTGACTCTTAAGATCAGACATACCCACAAGAACGTGGAATCTGCCTGACCTGGTCACGTTACCTGGGAAGATTACCTGCTATCACCTCTGGCTCATATACCTCACCACAACACCCACTGCTACCTGACATATTAGTAACGTTTACCTGTGAGGGCTCAAGAAGTATTACCCAAGTTAACGTGATTAGTTAGCAGTTTTACGCAAGAATTCAACGGGGGCGAGGTATTCCTACCCCATCCTGATATGTTCATAAAGTTCATACAGTTTCAAAGAGAAAATTCTGGTTGATATACACATGTAGTTGAGTCTGATTTATTGATATCGTTTAGAAGAGGAAGCCGAGACAACCATCCATTTCGTTCAGATCGATGAACAAAACAGACAGACGGCACCCATACTGACTTAATAAAAAAATTATTCCTGATTTAATTATTATTTGTAAAATGAGCGCATTTGTCTATGAAAAGTTTAAATTGAATGACACACACACACACACACACACACACACACACACACACACACACACTGTACAGTGTATCTGGAATGTGACTTACGTAATATACCTGCACAGGTACAACATTTTGCTTTCATAAGTCAATGTCGTATGAATTCCCTCAGTAATAATTTTGTATTCGATTTCACATTAGCAAGAGACTCTGAAATTACTGTGAAATTATTGCAGCATTGTATTACACTGCGACACGCACCTCGTCTCTCCCACACTGTGGATTTAGAAGCCTGGTATAATGACCCAAACAAGGGATACCTGTCATTAACCGTGACCTCGACTGACCTTGCTAATTAGCCAATTTAAGACGACCATTAAGGAGTGTGTAACCCTCCAATAACCTTAATAAATTGTACGGCTTGTTCAGGCTAATAGTTTATTGGCCCGCCGTAGTAATTGCTGGGTTAGTGGGAGTAATGGAAATTCTACCCCGGGGTTGTTCGCTATCCACTAATTCCCAACCTCAAGGGAACCTGCTACCAGCCTGCGCCGCCAGCCACGGCCCGGAGTGGCTCACTGTGATGGTACAATAAAAAAAATCACAAATTTGGTCAATCTTGTGGTTTTAAACTGCTCATAAAGATACTAATAAAATAAAAACAATAAAAGAATCTTGTATATTGGAGGACGGAAAAAAAAAGATTTTACTTCGTTCAGGAATACTGTGTCCTTAGTGTATAAAGAAAAATACAAATGAAAAGTTCAATAAATATTTTAAAAACAATTGGATCACCCAAGTGTACCTTACCCAGTCTTGACCTCACTCTCCTCCCAGCTTACTTACCTTCCCTCTCCCCCCCTCCCAGTGTTCAACCATATGAAATCGCCAACAAACTCCTGAAATTTAAATCCAAACGCTCCACGACCCCAATTGATCTCCCAATCAAAATATACAAGGAGTTTGCAGTCGAACTTGCCACCCCCCTCTGTTCTATTATTAATGCATCCCTCAGACAAAGCAAATGCCCTAATGAATGGAAAACCGCATTTGTCACCCCCATCCCCAAGGTCACCACCCCACAGTCCCCTAACGACCTCAGGCCAGTTGCCATTACCCCCATACCCAGTCTACTTTGTGAGGACTTTGTTTTTGAGTGAGCATTTGCCAGTATCTATCAGTCAATTGATTCACAGCAATTTGGCAATATGAGGACCTCCTCTACATCACACTGCTTGGTGAGCTTTCTGGATTTTCTGCACAAAAACTTGCAGAAACGTAAGACATCACTGGCCGTTGCCCTTGTAGACTTCAGGAAGGCCTTTGACCTTGTTGATCACTGCACTGTTATCAACAAGGCTATTGCACTAGGGCTGCCCACCAACCTGGTCTCATGGCTCACTGATTTCTTGAGTGGACGTCGCCAAGCAGTGAGGTAACAGGGCTTGGTCTCTACATTCCAACACCTCACCTGCGGTGTTCCCCAGGGGACCAAGATGGGACCACTGTGCTTCCTCATCCTCATCAACGACGCTCTATCGGACACTCCTCACAGGTGGAAGTACGTAGATGACTGCACTGTGGGGGTTTCAGTGGACAACACCGCACCAGACTACTCATCGCTCCAAGGCACCCTGGACAGGCTATAGGCATGGACTAGGGAGAACAAGGTCACCATCAACCACTCCAAAACCGTAGTTATGCACATCAATACCGCCACCACTCCAGTGCAAGCCCCAGCAGTCACAGTGGGTGCCCATCCTCTCCAGCTGGTGCAGTCTGCCAAACTCCTGGGTGTAACTATAGACAACAAACTTGACTGGAAGGCCCATGTAAATAACACAGTCAAGGCAGCCTCGTACCGTCTCTACATGCTACGAAGACTTAGGTCACTTGGGACACCCACGCCAGAGCTGAGGACCATCTACAACGCCTTTATTCTCCCCAAACTAACGTATGCGTCACCAGCCTGGTCGTCTTCTCTCAACTCCACCCAACAACGTCAGCTAGAGAAGGTACAGAAAAGGGCCTGCAGAATCATGCTCGGCGCAGAATACTCCGGCTACACCAACGCTCTCTCCACCCTGGAAATGCCATCCCTCAGTGACCTCCACCACCAAGCACTGGAAAGGTTTGGCCGTGGACTACTGCACCACCCTCGCCATCGCCACCTCCTGCCACCTGCAGCCCCCCACCCAACTCGCGCAGTCCGCCACTACAACAAAATACAGCCCATAAGAGCCCGCACCGATAGATATAAGAACAGCACCATCCCATCTATTGTTAAAATAATAAACAACTCCTGATTTATGTACTGTACAGCCCTGTAAATGTATTCAATGCATATTATATCATTATGTCTAAATCAAATGTAAGTCTGTATATTTTCAGCCACCGGCTGCAGCTCTATTAATAAACCGTTTATTATTATTATTATTATTATTATTACACACACACAAACATATATCCTTGACCACCGAAGGGTCAAGACCTACCTGGCGCTCCTCTGGGAGCAGCCAGGTCAACTGTTAAGTTGGCCCATACCATTTCCCTCTCCTGAACCCTTCTCCCCACCGGAATATCTACAAGTTCTCTCTAGAAGTTAGACGTTACAATTTCATTTAGGAAAGGAATGGAACCAGTGTTGAACAGAGGTGAACCGTGGTGAACAGTGCTTAAGTCAGTAAGAACAACTCAACAGTAACTGCCGAGTCGTACCCAAGTTAAACTTCACACAGTGAGGTCCCAAGTACCCAGGATAACTGCCCGTGAGACCCAACAACAACCAGGGATGTGTTAATGCGTCTACTATAGGAAGGCCTGGGACCACACCTCACTCATATAACACCATCTGTGAGGGAGATACTACACCACATGAGGCCCCTAATAACGCCATCTGTGAGGGAATTACTACACCACGTCAGGCCCCTCATAACACCATCGATTTAGTTCTGTGGAACAGAGAAAACCTCATTAGCAATGTCGAGGTAGGGAACGAACTTGCAAACAGCAATCACAAAGAAATTTGTTTCCAGTTAGATTTTCATGGCAGACATAAGGAAAATTCCACCTAGGTACCAGATTTCAGAAGGGCAAACTTTGACAGCTGAGAGAGGGGGTATCACTCTTGGCCGTGAACCTGACAGATGACTCCGACCTGATAACGACATCTGAGACTGCCGAGTTCCATGACAATTTAAATAATGACTTACTTAATGCACAAAGGCAGAACATACCATACAAAAAACTCAGATCAGACAACAATGACCCTAAATGGATAAATAATTATTTAAAGAACATCATTGGCCAAAGGAAGGCAATAGGTACAAGGATAAAGCGTGGCGAAATTTACCTCCAGGATTATATAAGATATTGGCGAGTAGGATTAAAACCGAGATAAGGAAAGCCAAGAGGAATAATGAAGTAAGGATAGCAAGGGAGGCGAAGACAAACTCCAAAGGATTCTACAAATGTATCAAACTAAAACACGAGAAAAGATTGGACCAATACGGTCAGATACCGGCGAGCTCACTGATAACGACGGAGAAATGAGCAATAATTTGAATAAATATTTTTCAACAGTTTTCACCACCGAAAATTTAAACATGATACCCGAGGCACCGACTCTATTCAGAGATAGTGAAGAAAACAAATTAAGCGAGATAGTAGTGACTAGTAACGATGTTAGTAAGCAAATAGACAAACTAAAGCATAATAAGTCACCTGGTCCAGATGAGATATTTGCCAGAGTATTAAAGGAATGTAAGGAAGAGCTTAGTATGCCCTTAGCAAAGTTGTTTAACATGTCCTTAAAAAAAGGTGTAGTACCAGAATCCCGGAGGATAACGAATGTAATACCGATTTTCAAGAAGGGGGATAGATCACTATCCTCTAACTACCGCCCAATCAGTCTTACATCAATAGTAGGCAAATTACTGGAAGCAATCATTTCAAACTCTATTCGAAATCACCTGGAGAAGCACCGATTGATCAATGATTCCCAGCATGGCTTCACAAGCAGACGTTCTTGTCAAACTAATCTATTAACATTCTTTTCATCAGTTTTCGAATAGGTAGACGAGGGGCACAATTATGATGTGGTATATCTCGACTTTAGCAAAGCCTTCGACAGAGTCCCCCACGAAAGACTAATAAGAAAGGTAGAAGCACATGGCATTAAAGGTAATATTCTAAGATGGATTAGGGCATGGTTACAGGACAGGAAACAGAGAGTGAGCATTAACGGCACTAAGTCCCATTGGAGCAACGTCACAAGTGAAGTTCCCCAAGGCTCAGTACTTGGACCATTATTATTTATTATATACATAAACGACATAGATATCGGCATAGACAGCAACATAAGTAAATTTGCTGATGACACTAAAATAGGAGGGGTTATTAAATCTGATGAGGACTCAACAAAACTACGTGAAGATTTAAACAAATTTTTCGAATGGTCTGAAAAATGACAGATGAAATTCAACGTAGACAAATATAAAGTATTCAGTATAGGAGATGTAAACAGGGAAACCAGATACCAGATGAACAACGATGCCATAGAGAAATCCGACTGAGAGAGAGATTTAAGAGTAATGATAAGTAGGAACCTTAAGCCAAGTAAACAATGTGTTTTTGCTCGTAACAAGGCTAATAAAGTACTTGGGTTCATACAAAGGAGTGTTAGTTACAAGACTAGCGAGGTCATCCTAAAACTGTATCTTGCTCTTGCGAGACCACACCTGGATTACGCAGTTTAGTTCTGGTCACCGTATTACAGAATGGATATAGAATCCTTGGAAAGAATCCAGAGGAAAATGACAAGACTAATCCCGGGCATTAGGAACCTTGAGTACAGAGACAGGTTAAAGTATCTTAATTTGCACTCCCTCGAGAGACGTAGAGTAAGGGGCGACATGATAGAGGTGTATAAATGGAAGTCAGGGCTAAACAAAGGGGACATTACAAAGGTACTCAAACTATCCAGCCAGGAGCGAACTCGGAACAATGGTTTTAAATTAGACAAACTTAGATTTAAGCTTGAAATAGGTAAACACTGGTTTGGAAACAGAGTAGTGGATGAATGGAACAAGTTACCAAATATCATCATTAACTCGAATACGCTGAATAGCTTCAAACATAGGTTGGATGCTTATATGAGCAATAGGGGTTGGGTGTAAACGGGACTGCCCAGTATGGGCCAATAGGCCCGCTGCAGTTTCCTCCATTCTTATGTTCTTATGTTCTTATCTGTGAGGGAATTACTACACCACGTGAGGTCCCTCATAACACCATCTGTGAGTGAATTACTACACCACGTGAGGTCCCTCATAACACCATCTGTGAGGGAATTACTACACAACGTGAGGCCCCTCATAACGCCATCTGTGAAGGAATTACTACACCACGTGAGGTCCCTCATAACACCATGTGTGAGGGAATTATTACACCACGTCAGGTCCCTCATAACACCATCTGTGAGGGAACTATTTACACCACGTGAGGTCCCTCATAACACCATCTGTGAGGGAATTACTACACCACGTGATGCCCCTCATAACACCATCTGTGAAGGAGTTACTACACCACGTGATGCCCCTCATAACACCATCTGTGAGGGAGTTACTACACCACGATAGGCCCCTCATAACGCCATCTGTGAGGGAATTACTACACCACGTGATGCCCCTCATAACACCATCTGTGAGGGAGTTACAACACCACGTGAGGTCCCTCATAACACCATCTGTGAGGGAATTACTACACCACGTTAGGTCCCTCATAACACCATCTGTGAGGGAACTACTACACCACGTGAGGTCCCTCCTAATACCATCTATGAGGGAGTTACTACAGTATACTACGTGTTTGTTGTTCAACACCTACATTAATCTGTATGTTCACTGTATGTTCCTTTACCTTTCTCGACTGAAGGCTTTTGTTAAACTACCAATCCAATATAAATGTATATATATATATATATATATATATATATATATATATATATATATATATATATATATATATATATATATATATATATATATATATATATATATATATATATATATATATATATATATATATATAT
Organism: Homarus americanus; assembly: GCF_018991925.1. Taxonomy (NCBI): domain Eukaryota; kingdom Metazoa; phylum Arthropoda; class Malacostraca; order Decapoda; family Nephropidae; genus Homarus; species Homarus americanus. The sequence continues at coordinate 14,730,829 of NW_024743709.1, forward strand.
ATGTTTATTAACCACAAGAGAAGAAATTCACGAGTTCCCAAGCGCATTCGTGTAATTCATCTTCAGGGTGAGTACACTCTGTGTTTTCTTTCCTTGTGGTTATCAATATATACCTGGATCATGCACCTAATAATGATTTATATGCATATATATATATATATATATATATATATATATATATATATATATATATATATATATATATATATATATATATATAAGAACATAAGAATGGAGGAAACTGCAGCGGGCCTATTGGCCCATACTGGGCAGTTCCGTTTACACCCAACCCCTATTGCTCATATAAGCATCCAACCTATGTTTGAAGCTATTCAGCGTATTCCAGTTAATGATGATATTTGGTAACTTGTTCCATTCATCCACTACTCTGTTTCCAAACCAGTGTTTACCTATTTCACGCCTAAATCTAAATTTGTTTAATTTAAAACCATTGTTACGAGTTCGCTCCTGGTTGGATAGTTTGAGTACCTTTGTAAGGTCCCCTTTGTTTAGCCCTGACTTCCATTTATACACCTCTATCATGTCGCCCCTTACTCTACGACTATCACCACATACACTAAGATGACAAACCACCATCACTGCCTCTAAGATGACTCATGATCGACCACCACCAACTAAACCCCAACCACCATCGGACTCGCCGTTAGAAGTTAGGCTAGTCACCAGGTTATGGTGGTGGAGAACAAGGTGGCCCGAGGCAGCAGGTAGAACGGCCTCAGTGTCCCTGGAGGAAGGGAGAGGCTGTGGCCATTGTAGGGTCGAGGGCCTGTGTGTTCACTTTATGGAATCGCCTGTGAAGAAACTTTTGACAAAAGAAAATATTAAAATTTAATGGGCTGCTACCATACAGATGCGGAGCTGTCTGTGTGTGTTACAAACTGTTTCTCCTCAAGTACTAGCCATTGACCTGCTTGCACGCACCCCTAATATACCTTCGCTAGTTTGCAAGTCTTAACTACTAAGAGGAGCGATAGATGACGGTATATCAAGTTATACACAAATCAAGTTGTAATACAAACAGTTGGCACCAAGATGATCGGCGCTACTCCCCAAGAACATCCATTTACATGTCACAACCTTATTGCCATTTTCTTCAGTATCTGTCTTTCATGCCACCAAATCATCGCTATGAATTGTGGATGGAAGAAGCTGAACAGTATTTAAGGTAGAAGAATTTAGTATTTCTTGAGGACAATGGAGTATCCTTGGGTCAATAGAAAATAGGGAGGAATGTGAGTGTTGTGTCAAGGGTCTGTCCGGCTGGTGGCAGAGAATTTATTAACAGTCAACAAATTTCTTGGCAAAGCAATTCAGTCAGGTCTTGACAATGAGGGTGCTATCACTTCTCACTGTCATGCAGGACAGAGGTTCATACACAAAGAAATAGATCATTTTCATGAATAGTATACATAGGTCAGAGTCATGTGGGTGGTATCACTGTTCACTGCCACGCAAGACAGTCGTTCATATACAGTTGAAATCATATTCTACTTGAGGACTAATCAATGTGTGTTCGCAAATTTTGGACAGAGGGCAAAAATGTTCTCAAGCACTCCCGATTCAATGTAGTAATTACATAGTTCATGATACAATAAGCGAGGTGGCCTGAAGTCTTTGACAGTGTCACAAAGTTTACATGCTGAGTGTTCCGGTATGGGTACATTGTCACTAACTTGCCAGATATGTCTATATCCTAGCCTAATTCTGGCCAAGACTACGTCACATTGTCTGATTCTGTCCTTATGCTGGCCATACCGGTACCTCTTGTCTCAAAATGTGTCATATTTACTAATGCTACAACTACTAGGTCTCTCTGCATTTCTCAGTTCTTCCAGATAACAGAGTAAATGATTTTGACTAGTATGTTTTTAAGTACAGCATTGGACAGGCCAAGGTCCCTGTCCATATTTTTTTTCTTACATGCCTCAGTGGCCAGTCTATCAGCACAGTCATGACTCCTAATTCCAACATGGGACGGAATCCACACAAATTCAATACGAAAGTTGTTCTCCATAGCAGTTATAACATTTCTCTTAATATTACAGACAACTTTAGACATAGAGCCTGACGGTTTGGTCATTGATTTCAAAGCACTTTGGGAGTCACAGAATATCACCCCACCACCATTTTCTTTAAGGTAGTCTGTAGCTAAGTAGATTCCCATTAGATCAGTTTGTGTTGTGCTGGCCCAGTTGTTCAGTCTTTGCATGTTTGACACTATCATCTCATTTTCTTCTTATATTACACTTACACAACCTATTCTACCTGTGTTTGTCTGCACAGAACCATCAGTAAAGCATATCATTTGCTTGATTTAATACTCTCTATGTGACAGCTAATAGTTTCTAGTGTAATACATATCACCACATTAGTCTTTAACATTTGCTCACTACTAACTGGAGTGTAATTAATAAGAACTGATCTATCCAGCCATGAAGGACTGGCATTAAAGGCTTCGTCTGGGGTGATTGGGACATTCAGTTTCAAAAGATATGCAACACTTTTATGAAGCCATGCCCCATAGTGAGTCTTTTATGGAAGGTTGGTGAAATAGTCAGGATTACTTAGATAGAACATCAACTCAGTTTAAGCTGTAGTTTGGGGACCATTGTTGAGTAGAGCTATCATCTCAGATAGAGAAGGAAGCCCGAGCTCTTTCCTCATATTTAAAATTCTTGTTGATTTTGTGCATCCTGGAATGATGTGAATGGCTTCATTATATACCACCTCCAGGCTGTTTAATTGTTTAAAGGGAATAGTTACAAAATGGAGAGCATGATAATCAACTACAGATCGAATGAATTGAAGATAGAAAGTACGAGCATTGGTAATGTTAATTCCATAGCTCTTACCAACAAGGGCTTGAGAGGTTTAATGCACTGCAATAGTTTGGCACGAAAGTTGCCTACGAAGTTCACATCATTCACATTAATTGCAAGATATTCATAAGAGCTACATAGTTCCAAGGGGATGCTGTTAAAGTTAAGAGGCAGAGGGTGAGCAGGACGAGGATTGAGGACCCTCATCTTGTCAAACGATATTATAAGACCACATTCAATAGTTCTCCGAACAAAGTCATCCAGTAAGGCGTGGAGCCTGGGCTTGGTCTGTGTCATAATATCACAAGCATAACATATTACAGCCTCATTTGCTTGAACTGGAATGTCAGCAATAAGCTTGTGCATCCGTATATTAAAGAGCATGGGACTTAACACTCCTCCCTGAGGCGTGCCAAGCTCAAATGCTCTGATTCTGGTACTTTTGACTCCCCTAAACAGAACACTGACATTCTTGTTGGACAGATAACCCTTTATCCATGTCAGAAGGTTACCTTGGATGCCCAAATTAGCTAGTTGCTCAAGTATAATGTCTCTATTAGCTACATCAAAGGATGATTTAAGGTCTATGAAGGCTGTTTGTGTCTTATCTTTTGAGTGAACAAGATATTCTGCAAAGTATGTCTGTGTGCTGTCCCCGGGCATGAACCAATACAGATTAGGGGCCAGTTTGTCTTTGACTTGAAAGATGAGACCGTTGAGAACAACAACTCGTTCAAGGACTTTCCACGTATAGTGTGTGAGTGAAATGGGCCTGAAGTTTGGAGAATTAACTTTAGGGATTGGTATTATGTATCCTTGAGTCCATGTCTTTGGCAGAATACCTTGGGTGAGGCTCATTTGATACAGGTCAAGCAGTGGGTGATTAGGGATCTCATTCAACAATCTCAGGGTGTTATAGGTTATGCCATCCTCACCAGGGGAGGATGATTCACCTTTTATTAGTGCTGTTGTTAGTGTGTTATAGGAAACTGGTCAGTTAAGTCTGGTGAGGAAAAAGCTATTTTAATACTGAATCCCCTATTAATATGTGTGTCTTTAAGATGTTGCTGTATGTCTGGAGGCAGGGAAGTGATTTGTGACACACTAGACATTGGTCTAATAACATGTCAACATATTCTGCAGGGTTGTGGAAATTGGACTGGGGTTGGTGACATAGTAATGGTTTTAATTTTGTTCCACATTTCTGCTAGAGTGGTTGTTCTATTAATCCCCAATAAGACTTGTTCCCAATAGGTGTTTCTCACCTAACCTATGATTTCAAGAAATGCTCTGTTAGCTTTGAGGAAAGCAAGGAGGTTATTAGTAGCTTTATTTTTCTTATAAGTGTTGCAAACTGTTCTACTTTCTCTCCTTTTTTGATGAGGATGGGGTCATGTGTCCACAGTGGTGGTTTAGTGCCGCCCCTCTTCCTCCTTGACTTAACACAGGTGATATAATATGCGGGAATGACATTTACAGGATCACAACAAAATTCGTCCACTGGCCTTGAAGTGCAGTTTACGATTATCTGGGATTTTAATTCTGAGCTTAGAATGGGGTTCACACTTGACATCTGTGACAGTATATTAAGGTAGTGTTGCATATTGATCCCTGACTAGGTGGTCTGAGATAACCTAAGCCTTGACATTACTGTCTACTTGGTTATAGTCAATCATATAATCAAATTTGCCTCCCAGCAGATGTGTCACTTTGTCTGTGTCGTATAAAGTGATACAGTGATATTATGGATTATTGGTGTAATTCACTAACACCCTCCCATTAGAGTTACACTGGACATCACCGAGGACAGTGTGACGAGAGTTAAAGTCACCCATACACAACATAGCATTGTTACCTGATGGCTTTGGTAAGACGTCTGCTCTCAGCTCATTTCATTGAACATAGATGTTATACAGCGAAAATTGACTGTTTACTGTCGCTACTGTAAATTTTTTATAGTGAATAATTTCATCCTTGTGGGTTTTGATCCATTTACAGACCAGTAACTTTATAGTGAATAATTTCATCCTTGTGGGTTTTGATCCATTTACAGACCAGACCATTCTTTACATAAGTGAGCAGGCCACTTTCTGCTCCACTATTGTATGCTGTAAATCCAGCTATCCTGGGTGCAGCTTTCTTCTGGGTGCTGGACGTATAAGGTTCTTGCAAACCAATTGCATCAATGTTGAAAACTTTAATATACCATTGTAGGTCATTAATTCTGCGGTTAACACTCCGGATGTTCCATGATATAAACCTAAGCTTTCGTGTTACTCCTCCCATCTTGAACTGAGTTGTAATAGTTGTGAGTTGGTTTCATAGATCACCATGATCAAAAAGTTAATTCTTTCATATTCATCGCCCTTGGAGTTCTTGAAAATGCGTCTTGCCACCTTTATTCCAATAGGCTTTTTATACACACATTCCATCATTGGTTCCACGAGTTCTTCCTCCGAAAATGATGGAAGAAGGACAGGGTCATCGACAGTTTCAAGACCTGGAGTTATGGTAGTGATCACGCTGGCAGTCTGGGTCTCATTCCCCCCATTCATACTTTTATCATTACCGGTCTCGCTCTCCTCATTCGCCCTCAAGTTAGCCCTTGCATTTTGAATCTCACTCTCCTCGCTCACACTCACATCATTATGGACCTCACTCATACTCATATCAGGCAGGTTTTCTACATCATGAGAGGCAGCACCAGCTACTGCAGAAGTTCCACCGACACTATCGCTACCATTGTTCAGAGGAACACTTATTTGGCAGGTTTTAACCTGCCCTGCGTTGGCTAACGAAGGAAACTAACTGTAGCTGTTGACTTCAGGTGGTGAAGGCGACCCGGCAGCGTTGTAGTTGGTGTCACGAGTGTGACCGCTGTTGTGGGTGGAGGCGGCCTTCCAGAACAACCACGTTGTTAGGCCGTCACACCATCCTCCCCACACATGGGACACTGCCTCCCGGGTGGGGAGGCCTGCTCTCCTCCCTCCCAAAAGGAAGTTATTTTGTTGGGGCACCTCCTCGTGTTATGCATTCCTGCATAGATACCGCAGGTGGCTGGCTTGTGGCAATACTTCGCCACATGGATGTCCCCGAAACAGTTGTAGCACACCACAGGGGGAGGAATCCACCGTCTGATATTACTTGGGGTACCATACTCGCTGAAGAAGTAATGCTGCTTAGGAGGTGGTTCCTTCCTAGTCCATACAATGATGATCCTATTAAGAGGTACATCATCCTTATAAATCCCTTTTGCTCTTTGAACGCCCGGAAGTACCAAAGCGTCACTGATGGGAATATCCTTAGGGAAGTGGGTGACAAGGTATTCCTTCATTCTTTTGGGTCGGACAGGTTCATCTCGCTTAATGAGATGTAGTGAGCCAACCTTTTCATCAATGATTCGTTGGAAAGCAGCCGTCTCCTCTTGGCCTACATAGACGGAACGAAGGGTGCTACCTGGGATGACAACATTTAGCGTAGTCGTGCGATTTTCCTCATTCAGGGTTCTTAACCACTTAACTTTCATCCAGCTAGTTGTGTCATTGGGCAATGCAAGCCGCATATATTTAGCCCGGGGGGCAAAGGGAGTAATGCACCCATTGGCTCTTCTCTGCTTCCTTTCCGCAGTCATCGTCATGCTTCTTCCATCGGAGGGTCCTCCATGGGTCCTTTCAGCAGAGCGTTTTCTCATTTTGCGTTTCTTCCGACGCGTAATAACCTTCTGAAAGCTAGCTTCAGTGTCCTCATAACTGTCCTCCTCGTCTTCTTCGTCTCCTTCGTCAGGAACACCCGCCGAGTGCCGCCCGCCGTCGACCCCTGCCATGGTTAAATATAGGGGGAATCCAGGTCTTACGCACTGGGACAGAGAGGTGAAAGGTTGGCGAGCGGTGTCCGGGTAGCAGGGACTCATAGGAATGGGCTGAGTTGTTTGCCACCCCAGGGGGAGGGGGGTAGCAAGGATCTTTATCAGGATAGGAATTATACACAGGGAACAGGAATGGTCACTACCACCAACAATCAATTTGATCACACACACCGATGTAGGGATAGGAGGAGGACCAGCAGTCATAAGAAGGGACAAGAAGAGGAGGAGGATAAAGAGGAAAAGGAGAAATAGAAGATGATATACAGGAAAAACAGATGGAATATGGGGAAGGAAACGAAACGGAGGAGAGAGAGAGAGAGAGAGAGAGAGAGAGAGAGAGAGAGAGAGAGAGAGAGAGAGAGCAATGGAAGAGGAAGGGAGGAAGGAAGGAGAAGAGAAAGGGGTATGACGGAGTTATTTTGGGATTGGAAGGAGGAATTAGGAAAATAAAAGACATATAGAGAGAAGTAGTGGAGAGAGAGAGACAATAATGATGATGTTGATGATGATGATGATGATTGAATGAGACCTAGAAAGGATGGTCTGGGAGCGGTAAGAAAGGAGAAATGAAGAGGGAGAAAAGGAAACAATGGGGAGGAAGGAAAGAAGAAAGAAAAAAACAAAGAAACAAAGAGGATGAAAAAAAGTGACACATACGGTTAAATTTTTACCCCTTCACTACAGGGACGCATCTTTGGATATTTTACTTGGCGAACATTAGACGATATCATTCAACAGAGAGAGGAACCCTTACACCAGTGGTTAAGAGAGTCCCACGAAGAATAAGTAAAATAGGATTAATAATACTCTACATTAACGGGGAAATATCAACTATTCCAAACACACACACTGCTACTACAACTTTGCTGTCACTCGGACGTTGGCGCTTATCTCCCTCAGTTTGCAATCGGGCTAACTCGAAAGTATGACACCTTCTCGTGTGGTGCTCCTCCAAGCGTTACGATGTGAGGGGGTCGACTCCCAGGTGAGGGGGTCGATTTGGAACTTTTTTAGGTTTGTCATAAGACTATTCTTATACCTTTTCAATTGCCCGCCAGTGTTATGTTTACTATTCGTTAGGTGACTGTGAAGTAGCTGCTTTGGCAATCTACTGTCGTCCATGTGGGTAAAATGGCCAGACCAACGTAGTTGTTCATGGATAATGCTCCTACAGTTGGTGTCAGCAAGAACACTGGCATTTGTTCTCTTGTCTTCCCAGCGAGCTCGGAGGATGGAACGTAGACTACTTTGGTGAAAGTTTTCTTGTGCCTTGAGGTGACTCCTGTATGTGACCCATGTCTCACTGCCATATAGTAGGGTGGGCAGGACCACTGCTCAATATACCTAACCTAACCTAGCCTAGCCTAACCTAACCTAACCTAACCTATGCCCATCACGCTTGGATGTTCAAGCCCCAGCAGATGTGGAGGCATTATGGGTACGTGTTGTGCAACGGGCCCACCCGCGCCACACAGCTTCTATCATAATCTGTGTCATGTCATCCGCCTCGCTCACCCATCAGAGACACTCTTATCAATCATCTCATTACCACCTCAGACCACCTAAGAGTTAGGTGCCCATGTGCCAAGTTAGTATTATGCGGGAATTATAATGAAATTGACACCACTGATATCCAGGACCAGCTGTCACTATTACAAGTTGTGAACTTCCCCAAACACGGTCAAAATACACTTGACCTTATCTTAACAGACTTAACGGACCAGCACAAACCACCACAACCAATGCCTCCTATCGGGTGTAGCAAACACCTATCAGTGCTCTGGTCCCCAGCTGCCACTCCCACTCAAGTACAGAGACCCTACATCAAGACTTACAGGCCGATTACTGACTCTGCAGTGAGTCTCTTCGGGCAGTGGATAATTCACTATCCCTGGACTGAAGTACTTAGTGTGGATGTCGTGGACACCAAATGGATAAATTATACCAATACCACCACGGAAGCTCACCACCACTTCTTCCCCGAGAAGTCCGTCAGATCACACCCAGCTGATTTGCCCTGGATCACACCTCGGATCAAAGACTTATTCAAAAGAGAGACAGAGCCTTTTATCTCAATGACCACAACCGCTACAGGTCCCTTCGCAACCGAATCATCCGCAAAATACGCACTGCAAAGAAGTCTCACTACCCCAACAAATTGTAACACCTGAAGCAGACCAACATCAGTCAGTGGTATGGTAAGCTTAAAGAACTCTGTGGACTAAACAATAAGACGCACCCCCTCCCCTTCCTTAGCCATCTCACTAATGCTGACGCAACTGAGCAATCAAATAACCATTTCGCAATTATATGCCAGAAGCTCCCCGGCTTAACACAACCAATCTCCCTGCTTACCTACCAGCCACCTTTCCTACTGACTTAGTAGAAGAATTTGAAGTAACAAAACGTCTGGACAAACTGAAGCTAAAACGCTCCACCACCCCTATTGACTTACCAATGAAACTCTTCAAGGAGTTCTCCCCGGAGCTTGCTAAACCCCTCTGCTCCATCATCAATCCTTCCCTAAGTCAAGCCAGATGCCCAACTGACTGGAAGACTTCATATGTGTCACCAGTGCCCAAGTCAACCAGCCCACAATCCTTAAATCAGCTACGATCCATTGCAATCACCCCAATACCCAGCTTAATCTCTCAAAGTTTTGTGTTTGAATGGGTTTATGCTGATATTGCAGGAACCGTAGATACTCAGCAATTTGGTAATATGAAAACTTCCTCCACATTCACTGTTTTGTCAGCTTTCTCCACTACATATACCGCCATCTAGAGAAACGAAAAACGTCTGTAGCTGTCGCCTTCATTGAATTCACCAAGGCATTCGATCTAGTCGACCACAATTTAATTATCAACAAAGCTATCGACCTCGGGTTTCGAAGAAGTCTTATACCATGGCTTACAGACTTCCTCAGTAACCGACGCCAGGCTGTACGCTTCCTAGTGGCTGTCTCCATCTTTCAGTCACTCACCTGTGGCGTCCCCCAAGGCACCAAGATGGGACCACTATGCTTCCTTAAGCTTATTAATGATGCCCTAAGAGAAACCCCTGCTCGCTGGAAATATGTCGACGACTCCACCATTGGGATCAGTGTCAACAATTCTGCTCCCGACTATACCGCCCTTCAGGATTTATTGAACAGTCCCCAAAACTGGGCCAAGAACAACCGCGTCACCATCAACCATACCAAGACTATGGTTATGCACATTAACCTCTCCTCCGACGTTGTCCCGCCTCCTTCCATTAAGTTAGGACCAAACACACTCCAGGTTGTAGATTCTACTAAGCTCCTCGGCGTCACCATAGACTACAAACTAAATTGGAAAACACACGTCAGTGAAGCTATCAAATCCCCCCGTTTCCGTCTCCACCGCCTCCGCCGACCCAAGTCCCTTGGAGTTCCTGCCCCCGAGCTCCTCAGTGTTTACTCAACATTCATACTTCCTAAGCTTACCTATGCCTCCCCTACCTGGTCTTCCTCCCTAAATGCCACATATCGTAAACATCTAGAAAAAGTGCAAAAGAGGGCATGCAAGATTATTCTCTACCCTTCCTACTCCACATATCAAGAAGCGCTCAACACACTGACCCTCTCGGCTTTCACTGACCATCACCACGACCTCATCTGCAAATTTGGTGAGAAGCTTCTGCAGCATCCTCGACACCGGCTCCTACTACCACCCGAGATCCCTCGCCCTAGCACGAACTGATCGCTATAAGAACAGCCCAGTCACAACCATTGTAAAAATTATCAATAACTTGTAATCAACAAGTGTATTCACTCCCAGTCACTCTTACTTTTTGCACTGTCACTGTGTTGAAATGCCCTGTAGTATGACCTTCTCCCCACCTAGTTATGATATATCATATTTGTATCACTTATGTTACTTGTATATTATTTGTAAATCAAGAGACCCATTCCCCAATTATGTAACTGTATATTTTCAGCCTTCCGGCTGCCATGATCTTTCATTAAACCGTTAATTATTATTATTTGATTATTATTAATATTATTATTATTACACACACACACACACACACACACACACACACACACACACACATATGTGTGGTAAGATCAATACAAGTGGGACCCCCCTAATACTTGTGGGTTATGCCGAAAACAAAAATCACTTATAATCGTGATATTTTAGACGAGGGAAATTAAAATACTGATTAACGAATATAAACTTTTATTTTAGACAAAAACAATACAATTAAAAAAAAATTTGATTGCATGTTAGAATTTTTATTTTTTTTGCTTTATGATTAAAATCGCATTGTGCCGTCGGTTTTGACCTCGGCCATGTCGGATGTGTCCAGGTCGGTTGAAACCTCGGCCAGGTGGGATGTGTCCAGATCGGTTCTGACCTCAGCCAGGTGGGATGTGTCCAAATCGGTTGGGACCTCTGCCAGGTGGGATGTTTCCAAATCGGTTTTGACCTCGGCCAGGTCGTATGTGTCCAGGCCGGTTGTGACCTCGGCAATGTCGGAGGCGTCCAGGTCGGTTGTGACCCCGACACGAGCAGCTGGTGGCACACTATGTGGGAACCATTTACTGCAGCATCCAACCCAAATATTGTTCCACCGTCGGTCCCACATCTAGATATCTGAAGGTCGATAATCAACAACCTTAGATAAGTCTCGCCAGTGGGTGCTAAGACTGGCCCCCGCCCTATACTGTGTTGTTTTTTACACGCTATTTTACATTGGTTTCTTCTTCTTAATGAACCTTTTTACAGGTCTTGTATGGATGTGAGGAACTACCTATCGTATGTGCATGGGGGGGGCTTGGGTATGGTTTGTATGAATGAGTTAACGAGTTATTGAGTCGGTTAGTGAGTTTACGAGTTGATTAGTGAGTGGGTGAGTGAGTTATGAACGAGTGAGTTAAATCAACTTCCTAAGAATATGCGATCACCTGTATCACATTATTTTGTTTTTCATTAGGTTGGGAATAATCATCACCCACCTTTTTGAAGGGCACCAAGACTGGTTTTTATTATTATTATTATTATTATTATTATTATTATTATTATTATTATTATTATTATTATTATTATTATTATTATTATTATTATTACTATAATTATTATTATTATTATTATTATTATTATTATTACATTATGATTAGTTATATTATTGTTATTATTGGTATTATCACTGTTGTTATTACTTATATTATTAAGCAATTATTATAATTATTTGTATTGCATTTATTATTATTATTATTATTATTATTATTATTATTATTATTATTATTATTATTATTATTATTATTACTACATTATGATTAGTTATATTATTGTTATTATTGGTATTATCACTGTTGTTATTACTTTTATTTTTATTGCATTTATTATTATTATTATTATTATTATTATTATTATTATTATTATTATTATTATTATTATTATTATTATTATTATTATTATTATTATCTTGTTTATAATTCCTTTGTGTTTTTAAGATACACTGTTAAACTTCGTCAGAAAAAAATAAAAAAAGCGTTCCAGTAATACAAAATTTTTGAAATATGAATACATATTAAAATCGTATAGGGAAGCCACAGCCGTAAAGCTAACATCCACAAGCCGTAAAACCCCTGGCTGCGTCTCGAATAACACGCCCAACAACACAAAAACAAAAACACGAGATCAAAAACATGGCATCACAAACAGGTATCACGTTTCTAAACGACACGCGGAATTTTCGAGCTACAACAAGTTTTGCAGATGTCGGGCTCGTGTGTCAAACTAGGCTAACAGGATCATTGTTCCAAACCTGCCGTATAACACACACACACACACATACCTGATGCTAGAACACACACACAGACACACACACACACACACACACACACACCTGATGCTTGGAGCATAGGACACACACATACACAAACATGATGCTAGGACACACACACACACACACACACACACACACACACCTGATGCTTGGAGCATAGGACACACACATACACAAACATGATGCTAGGACACACACACACACACACACACCTGATGCTAGGATCTTAGGACACACACATACACAAACATGATGCTAGGACATAGACACACACACACACACCTGAAGCTAGAACACACGCTACTACTACTTTGATGTCATTCGGAATTAAGTATGACGATCATCCAGCTATGATACAATGATATGAGTTATTAATTTAAAAGCTTCACCTTCGTTGGTGAGCTCTGAGGTGACTTGAGTGGCCGATATGGGACCGGCAGGGCCGTCTACAGATGTTGCATGTGTGGAGGGCTACACCTAGTGCGGGAGGGGCGATGGCATCGTCTTTCCGGTGCTGGCGCTTGTCTGCTTCGGTATGCAGTCGGACTTACTCAAAAGTATTGAGACCTTCTTGCGTGCTGCTCCTCCAAGCGTTACGGTGGAGAGTGATCGTCTCCTAGGTAGCGGGGTCGACTTGGCACTTTTTCAGATTTGTCTTAAGACTATCCTTACACCTTTTCCGTTGCCCGCTAGCGTTACGATTACCATTCGTTATGTGACTGTTAAGTGCAAAGTAGTTGTTTTGGCAATATACTACACTCCATGCGCTAACATGGCCAGTCCAACTTAGTTGGTGCCTTTCTGTATATGATCCATGTCTCGCTACTGTACAGCGAAATGAGAAGGACCGCTCATCGATATAAGTGCTGCACATTTGTCGATATTTTCGGCTCCTTACAGCTGAAGACACGGGTATGGAGTCTGCCAAAGGCTTGAGGATGTAGATGTGATCCAATGTTGAATCTCTTCATCGACGTCCGCGGTGGTGGGCAGGTGGGAGCCATGATACTGATGGATGGTTGAGGTTTGGCTGAACCAGGGGCAGGTTGAAAGAGAATCTTAGTTTTATGTACATGCACCTCAAGACCGAAGTGTGCATACACATCATCGTAGGTGTTCAGGAACTCTTGTAGGTCGCGTTCTGTGTGAGTGATGAAGGTGAGGTCGTCTGCATACTCAAGTTCAGTGATGCTAGTAGTCGACACACTTGTTCATTCCTGGAGTCATCTTATGTTGAAAAGTCCCTTCATCCGGCACTGGATGTTCACCTCGCCGGCTAAATTGGCACTGGCACGAGTAAGGAAGGCACCCAAGAAAATGAAAAAGAGAGTTAGTGCCAATACACATACATGTTTTACCCCCATTTGGATGGGGAAGAACTCAGATTGGGTGCCATTGTGCAGGATATTGGCGTTCTCGGCAACGCGGAGTTGCCTCACAATGGCGATGAAAATTGGTGGGCAACCAATACGACTGAGGGTCCGCTAGCGGACTTCCCTGTTGACCGAGGTGAACGCCTTAATAAGGTCGATGAAGGCCATGTACAAGTCACAACGCTGTTCTCTACACTTTTCCTGTAGCTGGTGGGAAAAAAATATCATGTCATCGGTGCCACGTGATGTTTAAAGCCACATTGTGATTATGGAAAAAAGTTTTCCATCTCAGGAAAAAGTCTATTTAGGAGGATTCGCTCAGTACTCTTGCCAACTATGGCAGCAGCTTCGCGGTAGTTGACACAGTCTGATCGGTCTCCTTTGTTCTTATAAATATTGACGATGGAGCTTGGAGGAGTTCCTCCTTTTCCCATATATTCTTCAAGAGAGTGGAGATGGCCGGTAAGGAAAGGTCCTCCTGCTTCATACACCTAGGAAGGAATTTCATCAGGTCCTGTGGCTTTGTTATTTTTCATCTGATTGATAGCAGTAGCTCCCTCATCACTGGATAGATGATAGATGAAGTGGGTCAGCTATGGGTGCTGAGGGGTCTGCTGGGTAGTCAGGACATCCACAGCGGTGTTTCGGTTGAGCAGCGAATGGTAGTCTTCTTTCCAGCGCTGACGGATACCTTTTTCGTCTGTAATTAGGGAGTTACATTCTGATCAGCAGCGGGGAGGGGGGGGGGGATTTGCCATAAGTAGTTGGGGCATACATTGCTTTAGTGAAATGAAAAATTCACACATCTTATGATTATTTGCAAATCTTTGCGTTTCACACGATTTATTTTTCCACCATTCGTTCTTTGGATTGTGAAGTTTGCTATATAGTCCATCGCTTTCTTCTGGCAGAAGGTATCAGCTTTGGTCCGACATTGGGGTTGTTCTGCCAGTTATTGAAAGCAGCATGTTTACCATCTACGAGTAAGTTTCCTGGTTATTTTCATCAAACCAATCCTGGTGTTTTTTTTCGATCTGGCCGGGCAGTCTCGCTGCAGGTTTCTGTGATGACTGCGTCGAGGATTCCCCATTCGGCACTCGGAATTAGGCTTTTTGTTGTTGGGCTGCTTATCAGCCCAGTAGGCTGGATGCTAAAACCACTTCTGGAGACGCATTACCTTCGCCGTTTTGGGGGAAGTTGAAGGGAAAGTTTGGCTTTGACAAGCCAGTGATCTGTGACACAATGGTATGAGCCATGCATGGCTCGGGTGATGAGGACATCTCGGCGATCTTTCTCTGCCACTGATGTCGTCAATGAGATGCCAATGTTTGTACTATGGGTGTTACCAAGAACTCTTGAACTTGTCGGCCTGCCTAAACAAGGTGTTGGTGGTAGTGAGTTTGTGTTCAGCTCAGTTGCTGAGGAGTAGGGCATTGGGATTACGCTTGCCAACTCTGTTTCTCCCTATGGTTCATTGCCTTAAGTCAGCATCTCTGCCAACATTGGCATTGAGGTCACCTAGGAGAACAACTTCATCTTCTCTGGGGATAGAGATTAAAATTCTGAAAAGGTCTGCGTAAAAGGCCTCGTTGATGTCATCTTCTCCTTCCAGTGTTGGGGCAGGATTGCACTGCATGTCTGGCAGCCGGGACTTACTAATAGCCGCTATGTCGATGTTATACCTAGACAGGTCTTTTGCCACAAGGGAGGTTCTTCTTTCAGGACGCTCATCTGTGCCAGTATCCAGAAGGGTCCTGACATTCCATGCAGCGACCATACGAGGTTGTATAGTCTGTGTTTGCTTTGATCTGTGATTATGTTCTCGACCGCATTAGGATGATCTTACTGGGTGTGGTTGCCCAGTCAGACTGGTTTCTTAGGCAGGCTATGTTTAGGGCACCATTTCTAGCCCCCTCCCTTGTGGGATGAGCCTAGTGGCTCCTGGAAAGGGCTGCTCAGTCGCAGAGAGAGGACAATTTTGCACTGCTGCCTAGATCCCAGTGCATAAACGACTATCTTATCTATGCTGCCCATGTACAGAATTGTGACTAAAGACTTCCGTAAGCGTCCCCGTCGCCACTCGTCTGTTGTCATGGACTCTTGGTTGTTTGTGGGTTCCAATGATGATGAAAAGCATGTTCAGCTGGATGGTGGCTGCACGTGAGGTAATTTATGTGGTAAGTCAGGAGCGCAGGCTGCAACCAGACATCTTGGCTCTCCTTTTTCTGGTCCAGTGATGCCGGTAGCTACAGTAATTAGGGAGAGGGAGAGTTGCAATGAACTCTCGATAGCCCTGTTTGTTGGGTTTTAAGAACATAAGAATGGAGGAAACTGCAGCGGGCCTATTGGCCCATACTGGGCAGTCCCATTTACACCCAACCCCTATTGCTCATATAAGCATCCAACCTGTGTTTGAAGCTTTCCAGTGTATTCGAGTTAATGATGATATTTGGTAACTTGTTCCATTCATCCACTAATCTGTTTCCAAACCAGTGTTTACCAATTTCGCGCCTAAATCTAAATTTGTCTAATTTAAAACCATTGTTACAAGTTCGCTTCTGGTTGGATAGTTTGAGTACCTTTGTAATGACCCCTTTGTTTAGCCCTGACTTCCATTTATACACCTCTATCATATCGCCCCTCGGTCTACGTCTCTCGAGGAAGTGCAAATTAAGATGCTTTAACCTGTCTCTGTACTCAAGGTTCCTAATGCCCGGGATTAGTCTTGTCATTTTCCTCTGGATTCTTTCCAAGGATTCTATATCCATTCTGTAATACGGTGACCAGAACTGCACTGCGTAATCCAGGTGAGTTCTCACAAGCGCAAGATATAATCTTAAGATGACCTCGCTAGTCTTGTAAGTAACAGTCCTTTGTATGAACCCAAGTACTTTATTAGCCTTGTTACGGGCAAAAACACATTGTTTACTTGGCTTAAGATTCCTACTTATCATTACACCTAAATCTCTCTCGCAGTCGGATTTCTCAATGGCATCGTTGTTCATCTGGTAACTGGTTTCCCTGTTTACGTCTCCTATACTGAGTACTTTATATTTGTCCTCATTGAATTTCATCTGCCATTTTTCAGACCATTCAAAATTTAATTACATGTCCTATTTTAGTGTCATCAGCAAATTTACTTATGTTGCTGTCTATGCCGATATCTATGTCGTTTATGTATATAATAAATGACAATGGTCCAAGTACCGAGCCTTGGGGAACTCCACTAGTGATGCTGCTCCAATGGGATTTAGTGCCGTTAATGCTCACTGGCTTTTTCCTGTCCTGTAACCATGCCCTAATCCATTTTAGAATATTACCTTTAATGCCATGTGCTTCTACCGTTCTTATTAGTCTTTCGTGGGGGACTCTGTCGAAGGCTTTGCTAAAGTCGAGATATACCACATCATAATTGTGCCCCTCGTCCACCGATTCGAAAACTGTTGAAAAGAATGTCAATAGATTAGTGAGACATGAATGCCCGCTTGTGAAGCCATGCTGGGAATCAATTTGTGCTTCTCCAGGTGGTTTCGAATAGAGTTTGAAATGATTGCTTCCAGTAATTTGCCTACAATTGATGTTAGACTGATTGGACGGTAGTTAGAGGATAGTGATCTATCCCCCTTCTTGAAAATCGGTATTACATTCACTATCCTACTGGATTCTGGTACTACACCTGTTTTTAAGGATATGCTAAACAACTTTGCTAAGGGCATTCTAAGCTCTTCCTTACATTCCTTTAATACTCTGGCAAATATCTCATCGGTACCAGGCGACTTATTAGGCTTTAGTTTGTCTATTTGCTTACTAACATCGTTACTAGTCACTATTATCTCACTAAATTTGTTTTCTTCACTATCTCTGAATAGAGTCGGTATCTCGGGTATCATGTTTAAATTTTCGGTGGTGAAAACTGTTGAAAAATATTTATTCAGATTATTGCTCATTTCTCCATCGTTATCAGTTAGCTCGCACGTATCTGACTGTATTGGCCCAATCTTTTCTCGTGTTTTAGTTCGATACATTTGATAGAATCCCTTGGGGTTTGTCTTCGCCTCAAATGCTATGCTCATTACTCCTCTTGGCTTTCCTTATCTCGGTCTTGACCCTACTGGCCAATACCTTATAATAATCCCGGAGGTAAATTTAACCACGATTTATCCTCCTATCTATAGCCTTCCTTTGACTAATAATGTTCTTTAAATAATTATTTATCCATTTAGGGTCATTGTTGTTTGATCTGAGTTTTTTGTATGGTATTATCTGCCTTTGTGCATTAAGTAACTCATTATATAAATTGTCGTGGAACTCGGCAACCTCAGATCTCGTTATCAGGTCGGGTTCAATATTCAGGTCCATGTAGTTCACCCCCAAGCGTGATGCCCCTTCTCTCAAGTGCCTCTTTAAACTATCAAAGTTTGCCCTTCTGAAATCTGGGACTTTTGTGGAATTTTCCTTACGGTTGCACAGAAAATCTAACTGGAATCTAATTTCTTTGTGATCGCTGTTTGCAATTTCGTTACCTACCTCGACATGACTAATGAGGTTTTCTCTGTTCGACAGAGCTAAATCGAGTATATTATTACCCTGGGTGGGTTCGGTTTTATGTTGACTTCGGAAACAATCCTGGATTGTTTCAAGAAAATCCTCTGATTCTGAGTTACCCATCAGGTCAATCCAATCTATTTGGCCAAAGTTAAAGTCGCCTATTATACAGACTTTGTTGTGTATGGAAGCCCTGCGCATTTCATTCCAGATAAGTCGCTCATTAACTCTATCAAGATTAGGAGGTCTATATATTTCTCCTGTGATTAATTTTTTCCTACCGTCGATTAATTCTATCCAAATTGTTTCTGTATTCCGCTCAGTTTTTATTTCATTATTTATTTCACACTTCAGATTATCCCTGACTTAGATTGCTACTCCGCCTCCTTTCGTAATCTGCCTATCTGTATGGAATATTTTGTAACCTGCAATTTGGTATTCGACAGGTAACTCACGTGTGTCTAGGTTGATCCATGTTTCAGTGAATGCTATTATATCGATTTTTTCGGTACATACCAAGGCCCTAATATCATCCATTTTGTTTCTCATACTTCTACTGTTCGTGTAGTAGACATTTAAGTTAGTCGTGTTCTGAGTCCTCCCTTTGCCGCGTTTAAGTTTTAACTCGCTGTCTAATTTAGTTTTGTCGTCATTCCTAACACTATTTCCCTGTAAATTTCCCTGTTTTGCATTAGTAGCCTGTCCATCCTGCATTGCCTTCACCCATTGGTGTAGTCGTTGATTTCCCGTGTTGGCCGCCTCTTCCACCATTCCACAGTTGGAATCTTACTGGAGTTCTGTTGGAATGTCGGCCTCATGCGGGCATGTGGGGTTCCACACACGCACACACACAAACATATACACTCATACACACACACACCTGATGCTAGGACACACACACACACACACACACACACACACACACACACACACACACACCTGATGCTTAGACAGACAAATGGACACCTGATGCTTGGACACAAAGCACACATATAAACACATACACAACACAATGCACACCTGATGCTTGGACACACACACACACACACACAGACACACACTTGTCAACCACCAGCGAGACAAGACGTGCCCTGAAGGCGCTCCCAATTTGAGCAGCCAGGCCGAGTCTGTTTGGCCCCCCTCCCCTCCACCTGCTATATCCCAACGCCCTACCAGCCTTACTACACCACAATTTATTCAGCAAATCATTCAAGTGATCAGTGAACGATTGACTACCAAACAGTGTTCCTATAGTGCACTCCAAGGAAAAGCACAAAAACACAGCAGTGTAATACTCAGTGCGGCTGACCTAACCTTGAGGATGGAGTACACCTGCATTTCCCCAAGCCACTGTCCTGACCACGTGGCCACACACCTGCCCAACCGCATCCAGCCGATACGAGCACGAACTAATTACTATAAGAACAGCCCAGTCCCAACCATTCCCCGATTATGTAATTGTATATTTTCAGCCTTCCGGCTGCAATGCTCTTTCAATAAGCCGTTAATTATTTGTATTATTATTATTATTATTATTATTATTATTATTATTATTATTAATATTATTATTATTATTATTATTATTATTATATACACCTGATCTTTAAACACATGAATACATACCTGATGCAGAGACATAAATACACACACATAAACACATACAGACACACCTGATGCTAGAGCACACACGCACACACTACTACTACTTTGCTGTCACTCGGAATCGAGTATGACGATCATCCTGCTATGGTAAAATGATATGGGTTATTAGGGATGTTACCTAGGTTAGTGAGTTTTGAGGTGACTAAAGAGGCCGATACGGGACCGGCAGCATAGTCCACATTCGTTGCACATGTGGAGGGCTCCATCTATTGTGGGAGGCGGTGGCAGCGTATTTCCGTTGTTGGCGCTTATCTGTCTCGGTTTGTAGTCGGGCTAACGCGAAAGTATTGACACCTTCCCGTGTGGTGTTCCTCCAAGCGTTACGATGTGGAGTAATCGACTCCCAGGTGAGGATGTCGATTTGGCACCTTTTCAGGTTTGTCTTAAGACTATCCTTATACCTTTTCAATTGCCCGCCAGCGTTACGTTTACTATTCGTTAGGTGACTGTAAAGTAGCTGCTTTAGCAGTCTACTGTCGTCCATGCGGGTAACATGGCCAGTTCAACGTAATTGTTCGTGGATAAATTAGCCTCGATGCTCCTACAGTTGGTGTCAGCAAGAATGCTGGCATTTGTTCTCTTGTCTTCCCAGCGTTGGTGAAAGTTTTCAAGTGCCTTGAGGAGCCTCCTGTATGTGACCCATGTCTCACTCCCATATAGTAGGGTGGGCAGGACTACTGCTCGACAGAAGTGCAACTTTGTGGGTAATTTCAGCTCCCTACAGCTGAAGACACGATTTCGGAGTCTGCCCAAGGCGTGGGTTGCACATCTGATCCAATGCTGAATTTGTTTCTTGATGTCTGCAGTGGTGGATAGGTGGGAGCCAAGATACCGAAAGTGGGCAACATTAGAGAGTGTAGTACCGTTTAGGTGGACGAAAGGTGGAGGTGTGTCTGAACCAGGGTAGGTTGAAAGAGAATCTGAGTCTTATGTACATTCACCTGAAGGCCGAAGTGTGCATACGCGTCTGCTTAGGTGTTCAGCATCTCTTGTAGGTCGTGTTCAGTGTGAACAACAAGGGTGAGGTTGTCTGCATAGTGAAGTTCAGGAATGGAAGCTGTCGACACCTTTGTTCTTGCCTGGAGTTGTCTTATGTTGAAAAGACCCCCTTTAACCGGTACTCGATGTTCACCCCGCTGGCTAAATTGGCACTAGCACGAGTAAGGAAGGCAGCCAAGAAGATAGAAAAGAGAATTGGTGCGAGTACACACCCTAGTTTAACCCCTGTTTGGATGGGGAAGAACTCTGACTGGGTGCCGTTGTGCAGGACACTGCCGTTCATGCCATCGTAGAGTTACCTCACAATGGCGATGACTTTTGGTGGGCAGCCAAAACGGCTGAGGGTCCACCAGAGGGCTTCCCTGTTGACCGAGTCGAAGGCCTTGGTTAGGTCGATGAAAGCCATGTACAGCTCACGACGCTGTTCTCTGCACTTTTCCTCTATCTGGCGGACAGCAAAGATCATGTCAGTGGTGCCACGTGATGGTCTAAAACCACATTGAGATTCTGGAAGAAGTTTTCCGCCTCAGGAAGAAGTATGTTTAGGAGGACTCGGGCTATAATCTTGACAGCTACGTAGAGCAGCGAGATTCCACGGTAGTTGCCACAATCTGACCGGTCCCCCTTGTTCTTATAAATATTGACAATGGAGGCATCTTTAAGAGCCTGGGGGATTTCTTCCTTTTCCCATATATTCTACAGGAGAGAATGGAGACGGCTGGTAAGTAGAGGTCCTCCTGCTTTAAACACCTCGGCTGGGATTCCATCAGGCCTTGAGGCTTTATTATTTTTCATATGTTTGATGGCAGTAGCTACCTCATCCAGGGATGGAGGATAGCTGAGGTGGGTCAGCTCTGGATGCTGAGGAACCTGCTGGGTAGTCAGGACATCCACATCGGTGTTTCGGTTGAGCAATGGAAGGTAGAGCTCCTTCCAGCACTGAATGAGGCTTTCTTCGCCTTTAATTATGAAGTTACCGTCAGATGAGCGGAGGGGGGCGGCGCCACGAGTGGTTGGCCCATAAAATGTTTTAATGGAATTGAAAAATTAGCGCATCTTGTGCTGATTTGCATGTTTTTGTATTTCACATGCTTTATTTTTAAGCCAGTCATTCTTTAGAATGCGAAGTTCCCGCTGGACTGCCGCTTTCTTTTTGCGGAAGGTATCAGCTTTGGTCCGTGACTTAGAGTTGTTCTGCCAGTCAGTAAAAGCAGCACGTTTATTATCAATGAGTAGTTTGATTGCCAGGCCATTTTCATCAAACCAGTCCTGGTGTATTCGTTTTATCTGGCCGAGGGTCTCTCTGCATGTTTTTGTCATAACAGTGTTGAGAGTATCCCATTTAGCACTGGGATTTGCGTTGTTTGCTGTTGGGTTGCTTATAAGCCCATATTCGAGCTGCTCTCTGAAAGCATGTGCTACTGCTGGGTCCTCCAGACGTTTAGTATTAAACCTCTTCTGGAGGCTTTCTGCCTTCTCCGTTTTGGGGCGACGTGAAGTGAGAGCTTGGTTCTGACAAGTCGATGATCAGTGTCACAGTGGTCTGAGCCACGCATGGCAAGGGTGTTGAGGACATCTCGGCGATCTCTTTCTCTGACAATGATGTAGTCAATGAGATGCCAGTGTTTGGATCGTGAGTGTTGCCACGAATCCTTGAACTTGTCGGCCTGCCGAAACAAGGTAGTAGTGATAGTGAGGCTGTGCGCAGCACATTTGCTGAAGAGGATTAGGCCGTTGACATTACCCTTGCCTAGTCCATTTCTCCCTATGGTTACCTGCCAAATGCTAGCATCTCTGCCAACTCTGGCATTGAAGTCGCCAAGGAGCACAACCTTGTCTTCTCTGGGGATAGAGGTTAGCACTCTGTCAAGGTCGGCATAAAAGGCCTCCTTGATGTCATCCTCTGCCTCCAGTGTTGGGGTTTATGCACTGATGAGAAAGACATGAAGTGAGTGATACAGTGGGACTCGAAGCGTCATGAGGCGCTCGTTGATCCCGATAGGATGCGTTGGCGGATGACAAAGTCAACTCCATAAATGCGGTTTCTCTCCGCAGCAGGCTTACCCTTCCAGAAGAAGGTATAACCAGACCCCCGTTCTGTGAGCTGGCCCTCATCTGGCAGGCTATTTTTAGGGCACCTTTTCTAGCCCCCTCCCCGTGTGGAGTGAAAAGAGTGTCTCCTCGAAAGAGCTGTTCATTCACACAGACAGGATCGGATTGCACTGCTGTCTATATCCCAGTGCATAAACGACCATCTTATCTGTGCCGCCCATGAGCAGAGTTGTGACGAGAGACTCCCGGCAGTCGTCTTTGCCTGTCCCCGTCGCCACTCGTCCATCGACATAGGACTTTTGTGGGTATGGGGATTTTGATGATGATGAGAGGTATGATGAACTGGATGATGGCTGCGAGTGAGTTGGTTTATGTGGTGAGGCAGGAGCGCAGGGTGCAACCACACATCTTGGCTCTCACTCTTCTTGATTCAGTGGTGCAAGTGCTGCAACGACTGGGGAAACGGAGTGTTGCAATTGACTGCCGATAGCCCAGTTTGTTAGGTTTTGCCTTAGTAGCCTGTCCATCAGGCATTGCCTTCGCCCACCTGTGTAGTCGTTGGGTTTCCATGGTGAACACTTCTTCTGCCTAAGCTGCCGTTGGGGACTTGTTGGGGCTCTGTAAGCGTGTCTGCCTGATGCACGGCTCTACTGCAAATTTTTTGCTCGGGGTTTACTCCCGTAGCCTTATACTACCTGAGGTTAATCAGCATGGCAGCGGGGCAATGGCTGGTAGGAGCCAGAACGTGTCCACATGCCAGTGGGCCTATGCGCCATCCCTCTGAGGCCTACTGTTTCTCCAAAATCCCCTGCTGGTCTAGCCTGGACCCACGAGGCAGTTACCGTGTGTTGCCACTGCCGCGAGGAGGCACAGCAGGAGTCTTGATGGTGAAAAGTCTGTGTACTGTCAGGGGAAGATTTATGCAAGTTGCTTCCCTGTTCGCTAGGAGGGGTAGCCCACAGATGCAGCTGAAAGCCAGAGGGTGCAAGCAGTGCTTGCACCTTAACACTAACATAGTGGTGCCACACTAGACGCATTATTCCACTCTGTGCGCACACACATTTGTTGCTATTCCACACACTAACGCCCACACTTGATGCTAGGACACACACACTCACACAACCTGATGTTAGGACACACACACACACACACACACACACACACACACACACACACACACACACACACACACACACACACACACAACCTGATGTTAGGATACACACACACACACAACCTGATGTTAGGATACACACACACACACACAACCTGATGTTAGGGTACACACACACACACACAACCTGATGTTAGGATACACACACACACACACACACACACACAACCTGATGTTAGGATACACACACACACACACAAAACCTGATGGATACACACACACACACAACCTGATGTTAGGATACACACACACACACACACACACACAACCTGATGTTTGGATACACACACACACACGCAACCTGATGTTAGGATACACACACACACACAACCTGATCTTAGGATACACACACACACACACAACCTGATCTTAGGATACACACACACACACAACCTGATGTTAGGGCACACACACACACACACACACACACACACACACACACACACACACTTACACAACCTGATGTTAGACACACACACACACACACAACCACACACACACACACACACACACACACACACACACACACGCATACATCTTAGGTTGGAACACACACACATGCACACACCTAATGCTGGGACACACTCACGCACACACACTTGATGGTAGGACACACTCACCCACACACACTTGATGGGAGGACATGCACACGCGCACACGCATACACTTGCTGCTGGAACACACATATTCGCACACATCTGATCCTCGGACACGCACACACGCGCACACACCTGACGCTAGGACACGCTTATGCACACACCTTAGTTAGGACACACGTGTACACACCCGATGCTGGGATACAGACACACACGCACACACCTGATGCTGGGACACACACATATGTACGTGCACACCCCTGACGTTAGGACACACACACAGTTATGTTCATTTGTCCACTTAGAAGATCAATAGACTCAGCTTTGTTAACCCCGTGTACGACTTCTGCCTACTGTTAACCCCGTGTACGACTTCTGCCTACTGTTAACCCCGTGTACGACTTCTGCCTACTGTTAACCCCGTGTACGACTTCTGCCTACTGTTAACCCGTGTACGACTTCTGCCTACTGTTAACCCCGTGTACGACTTCTGCCTACTGTTAAACGACCTACTGTGTACGACTTCTGCCTACTGTTAACCCCGTGTACGACTTCTGCCTACTGTTAACCCCGTGTACGACTTCTGCCTACTGTTAACCCCGTGTACGACTTCTGCCTACTGTTAACCCCGTGTACGACTTCTGCCTACTGTTAACCCCGTGTACGACTTCTGCCTACTGTTAACCCCGTGTACGACCTCTACCTGCTGTTAACTCTGTGTACGACCTCTGCTTACTGTTGACCTCGTGAAGCTACTGAGGCTTCTTATCAACACTTGAATGGTTTTATCATATCTAACACACAAAATGTAAAATGGTCAAAAAACGTTCATCATCTACAGCTAATGTGGGTTTCTAGGTGATACTGAGTGTGCGTTTGGACCCTGTAGTGGTACCCATGGCTCACACAAGAACGAAATATTGGGTTAAAAATGCAAAAAAAGTGTATGTATACAAGAAAATGATTCCACAAGTCACTAGACAAACACTTAACCAAAGACGAGAAGACCAGTTCTTTAAAGCTGGTAGAGTAGTTTAGTTAACCACCAACATCGACACCTCCTAACACCCTCCACAAACTCCACTGGTGTGCGTGTGTGTGTGTGTGTGTGTGTGTGTGTCTCCCATCACCCACAACTGTTAGTCCGGCCAAAATTCAGAACTTAACCTTCACAACAACTGAATAATATCATATAAAAGTTGTAACATAATTATTGTCTACAGTGACTTGTTTTAGTTTGTTCCTTGTCTTCTTGTTATTTTCCAGTTATTTCTGGGTCGCCAGTAAGGTCACCACTATGGGTTGGATTAAAGGTGGTTATTTAGTATCTTAAGAGATAATAGACCTTTATAACTGTAAATCTCTGTACTCTAATAGACTAATGTACCCAATTCTTAATAAAACGGTATACAATTATAATTTTTATGAATATTACACAAGCAAATGAATACAACCCGAGTCACCGTAATTTTAAGAGATCTGTACCAAGTAAAAAAAAAAGTTACTGACACAAACACGTCCATTACCAATCCAATAAATTCAGCTTTATGTGTGTACCTCAGTGGTCAGTGTAGCGACCAATATCCAGAACTAGGCAAACAATCACCTAACACTTACATAACATAACCACTCTGATAAATCAACCAAGAATAACACCAGTACTGGCATATGGTGTACTGTAGGGTGTCGTTTCTCAAACTCATTATGTATACAGTATATAAGTATTTGGGAAGATACAGTGCATACATAGTATTTAAGCATTTGCACTAATAGGGTTATATACAGTAGAGGTAAATGAATATACATACGACTAAAAATAAAGTATTGAAAGGCGTATGCATAATAGATATAACAGGTAGAGATAGAGAAAGAAAGGGGGGAATACCAAATAAATTTAAAGTCAAATAAATTGTGATAAAAGAAATTAAGAAACTAAGAGGGCACTAGACAGGACACAGAGAATAACAAGAGTGGGCCATGAGTTTTTGCTAATTCAAATAAATAAGTCAGTAGATGGAATAAGGAAGTTTTGGGGATATTAAAGTGGCCAAATTTGCCTCAAGGTAGTTTTTTAATTTAACAAATTTATTGACAAAGCTTGGAGTACAGTTTGCCTATTCTGAGTAATTGAGTTAGGTCTTGACACTGAGGGTGGTATCACTTCTCACTGACACGCAGGACAGAGGCTCATACACAAAGAAATAGATCTTATTCATTAACAGTATATATAGGTCAGATTCATGTGGGTTGATATCGCTGTTCACTGCCATGCAGGACAGAGGTTCGTACGCAAAGAAATACATCATATTCATTACCAGTATATATAGGTCAGAGTCATGTGGGTGATGTCACTGTTCACTGACATGCAGGACAGTGGTTCATATGCATTGGACGTCATATTCTAATTGAAGACTAATCAGTGTGGGCTAGCAAATTTGGGATAAACAGCAAAAATGTCCTCAAGCATCCCTGATTCAACATAGTAATTACATCGGACAACTAGTACAAACGGGACTCACATGTACAGTACATCATTGTATATATACTGCTTATTATTTATTTCCTATGTGCTATTATGTGAAAAATATAAAGTTTGATGTAACACGAGTTACTAGATACGTCTGAACACTGTGGTCACCTCACAAGAGTAAACACACATAATACCTATTATAGACGAATAAATATACCTTATAAAGTTTATATGGTAGAGGCGTCGCGACTACACTGCGGGGGTTGACCATCACAGTCCAGCTGGTCTGGAGTTCAATGCCGATGTTGTGTGGGACGTTTCTTTTTCTTTTTTTAAAGTAAATGTTGAAATTGGTGACCATCTATAATGTTTTCACTCATATGAAGGATGATGACCTTTCACTTAATTACCTGTATCTTGTAATTATCATTATTTTGGTCGTACAGTAGGATTTTAACCAATGAAAAAATCGCCCAATGGGAATTTTATTATAACGAAAAATGGTCACTTGGTATTTTTTGAACAATTTATGTTCTTTCACGTACAGTAGGCTTGGTTGTCAGTAAGTAAGTGTTGGCAAGCTGTTCTACCTTCTCTCCTTCTTTGATGAGGATGGGGTCATGTGTCTACAGAGGTTGTTTAGTGCTGTCCCCCTTCCTCCTTGACTTAACCCTGGTGGTATAATATGTGGTAATGACATTTACAAGATCACAGCAAAATTCATCCACTGACCCAGATGTATATCCAGCATACCACCTGTGGATGTCGGCCTTAAAGTGTAGTTTAAGATTATCTGGGATGGTAATTCTGAGCTTAGGATGGGGTTCACACTTGACATCAGCAACAGTGTATTCAGTAAGTATTGCATAATGAACACTGACTAGGTGGTCTGAGATAACCTTAGCCTTGACATTACTGTCTACTAGGTTATACCCAATCACATAATCAAGTCTGCCCATCAGATGTGTCACTTTGTCTGTGTCGTATACAGTGATATTATGATTATTGATGTAATTCACGAACACCCTCCCATTAGAGTTACACTGGACATCACCGAGGACAGTGTGACGAGAGTTAAAGTCACCCATACACAGCATAGCATTGTTACCTGATGGCTTTGGTAACACATCCGCTCGCAGCTTATTTCACCGAACATAGATGTTATACAGCGAAAATTGACTGTTTGCTGTCTTTACTGTAAATTGTTGATAGTGAATACTTTCATCATTGTGGGTTTTGATCCATTTACAGACCAGACCATTCTTTACATAAGTGAGCAGGCCACTTTCTGCTCCACTATTGTATGCTGTAAATCCAGCTATCCTGGGTGCAGCTTTCTTCTGGGTGCTGGGCGTATATGGTTCTTGCAAACCAATTGCATCAATGTTGAAAACTTTAACAAACCATTGTAGGTCATTAATTCTACGGTTAACACTCCGTATATTCCATGAAATGAACCTTAGCGTTCGTGTTACTCGTTCCACCTTGAATTGAGTTTAGGGAGTCGTGTGTTGGCTTCATAGATCAATCTGACCAATAAGTTAACCGTTTCAAATTCATCACCCCTGGAGTTTTTAATAATGCGTCTCACAGCCCTTATTCCAATATGATTTTTATACACAGGTTCCTTCATTAGTCCCGCGAGTTCCTCCTCCGAAAATATTGGAAGAAGTACAGGGTTATGGACAGTTTTCAGCCCTGGGGATATTAAAGAGACCACTCTGGCAGTCTGGGGCTCATTCTCCCCATTCATGCTTCCATCACTATCTGGCTACTCACTCTCAAGTTCGCATCATCTTGAGAGGAAGCAACAGCTTCCTCAGAAGCTCCACTGACACTATCACTGCCATTGTTCACTGGTACACTTACTTGGCAGGCTTTAACCTGACCTGCATTGGCTAACAAAGGAGAGTCACTGTGGCTGTTGCCTTCAAGTAGTGGAGACGATCCGGCCGCGTTGGCATCACTGAGTGTGATGGGGAGGTGTGACTGTTTATTTCAGGCGATGGTGGCGACCCGGCAGTGTTGGCGTTGTCGTCACTGAGTGTGACCGCTGTTGTGGGTGGAGGCAGCCTCCCAGGGCAACCGGGGTGCCAGGCCGTTACACCCTCCTCCCTGCACCTGGGACACTGCCTCCCAGGTGGGTGCTCTCCCTCCCCTCCCAGAGGCATCTTCCTTGGTGGGACAGCAACTCGTGCTATGCATTCCTGCGCAGATGCCGCAGGTGGCTGTCTTGTGACATGTGACAGTATTTCTCCACATGATTGACCCCGAAGCAGTTGTAGCACCCCCACAGGAGGGGGGGCGTCCACCCGGCTAATGTTACTAGGGGTACCATACTTGCCGAAGTAGCAGTATTCCTCAGGAGGAGGTTCCTTTCTCTTTCAAACTATGATGATCCTACTAAGTTGCTCTGTGGACGCCCGGAAGTAACAGAGCGTCACGGAAGGAAATATCCTTGGGGAAGTGGGTGACAAGATAGTCCTTCATTTTTTGGGGGTTGGATAGGTTTATCTTGCTTAATGAGATGTAGTGAGCCGACCTTTCCTTCAATGAAGCGTTGGATAGCATCCGTCTCCTCTCGGCCTACATAGACGAAACGAGTGGCGCTACCTGGCATGACAACATTCAGCGTAATATTGCAATATTTCCCACTCAGGGCTCTCAACCACTTAATCTTCATCAAATTGGTTGTGTTCTCGGGGAAGGCAAGGCGCATGTAACTAGCCCGGGGAGCGATGGGAGGGTTGCACCTATTGGCTCTACTCTGCTTCCTTCCCTGGGTCCTCATTTTGCGTTTCTGCTGACGAGTCTTAAACTTCTGATAGCCAGCTTCAGTGTCGCCATGACTGTCTTCCTCATCTCCTTCTTTCCTTCGTCAGGAACATCAGCTGAGCGCCGCCCGGCGTCGACTCCTACCACGGTTAGATTTAAATGGAATCCAGGTCTTATACACTGGGGCAGAGAGGTGATATGTAGGCCAGCGGTTTCCGGGTAACATAGACTTGTGTGAATAGGCTGAGTTGTTTTAAGTGAGCCTTGAGTAACACTGACAGGAGTTACACCCAATGTTCACCAACTCACTGTTAAATTCCTGTTCCCACCAGCCCAGTATAGCCTCAAGATAGATGTGCTTGCGGCTGAGATGTGGTTGGGGTAGGTGCTGTGGTTGGGGCGGTGCTGTGGTAGGAGCGGTGTTGTGGTTGCGGCGGTGATGTAGATGGGGAGTTGCTGTGGTTGGGGCGGTGCTGTGGGTGGGGCGGTGCTGTGCTTGGGGCGGTGCTGTGATTGGGGCGGTGCTGTGGTTGGGTGGTGGTGCTGTGGTTGGGGTCAGTGCTGTGGTGGGGCGGTGCTGTGGTTGGGGCGGTGATGTGGTTGGGGCGGTGCTGTGGTTGGGGCGGTGATGTGCTTGGGGTGGGCGTGTGGTTGGGGCAGTGCTGTGGTGTGCTGTGGTTGGGGTGGTGCTGTGGTTGGGGTCAGTGCTGTGGGTGGGGCGGTGCTGTGGTTGGGGTGGTGCTGTGGTTGGGTGGTGCTGTGGTTGGGGTGGTGCTGTGGTTGGGGTGGTTGCTATGGTTGGGGGTGGTGGTGTGGTTGGGGTGGTGCTGTGGGTGGGGCGGTGCTGTGGTTGGGGTCAGTGCTGTGTGTGGGGGTGCTATGATTGGGGCAGTGATGTGGTTGGGGCGGTGATGTGGTTGGGGTGGTGATGTGGTTTCGGGTGGTGCTGTGGTTTGGGTGGTTGCTATGGTTGGGGTGGTGCTGTGGTTGGGGTGGTGCTGTGGGTGGGGCGGTGTTGTGGTTGGGGCAGTGATGTGGTTGGGGCAGTGATGTGGTTGGGGCGGTGATGTGGTTGGGGTGGTGATGTGGTTTCGGGTGGTGGTATGGTTACGGGGCGGTGCTGTGCGTTCGGAGGCTCTCTAACACAGCGAGTGAACATCGTCACCACTGCCAGGGCCTAATAAGTGCCAATTTTCTGCTGCTAATGAAGTTAATAATTTCACTCCGACCCTCTTTAGTCCTTTCCTCTGCCTTTACCACGCCTCCTCCTTCTCTACTCCACTCCTACTCCATTTCTTCCACCTCTCCTTCCTCCTTATTCTCACCTAAACTATTACTTCATCTCCTCCCCGTCTCCATCATCCTCCTTTTCTACTCCACTCTTACTCCATCTCCTCCTCATCTCTTAATCCCTCTCCTTCTCCTCCTCTCTACTCTTATTGCCCCCCTCCTCTTCCTCTTTACTTGGCCTCTATAGTTACATTCTCTTTTCCCTTCGCTCCTCCATTTCTTTCTCACCTACTATCTTTTTCTCTTGTTCCACTTTTAATTTTCTCACCAACTTAACCTAACCCGACCATCTCTTCCCCTCTCCTCCGATATCTCCTACACCCTCCCTATCAACTCCCCTCTCCTATATCCCCTCCCACATCATTACTAACCCCTCCTCCCCCCACATTCACTATATCTTTCCTTTAATCGGTCACCTTCCTTCCTAACTCTCCCTTCCCCCATCTCTCTCTCTCCCCTCCTTCCCCTCTCCCTTTCCTCCTCCCTGCAGCGTGGCATAATGTAATAGTGCCTCCCCCACCTCGAGCAAAACAAGCGTGCCAAGTGTCGCTGTGAAGTACTGTAGTGTCATTAAGGTCGACTGACAAATAAGCGTGTGCTGTAGGTACACCATTCCACGTACGCATATAACATTGCTGTCATTTATTTTATTGTCAGCTTTTGTCTATGTAGGAGGTATAATATAGTGAGAGGTACCGTACTATATAATAAGGGGTGCAGTATGGTAAGGGAATTCTATAGCAAGTGATACGCTATAGTACGGGGTACAGTATAGTAATGGGTACAGTATAGTAAGGGGTAAGGTATAATAAGGGGTCGATATAGTAAGGGGTACGGTACAGAAAGAGGTACGCTGCAGTAAAGGGTACGATATAGTAAGGGGTAAGCTACATAAAGGGTAGGCTCTGGTAAGGGGTACAGTTTTAGGGGTTTTAAATATTCTTAAGGGGTAAATATTTATGAGGGTTACATTTTGGGGAAAATATATTTGTAGAGCGGTATACTTCTGATGGGGTATATATTTGTTGGGTAATGTTCCTGTAAGGTTACAATTCTATAGAGGTATATTTCTCTGTGTGTATGCAAATATGGTGGGGGTTTACTAGCCTAGCAGAATATTTTTTGTGAGGATACATTATTATAGAAGTATATTTCTGTGTGAGTATATTACTGTCGGGGTATAACTATTTTACGGTGGTGTAAATTTGTCGAGATGTATTTGCGAGGAGGAATATTTTCATAGTTCAGTACATATATATGTTTATATATATATATTTTAGGGGAATACGAGGTCCGACACCAAAAAAAACGAGACTGATGCTGTAACTCTTTTTATTTACCAAATTAAGAGAATCAACTGTGATCGCTTTCAAAGTAGTTCTCTCTTCTGAGTTGACACACAGCTGCATGCGATGCTGCCACAACTCAAAGCAATTCCACAGATCATTTTCTGTAAGGCTGTTGAGGAGCTCCGTCGTTTTTGCTTTCACCTCTTCTACCGACAAAAAAAAATGGTTCCTTTGAGCATGGACTTGATCTTTGGGAAGAGGTAGAAGTCGCAGGGAGCCAGGTCTGGCGAATGGGGTGGGAGCTCAAGCACAGTGATGTTTTTATTGGTTAAAAACTGCTTCACAGACAAAGCATTGTGGGCTGGCACGTTGTTCATCTGACAGAATTTTTGAAACCATTTTTGCACAAACCTCTGTCATGTTCAATTCTTCCGTTGGAATGCATCGAACACTTTTCCTGTCTAAATTAACTTTCTCAGCTATTGCTCGAAAACCCAACTTACGTTTTTTTCCGAATCACAGAGCACTTTTTCAATGTTGTCATCGGTAACTGCTGCGCGTGGACGGCCTGGGCGGTCATCATCTTTCACGGTTTCTCTGCCTTCTGAAAATCGTTTGTGCCATTCAAAAACGCGTGCACGAGACATGCAATCATCACCGTAAGCCTCAGTCAATAATTGAAAAGTTTCCGTCGCGGATTTCTTAAGTTTTACGAGAAACTTTATGTTAACTCGTTGCTCAGTTTTGCAGTCCAACATTTTCCGACAGAGGGTAAGAAAGCGTCTATACTTCAATACGCGTCCACTTGAATTGAGTGAAGCGATCGAATTGAGCCTTGTCACACTGTGACAGGTTAGAACATGTTCAATAACTGTCTGTTTGTACCTCTCCTCCCACTCGTGGTTCCCGAGTTATAGGATCAGTCTCGTTATTTTTGTGTCGGTATATTAGTGTGAGTATACGGGATATCTTCGTAAGGTTATATAACTGTGGGGTATATTTCCATAGAAATACACCACAATACTGATATATTACTATAAGGAAAAACTATTTGTGAGTGTGTGTGTGTGTGTGTGTGTGTGTGTGTGTGTTTGCTCCTAGGTGACTTCAATGCCAGAGCTGGCAGAGATGCTGACTTACGGCAGGGAATCATAGGGAGAAATGGAGTGGGCAAGCGTAATTCCAACGGCCTACTCCTCATCAACAAGTGTGTTGAACAAAACCTCACTACCACCAATACCTTGCTTAGGCAGGCCGACAAGTTCAAGGGTTCGTGACAACACCCACGATTCAAACACTGGAATCTCATTGACTACATCATTGTCAGAGAAAGAGATCGCCGAGATGTTCTCATCACCCGAACCATCCGAACCACCCGTAGCTCGACCACTGTCACACTGATCATTGGCTCATCAGAGCCAAACTCTCCCTTCACGTAGCCCCAAAACGATGAAGGGAACTAGCCTCCAGAAGAGGTATTAACACCAAGCGACTGGAGGATCAAGCAATAACACATGCTTTCAGCGAGCAGCTCAAGGATGGGCTGATAAGCAATCCAACAACAAACAACCCAAATTGGAGTGCAGAATGGGGTTTTCTCGTCGCTGCCATGACAACAAACTGCAGAAAGTCGAAACAAAACACCAGGATTGGTTTGATGAAATTGACCCGGATAATCACAGTACTCAGTCTCGAAGGACAAATGGTGGAAAGATAGTGTGAAACGTAAAATATTGCAGATCAACACAAGATGTGCAAATTTTTCAATTTCACTAAAACAATGTATGGCCCAATTACTTCTGGTGTGAGCCCCCTCTGCTAATCCACCGGTAACTCCCTAATTAAAGATGAAGAAGGCATCCGTCAGCCCTGGAAAAAGCACTACCATTCCCTGCTCAACTGAGACACGGATGTGGATATCCTGACTACTCAGCAGATCCAGTAATACCTAGAGCTGACCCACTTAAGCTATCCTCCATCCCTGGATGTGGTAGTTACTGCAATAGAGCAGATGAAAAATAACAAAGCTATGGGCCCAGGAAAGGTGTATAAAGCAAGAGGACCTCTGCTTACCAGCCATCTCCATTCTCTCGTGGAGAAGGAGGAAATCCCCCAAGCTCTTAAAGATGCCTCCATCATCAATATTTATAGGAGTAATGGAGAAAGGTCAGACTGAGGCAACTACCGGGAGATCTCGCTGTTGTTCGAAGCTTGCAAGATCATCGCCCGAGTCCTCCTAAACAGACTTCCTCCTGAGGCGGAAAACTTCCTCCCAGATTCTGAATGTGACTTTATACCATCATGTGGAACCAGTGCCTTGATCTTTGCTGTACACCAGATACAAGAAAGCTGCAGAGAACAGCGTTGTGACTTGTACATGGCCTTCATCAACCTTACTGTAGCCTTCGACTTGGTCAATAGGGAAGCCCTCTAGCAGACCCACAGTTGTTTTTGTTGGCCACCAAAATTGAACGTCATTGTGAGGCAACTCCACGATGGTGTGAACGGCAGTGTCCTGCACAATGGCACTCAACCTGAGTTCTTCCTCATTCAGATGGGTAAAACATTGATGTGTACTGCCGGTAACTCTCTTTTCCATTTTCTTGGCTGCCTTCCTTACTCGTGCCAGTGCCAATTTAGCTGGTGGGGCGGGCATCCAATACCGGATGAAGGGTCTTTTCATCATAAGACGACTCCAGGCAAGAACAAAGGTGTCGGCAGCTTCCATTACTGAACTTCAGTATGCAGACGACCTCACCCTCGTCGCTCTCACTGAACGTGACCTACAGGAGATCTTGAACACCTACACAGTTGCGTATGCACACTTCGGCCTTGAAGAGAATATACGTAAGACTCAGATTCTCTTTCAGCTTGACCCTGGTTCAACCACACCTCCGCCATTTACCCAGGTTAACGGTACTACCCTCTCTAATGTTACCCACTTTCAGTACCTTGGGTCCCACCTGTCCACTGCTGCGGATATCAATAAAGAGATTCAACATCGGATCAGATATGCCTGTTAAACCTTCGTGTGTTCAGGTTGTAGGGAGCTCAAGTTAACCACAAAGTTGCATGTATATATAATAGTGGTCCCCCCCACCTCCTCCCTACTGTATGGCAGCGAGACATGGGTTACATACATGAGTCACCCCAAGGTACTTGAAAACTTTCAGCAGCGTAGTCTACGTTTTATCCTCCGACCTCACTGGGAAGACAGGAGAACAAATACCAGTATTCTCGATGCCACCAACTGTAGGAGCATCGGGGCTACCATTATCCATGAACAACTACGTTGGCCTGGCCATGTTACCTGCCTGGACGACAGTAGACTGCCAAAGCAGCTACTTTGCAGTCACCTATCGAAAAGTAAATGTAACGATGGCAGACAACTGAAAAGGTATAAGGATAGTCTTAAGACAAACCTGTAAAAGTGCCATATCGACCCCCTCCCTTGGGAGACGATTACTCCACTTCGTAACGCTTGGAGGAGAACCACACGTGAAGCTGTCAATACTTTTGAGTTAGCCCGACTGTAAAGCAAGGCAGGCAAGCGGCAACGCCGCAAAGTCGCTGCCGCCGCCCTCCCGCACTAGATGTAGCCCTCCTTAATAACTCAATTCATTGTATCATAGTTGGATGATCGTCATACTCGATTCCGAGTGACAGCAAAGTAGTGTGTGTGTGTGTGTGTGTGTGTGTGTGTGCGTGTGTGTGTGTGTGTGGAAATGGGAGTTAGATATGTATATTTCTCACAGCTTAACTCAGATCGAGAGGGGTCATTAAAACCGACCCGACTATGTGAGTACAGCATTAGAAAAGCCATGCTGGAAAGTTAGTGCGAGTTAGGACAAGTTCACAAGCTTAATGTCAGGTCAAGTTGCACGGAAGATTGCTGGTAATTCAATTTGGCCACAGGTCGAAGGTTTGCTGCTCTACACGGTAATGGCCGCCAAATTTGACTCAAAACTTGAGGAAAGTGGAATTTATTTGTCTCTTTTTTGTTTCTTCTTTTTTTCTCTTCCTACTGTGAGGCTGGAATTTTTTTTATTTAAATTTTATAGGATTTGCGTTTGGTTAAGGCGAGTAAGGTTAGTATCTAAGGCTAGAAGGATTTGTTTATCAAAGATTAAAGGATTTATACATTCTATTACTTTTCGATATAACATTACCATTCAAAGAAACAGCCGAAACTTGTTTACATAAGTTTAACAAAACATAAATGATATAATTTATTTTGGGGAAAATAGTCGTTTATTTCAACTGCTAACAACACTAGACAATAGGTTAAATTCACACTTTCTTATCTTCTCTTCAATTATGTTGGGTTTTGTTAAATAATAGCATGAGGGAAAGTGGACTAAAGTTCACAGAGAGACGGTAGAGGCTTTTGACTCGAGTTCAATATTCGTGTATTAGCCCGGCAGTGATATGGGGTCAACCACAAAGTGTTTGATATGGTTTTTCTCTTTTGATTATTCTTCTCTAGGGTCTCAGTGAGCAGTTCCAGGTGGGTGTGGAGTCCTCACCCCTTAGCAATTTTAATTGCACAATATTACAATACTAAAGATGTGCACTTATAGATTATATGTAGAAATGGATATTTTGATACATATGAAGATCCATACAGCCCCTAGTCCCATACCTAGTGATGAAATTGGCGTAAATTAACACAGTAATGCAATATAAAACATAATGCCACTCTACTTTGCTGCTGGACATATATATGGCCTGTACTATCTCCGATCAATGGAGCAGATGCCGGAAGATGTTCATGTACACTTCATGAAATCTGAGCACACCAAGCACCACAATGCCGACATCTATAATGACATATGGAGTGACATGTCCAAAGAGACTACCTTCATACGCTATGGTCAATCAGGTATCATCGGTGTCACCCTCAAACCTGAAACTGTCAAAACTTGAACGTACAGTCTACATGCGTTTAACAGTCTACTCAGCAGACTGGAGTCCACAATAAAAAATTAAAAAAAAACTGACGAAGAAGTGTCGCAACTACATCATAAAGAAGGGTAATCCAGAATGAAAGTTGATGAAACTGATGTAAAGAACCTCCGTGACATATTAGAAGTTTGCATCGACTCATTGAATGTGAATGAACACAATGGTGATTTAGTGAATATTGTAATTGGACAAGTAATCAGCAACAAAATAGTCAATGTTGATGATGCTTGTGAAGTGGGCAAGAACCGAATGGAACAGCTCGTGCAACAAGGGTCTGATAGCTTCCAAGAGACACTGCATAAATCAGTCACAACGATGGCATCCGGTCGGAAACATATCAAAGTGGCAGACAAAAAAGTCTATGGTACTGAAATCATCTATGCAAGAGCCATGGATATACAGAATAACGTGAGAGAGTTTGACACCATGAACTTGATGGCTCATGAATTTTACCTGAACCAGCCACCATGTTTGGTGACAGGGGTATCAGACAGCTATTTCCAAAACAACCTTGAAGAATAGCCCGAGAGTTGATGTGCCTGCCAGGAATGTTACTATTGACACCACCTTCTTGGATGTATGTTCGGTCATGTGGGTCGTACAGTACCATGGCCTACTGGTGCAACAGTCCAGGACTACACAGGTCCCGTGTATCTTGTATTTGATAGGTAAGTTTCAATGGTAACATTACCACAATACCACATACATGTTGTTCGGTATATGTTGGTACCATAAACGGTTATATACCTCATGTCCGAAATATCTTTGTAACTAAATCTAGTTATTTGTTTACTAAGATACTATCCGATTAGATTGAAATGTCAGTATAAGTCTCTATGTACAGGTATAAAGATGGCGGCATAAAAGAATCAGCCAGAAACGATCGTGAAAAAACTGCCAGTAGAGTGTACACCGTACATGCTACTGGACGCCTGCCTAATAGACCTCATCATGCAGGATCTGATGCGTCACAGTACCACTCTCAGAGGCAGAATTATCGTCACACCTGGAAACCCATTTCCTGTGGAAATCTCAGTGGGGGACATTACCAGGAGAATAGACATGAGAGTAACACTCAATTAGACTCCTTTGGCAGCATCAGGAGCCAAGTGAGGATGATTTCACCAGTCAAAGATCGTTCCATGATGAACATCAATGCCAGTGTAAGAAGACATCGAGATGAAATGGACAATCTTCTACCGGCATATGGATTAACTGGCTGTGATACAGTTGCCACACACTTTGGAAGAGGTAAGGGTACAGTTTTGAAAGTACTCAGACCTCGGGCACATAACCTTGATGCTATTGGAAATAATGACTTTAAAGGCTTGGCCTGTAGGATATAAATCTCTTGCTAGCCTTATCAGGATCTTATCAAAGGAAAGTCAAGAACCATGACACCACTCACACAAACATTAAATAAACAGCACTGGAGTCAAACAATTACTAACACAAAACATTCAATAAAACAAAATAGATGAATCTTCCTTCTATAGTAACCTGCACTGTAGAATGTTGGTAACGCGGTGATCCGCTCTCAGGGGGAGGGTCCAAGGAAGCTTCCTCACTTGTCGCCAGCGTTGGTGGGCGATGTCTTGCCACACAAGAGAGACGCCAGGGCACGGACAGTGGATAGGACGTGGAGGAAGTGGCGATCACGTGGCAGCCGTGGCAGTAGCTGGAGTAGGTGACCAGAGTTGACAGTCGAATAGTGAAAGACAGGGGAATGAGCCCACGAGCCCCAGGAACCTTCGAAGGAGTACACAACCAGAGTTGGAATAGAACAGAGGGGTGAAGTAACAGCTGTGGTGAAGGCTGGATCGTGTTTGCCCGACGTCGATGCAGCAGGGGCCTGTTCACCTCCGTCTTCCCCCCTAGTGGAGCCGCAAACAAGCAAACGAGTGGCGGACAACCTATCCGCTCGTTACAAGCCTTACACTGACAATGCCCTACCAGAACTATTAAATCTTTGTGTTTCATACTGTTGTTCAAAGAAACTTCTGCCTTTCACAGTCCATTGTAAATGTCGAGGCCAAGGTGGTAATTGTGCAAACAATACGTCCTCTCCTGATTATGATGATGAGTAGTGGGTCTACGGCATTATGTTAAAAAAAATGGAAACCAGTAATGCCACACCATTATTTTCAAGTACCATTATCAATGCAATTAGAGGAGAGGCAGCATATTAATCTTCCCTAGTACCTAACTCAATCAGTTACTAGTGAATAAAAGTGAAAAGTCACAAAGATTCCCTTAAATTATCTTGAAACTGTCAATGGAAAAATAAAGTGTGCAATTCGGGGCTTCCAATTTTTGCTAAGCATTTTACTATTCAAAACATATTATATCCTCCATTCATTGCTGTGTATGAGTAGACGTTTGGTCTTTATTAGGGGATTGAAAATATTATTGCTGTTGATGATTAGCAGCTGATAAGCTGAAGTGAGTATGTTATTTTTGATGAGCAATTGAGCATGTCAACAAGATTTTTATTTGAATTTCTTTTAAGTTGATTTTGG
The DNA here is from genome assembly GCF_018991925.1 of Homarus americanus. NCBI lineage: Eukaryota > Metazoa > Arthropoda > Malacostraca > Decapoda > Nephropidae > Homarus > Homarus americanus. The sequence continues at coordinate 14,771,060 of NW_024743709.1, forward strand.
TGACTTAAGAATTGTATCATTATGAAGTTGGAGGATTTATTTTATTATCTACACATACACACCCGGACCACACATATCAGCTTATACTCTGAGAGCCTAGATTAATTTAGTGTGCCAATATTCCATGAAGAATACAATCTACCTCCTTTTTTTATGATTTTATTGAATTCCTCATGTTTAAAAATATATAATCTATATATACATATAAAACAAAGAAGTCTGTCTGTCTGTTTGTCTGTATGTCCGCACGAGAATCTCGGAAGCTACTTTACCGATCTGTACCAAACTTGGCATGGATAGCAAGTGTCATGTGGGGATCTCAAAAAAAACTCCAACCAACCAGATCCAACACACCCAACCCGACCTGACCCGACCCGACACGCCTGAGAGAACAAGAGAAAGAGAGAGACTAATGGTCAGCCCAGACGCACACACGTAGAAAAGTCGTATTCCCTCCTATGATTTACAACTATTTTGATTCTTAGGTTCTCTTTCATTATGGCTTACTTTTCTCTGCATCTAACCTCCATTCGTTACACCACACAGAGGTTGAAAAGTCGTATCCCATCCCACATATTACCGCTAATTTTATCCTTATGCTCTCTTTCATTACAGCTTACTTTTTTTGACCTCTAACTTTTCTAGGCTGTTCATTCTACTGTGGCCTAGGTAAGAGCGTTTCTGCTAGTTTAGTATAAAAATGAATTACTGTACCTAGCTTAAGTAGTTGAAAATTTTTCATGAATGTATATATTTCTAACGTAGGGTGGCGGCCATTTTTAATTTTGCCCCAAAATAAAGTTCCCCATAGTTGATTTGTTTTTTTTATTTGCCATCCATATGAACCATGTGGACGCAAAAAATGGCTTCATTAAGTTTTACTGTCTTATTTGAGATTCAGGTCAAATGTTCACTTTCACTGCTGGACTAGTATATGTCAGTTTTTCTCGATAATTTCTTGCTTAAAGTTGTGAATTGTGCACTGCGATTAAACGATGGGTAGTATAGAGGGTCCTCAGGGTAATATTCTACAGTAGTTATGTATGAATTTATTTTCGGGAATGTTAGAAGAGTATCAAGATCACGTGAAGATTAGGCACCCCAGCTTACTTCACATGATGATTAAACACCTTTACGTTAACCTAACCTAACCTAAGGTAACTTAAACTAACCGAAGCTAATATAACCCTCAGTATCTTCCCAGGAACGTTTGGGTGTATATTCATCAAGTGAAATAAGCTGGGGTGCTTCATCTTCACTAGGTTCCCATATGCTGCGTCAGCAATCCAATGAGTACAAATCCTGATTAATTCGAGAGAACATTTTATTGAGTGGTGATATATCTATCTGCACATGCACTCCAAGGGAAGTAATTTTGGCTCGTGATGTAGGTAAGGGAGGAGAATTTTGGTCCAAGATGTAGGTGAGGGAGGAGTATTTTGGCTTATGATGGAGGTGAGGGAGGAGTATTTTCGCCCATGATGTAGGTGAGGGAGGAGTATTTTGGTCCATGATGTAGGTGTTGGAGGAATATTTTGATCCGTGACCCGTGATGTAGGTGAGGGAAGAATATTTTGACCCGTGATGTAGGTGTTGGAGGAATATTTTGGCTCGTGATGTAGGTGTGGAAGGAATATTTTGGCTCGTGATGTAGGTTTTGGAGGAATATCTTGGCTCATGATGTAGGTGTTGGAAGAATATTTTGATCCGTGATGTAGGTGTTGGAGGAATATTTTGATGAGCGGAAAAAATTAACAACAGCAAAACATTTCGAATAAAACCATTCTTACACCATCCTTAAGATCTTTGTGTCAGTTTCTTGCTCTGACTCTTAATTTCAAGAGCAAAAGGAAGTGAAGATTGGATATCCAGATTCTTTCTGAGATTTGTCTCTAAATGTCATTGCTGAGAAACTAATCTGTCAAAAGTATACGTGGAAGAAAAATGACTGAAATTTCTTTGTTTAGATCATATATTTTTATTTTATTTTAATGTCTCGACTTATCTAGAATATAAAATGAATGGACTAATGCTTCTCAAAAAACAAAAAAAAACATATTATCATTGACTGGAAATCAGACTCTACAATCATTCAATTCCATATGTAAATTCTTCTTCTTCTTCTTCTTCTGATTATTCTTATTCTTATTCTTATTCTTATTCTTATTCTTATTCTTATTCTTATTCTTATTCTTATTCTTATTCTTATTCTTATTATTATTATTATTATTATTATTATTATTATTATTATTATTATTATTATTATTATTATTATTATTATTATTATTATTGATTATTATTATTATTATTATTATTATTATTATTATTATTATTATAGTGCTGTAGCCATGAGTTACTTGTTCTGGTTTGAAATCTGATTCTCATGGTTAGTGAGCTTCCGCCGCTCAACCAAATTCTTTCAACATAGTACGAATGTTTGTGAGAAAGAGGCGTTGGCGTTGGCTTTTCTACGGCTTGTGTTTCCTTTACCTTGAAGCCGTCTACTTCAATCTAGATTCTAGAGAATGTGTCTCGTATAGCTAACGGCCCACTATGGACATGGCGTTTACAGCATACAGTCCAAAAGGAAAATCATAATTATCTTCAGCTGAATTAAGCGTGAAAAATACTCGGAATTAAGCAAATTGGATAAAACTTAAAACTGGAATAAGAGCCAGCAAGGTGTTCATCAGGAATGCGGCAGACACACTGTGATGGACTGAACATTGTCTTAACAATTCGCCTCCCTTGACAAATAATCCACCATGGTGTGCAAAGATTCTGTCTGAGGTTACTACTGAGATCTTCATAAAATCATATAAATATAAATTAAGAATGTTATTTTTAATACAAATTATCGTACTTACGACATGCTCTGACCTTACGACCGTCGGGACTTACGACCGCCACAGTTGTAACCAATTTTTTATTTATTTTTTCAAATGACTCGTGCATTTTCTATACCGAAACGTTTCCAGTTAATGTAGTCTACTTGTATAATTAGAAAATTAGGGGGGCCCCGTATGCATACAGCTGACTACATTAAAGGTAAGTGCTCAGTCACACGGTATCCATTCCTCATTATTTATTACTTTTACTGTACTGTATCCATTCTTCATTATTTATTACTTTTACTGTACTGTATTTCATTGAAGATTTTTAATCTTTTTTTTTAAAAATTAGAAAAAAAAATAATTTTTTTATTTTTTATCTATGTCGGACTTACGACCATTCGAACTTACGACCTGGATTTGGGTTCCTAACCCCGTCGTAAGTCGGGGAGTCTTTTTATTTTTAACTTTAAAATATTATGGTGTTAGATCTGTTGGTATTTCATTAAAATATCAACACTGTTTTTCAAACTTAAGACTGCAAACAAAACAAACAGAAACCTGTGAACGTTTTAGAAATCACTGAATGTAAGTGACCTGAACTAGAAACCCTCCGTCTCAATTTCAATCATATTGAGAAAGCTTATCGAACATCGCTACGTAAGTGACCGATTTAGACGCATTGGTTTCCATCGGGATATATTACAGCAACTCGTAATGGTCTATGATTGACTCTTTCGTATATTCAGTGATTTATTTATCAATTTTATATAATTGGAGAAGAGATGTATGTGGTGACCTGTTTGACCCAGAGACATTGGGGAGTCAAGCTATAGAGTGACAGCATCTAGTATGGAAGAATTTAGATATGATAAATATTACTTCCCTTACCCTTTTTGATTAGATATTTGTAAAGTACATGAGTCTTTATGACAAACAAAGGGGTTATGGTTGCACTACTACTACTACTACTGCTATTTTTTTTAAATGGCCTCCAGCCTCCCCCAATAGCCACACCTTCGCCGCCATTTTATTACCTTAATATTAAATATCCTAATACATAAGAAGCTATCCTAGCTATGTTGAGTTAGTTGAGCCGCAGATCTATGCGGCATTCAGTGACTGCAGCCTCAGTCAATGAGCCGCAGATCTAGGCGGCATTCAGTAACTGTAGCCTCATAGTCAATATCTGCAACTGTTGGCTTTGGGGCCGAAGCTCTCGTTCCCCTGAGGCAGAGCAAAGCCGACCGAAGGAGACAGGAGGACAGTCGACATCTCATCCAGGCTGTAACATAACTTCTGGGCTGCTGCTTCTGTTCGGAGATCACCTCCACGAGTCTGGAGTAGAAACATCTTGCACTTAGTCCCATCCTACCAGAGGTTGTGAACACTAGAGGGGTGAAGTTGCCTTGATCAACGTTCTGAATTCTCTCCCCATATGCCCTTATCTTGTCAATTTCGTTCCTCCTGTGTGCAGCATCAAGAGCTAAGTTACGGTGACATGCGGCCATGGGATAAAAAATCCTGATGTCGAAGAAGGTTCGCTGTCCCCGCATCCAGAATCCTCGAGCACTGACGTCAACACGGGCCTCGTTGGATGTGTTTGAAGTCCTATGTTGGAAGATCTCACCGTCCAATGGAAGGAGGATCGGTTCTACTATGACATCACGGCAGATTTCCTTCAACTTATTTGCTGTGAGATCCCTTACTTCGTCATGCCTTATGCATATGAAGCCCCCTTTCTTGCACACCATGGCATGATCGACGTCATAGGAAGAGCCACACACGCATTGGGAGGGCAAACCTTCTATTGGCCTACCATACCTTAGAGCATTGGCATCTGTAAATTCTTGTTTATTGAGACTGAAACCATTTGCCCTTATCGGTAACGTAGTTAACCAGTTCGAGGCGCCCACCTCCTGCGCTATAGCTACTTTTTTTTTTCAAATTCTCTGTCTACCACTGCTACTAATACTAATACTTTTCTTTTATAACGTGGCCTCAGACCTCCCCCAACAGCCACATCACCTTCGCTGTGTTGAGTTAGTTGAGTCGCAGATCTACGCGGCATTCAGTGACTGTTGCCTCCTAGTCACTGTGTGCGATCGTTGTCGGCTTTGGAGCCGAAGATCTCATTCACCTGAGGCAAAGCAACGTAGACCTAAGCAGAGAGAAGGACAGTCGGCGTCTCAATCAGGCTGTGACGTAATTTCTGGGCTGCTGCTTCTGTTCGGATAACTACTACTACTACTACTACAACTACTACTATCTCACACCAATTCCTCTAGCATGAACCACAGTTTCAGCAGAATAAGTATGCAGTACTGCAGTAGTGTTATATAGGGGCAATGTGTTGTTTTACGCTCTCGCAACACAACTCATATATTAATTGATTAAGCTAAATAAACCTACAATAAATACAAATGTTTACAAGAATGAATGAACTTTTTTATTTGGGTAAAAAAAGATAAACAACAACACAGTTTGGTTGTAGACCTCAAGTAGATATAAATGTTTACAAGAAAACAATATTTTTTTTTTCTAATATAAACAAAATATCTTTCTAACAATGAGTTTTGAGCTACAGTATGCCATCCAATAACAGCTTGGTGTACTTGACAGCACCCAGGACTAGGCGTCACTCAGCACACTCCTGCCCTCACACTCTGAAAACTTTATTGTACGTGACTTTGTTATTTTAAATGTTCGGATTCCAACAATGATATGCATAATTGATATTTTATTTTATAGTGATCATATTTTTTTTCTCTTCTTTATCAAGGAATAATACTTTCATAATTATTTAAAGACAGGTTAATAATGTAAAATAATTATTATCAGAAGTAAATAGAGATCAACAATACAACTAAAGTTAACCATAAGACTTCACATTATCTATGACTCGATTACAGAGGCTGCGACGATTTTGATACCAGGAGTAAATAAGCCACCAAGCCTCCTGAGAGCTTAAAGAAAAAAAAAACAGTAGTAATATCTATCGTCATCTCCCTTGATGTCCCAACATTTTTCTTTTTCTACAGCACAGCACGGTGTATCATGGATCGATTCAGCCACTTCTCGGACCAGCTTGCGAGAGGTGTCAGTAACGTGGGTTGAGTGAGAAAATTCCCGTTGTAGAGATGGGAGGGGGGGAAGGTGACGGTAAATTGGTGTATGTGTGTGTGTGTGTGTGTGTGTGTGTGTGTGTGTGTGTGTTGTGAGGAGGGAGGCGACGGTGAGCTGATGTGTGTGTTGTGTGGTATGGAAGCGACTATGGGCTGACAAGTGTGTTGTGTGTGTTGTGAGGGGGAGGCGACGTGAGCTGATGTGTGTGTGTCTGTGTGTGTGTGTGTGAGGGAGGCGACGATGAGCTGTGTGTGTGTGTGTGTGTGTGTGTGTGTGTGTGTGTGTGTATGTGTGTGTGTGTGTGTGTTGTTGGGGGGGAGACGACGGTGAGCTGGTGTGTGTGTGTGTGTGTGTGTGTGTGGGTAGAGGAAGGGACAGGAGGGATTTCTTGCGTCATGTGGAGGGTGTGAAGCTTTGATTCATTACGTAAGAGAGGGGCGGGGGAGTTTTTGCTTTTCATGTATGGAAAACTTTCTTTTTCTTTGCCTACGTTGGCAAGGGTGGGGAGTTTTTATCCATCATGCTGGGAAGGGTGGGGAGTTTTTATCCATCATGCTGGGAAGGGTGGGGAGTTTTTATCCATCATGCTGGGAAGGGTGGGGAGTTTCTCTTCATGTTTGAGGAAGGGTGGGGAGTTTCTGTCCATGTTTAGGGAGGGTGGGGAGTTTCTGTTCATGCTTCGGAAGAATGAGGTTTTGTTCATACATGGGGAGGGTGGGAAGTTTTTTCTATGATTGAGGAAGGTTTACCCATCATGTTAAAATATAATGGGGAGTTTTCATTCCTCTCAACAGGGTCGTAATGATAATAATAACAACCTAAAATATAAACTACATGAAAATCAAATCACATTTAATATATAAAAATCAAACTTGAATTGATCATAAAACAAAAATTTTTCCTGTTGCGTCAGACTCAATGAACGAATGAAAATATAAAATTAGAGAAAAATGAATATGTGTAGATAATAATGATAGTCAGAGAGCAAAATTACACCCACAAAAGCACCCACACAAAAGAAACACCATTAAAACCGTAGGATAAACACTCACTGTGTATTAAGTTTCAGTAATGTGCCTGGCAGATAAAAATAATAATGAAAAAAATAGTAAAAATTATGGAATATATACTTCAATTGCTATTAATATTTGCCCTGAATATAATAATTTCAACGCAGCTCTTAAAAATAGCATTACCAGTATTCGCGTTTTATATCAGAATTACAACTGCACAGAATTAGAAATATTAAATTTTTTGGGAATACATGAATAACATAGTCTCTAGCCGACAATATTAGTAATGTTATGCGCACAAATTTTGCGGTCAAGATTAAAATGACAAAACTTTTACATTATCACCATTTCTGTGTAAATTTTCATATAAATGGTATAACAAGTCCTCCGGAAAAATAACACTCGGTGGTATTATTTACATTCATAACATGCAGTTTTTATCGTTAAGTATATAACAATGATTTTAGAACATACACATTTTTTTAACACTGTGAATAACATATGGGAGGTGTTCAGTTACATGTTTTTGTGTGTGAATAAAAATAATCAACAAACCTTGAAACTGGAGCCACAACATCACTGAACTCGGTGGCAGCGCAACACACATTTCTCTTCCCTTCACATCTCCAGACTGGCCAACCGTCAGTAGAGGTTACCTGATGTCCTCCGTGGGTGACCGGATGACAATCAGAGGTATGCTAATGACCTTAATAATCACTAGGGACACGTAATGAGACCCAAGCTACCTGTGCAGGCGCAGGATGCTCCACATACCTCACGGCACACCATTCCTGAGCCAATACCTGAGCCTCTTCGTGTGTCTGTGCTGAGTAAACTCTGTAAACTTTGTCGCATTGATAAATGTTTGTCCTAGATTTTCAGATTTTTTTACCATTCACTCATATAGTATGAAATGAAAAGTGGTGGTGTTCTCGGCGCCTTTAGTCCCAAAATGGCCATCATGTACCAAATGAGTCACAATTACGCCAGTGTGTCCTCTACATATGGGGGACGGGAACGGTCACAACAGCCCTCCCCGTCTCCTCCCACCTCCTACCTGTCAACCACTTCCTCTACTCCTCCCATTCTTCACCCCTGGTACGCCATCTCTGCTCTGTCACTATTCTTACATTGTTCTCTGTACTCACAATAGAATTTTCCATTCATTAAGAATTTAACATCACTGACTATTTTCGTACAAATTTACTACATATGTGTTTACATACGCCAAAGTTTATTTTATTACATAGATATTCTCCCACGATTTCGGAAATAAACCATGTACAAAATTGCTTATAGTTTCAGTTATTATTATTATCAGCATTCTTTTCATCATCATCATCATCATCATCATCATCATCATCATCATCATCATCATCATCACACAAGTGGAGGAGGGTAGTTGGAGCGGTAGGTGTCGGCGTGTGGTGATGACAGGTCTCTGGTGACAAAGTTTCGGTGACTGATGATGGTGAAGGCTGCTTGGTGATCACACTCCAGGCGGCATTCACCTCACCATCCTCACTTAATATACTGATGTGGATATTATCATCCCTCCGACAGCTGGAAGGTGCGCGCGCGCGCGCGTGTGTGTGTGTGTGTGTGTGTGTGTGTGTGTGTGTGTGTGTGTGTGTGTGTGTGTGTGTGCGTGTGTGTGTGTGTGTGTGTGTGTGTGTGTGTGTGTGTGTGTGTGTGTGTGTGTGTGTGTGTGTGTGTGTGTGTGTGTGTGTGTGTGTGTGTGTGTATACACCTAACAGCTTACAATTTATAAGTGACCAACAGTTAACATTAGATGACGATACACCTGTAGAAAAGAAGCTCAAAATTAGGCTCCGAATTTGAACGTAATGAGACGAAATTCCCAACACCAATTATTATTATTTTATTTTTTCTTCTCATCTCCGTTTCCAATATCAAGAAGGTCGACATTCACCAATTCATCAATCTAGTTTTCCTCTGAAGGTGGTAGGTAGCGCTAAGGCCTGAGGGAGACGCTTACAGCCTTGTCTTACCCGAACACCCCCCACCCTAACACACATATATTCCCCCCTAGAGGTGAGGTGGAGGGGGAAGAAAACTACATAATTTAATTAACACCGTTACAGATTTTCAATTATGGCTTTGTGAAAGGAGAAAACTCGCCTCAATTGCCAGATCTAGTGATAGCCTGAAGTTGCCATTCTACAACGCTAAGAGGAGAGAGTAGCCAAGACTCCCGCCCTCTTAACACCCTCTTTAGGCCTTACAAAATTACTCATTTTTATTGGGTGATATTTTTCTTTTTTGTTTGGCACTTAAGCAGTAATTTATGGAGGTGCTCTCCTACCCTCCCCTCTTCCGTGCCCCCGTCCCGGCTGCTGAATTATGGCACCTTTTGTTTATCCCTTCCCCTCCCTTTACCTTCTTAAGAGGTATTATTATTATTATTATTATTATTATTATTATTATTATTATTACTATTATTATTATTATTATCATTATTTTGTATTTTATTATTATTATTATTATTATTATTATTATTATTATTATTATTATTACAACTACTCTTACTATTAATGTTTTTCAAAGCGTAGGGAAGTAAAATACAGTAACAACAATAAAAGAAACTATTGTTGGTAAACGGTAAACATAACCTGACAACACATTCGCAACACTCCACATAATAATACACACCATGAAAGATAAGGATGAGAGTAAACAAGGGTGACTTAAAGTTAGGCATTGACTGAGTTAAGCAGCACTTGACTAAATATATCCCTCTCGTGAAAAAACTAAATTTACGTCAGTTAGTTCAATAAAGGAGAGTGATTCTATAGGCTGGATCTAAGAAGTCTACAGAATTATACTCAAGGAGGAGGGAGATTCGGTATAAATTGGTTGTCGCTTAATTGTGACCAGGACACAAGTAAAATGTGAAAAACGAAATGTGTATGATCCTCTATGTTATAAGAACAAATATCAAGATAAACACAAATAATTATGATATCATGTCATATCTTCATGCTATCATGCTGTACCTTCACGTTATAATTCCATTACATCATACCATCATATCATTAAATCGTCATACCTTCAGTTCATCATACCATATCATACCATTATCATTATATCATTAACATATAATGCAGATCTATCGTGCATACAGCAAATAAACCCCCTATACTATAAGGACGTGATCTCAGAGCGTATGGGTAAAGCATCACACCGCTATCACATGGATACAGGATCTACATTGTCGTAATTACCAGAATAAACATCTTGCAGACACTCACACAGGGTAGAGCCATTACAAACGACAGCTTATACCCGAGTCCTGCTTATCTGAAGACACCTTGTTTACATGGACAGGGACACACCAGGGGGGGGGGGGGGGGGTGAAAAGAAAGGAGTGAGGGGAGGGTGTGAGGACTGAGGTGGTGTTTGAGGGTGTGTGGTTTAGGGATTTTTTGTTTGTTAGTTTAACAAATTTATTGATAAAGCTTGGAGTACAGTTTGCCTGTTCTGAGTAATTCAGTCTGGTCTTGACACTGAGGGTGGTATCACTTCTCACTGCCACGCAGGACAGAGGTTCATACACAAAGGAATAGATCTTATTTATTAACAGTATATATAGGTCAGATTCATGTGGGTTGATGTCGCTGTTCACTGCCATGCAGGACAGAGGTTCATACACAAAGACATACATCATAGTCATCAGCAGTATATATAGGTCAGAGTCATGTGGGTAATGTCACTGCTCACTGCCATGCAGGACAGTGGTTCATATACATTGGACGTCATATTCTAATTGAAGACTAATGAGTGTGGGCTAGCAAATTTGGGATAAACAGCAAGAATGTCCTCAAGCACCCCGATTCAATGTAGTAATTACAAAGTTCATGATACAATAAGCCAGGTGGCCTGAAGTCTTTGACAGTGTCACATTCAATAATATAGTGTTCAAGTGTATCTTTAAAGGTTTACCATAAAGTTTACATGCTGAGTGTTCCGGTATGGGTAGAGCGTTACTAACTTGCCAGATGTGTCTGTATCCAAGCCTAATTCTGGCCACAACTACACCTGTATATCACATTGTCTAGTTCTGTCCTTATGCTGGCCATAGCGGTAACTCTTGTCCTCTTGTCACAAAATTTGTCATATTTACTAATGCTACAACTGCCAGGTCTCTCTGCATTTCTCAGTTCTTCTAGCTCAGAGTTCATGATTCTGACTTGAATGTTTTTAAGTACAGCATTGGACAGGCCAAGGTCACTGTCAAAATTTTCTTTCTTACATGCCTCCATGGCGAGCCTATCAGACAGTAATGATACCTAATTCCAACATGGGACGGAATCCACACAAATTCGATACGAGAGTTGTTCTCATTGGCAGTTATCACATTTCTTTTAATATCACATACAACTTTAGACATAGAACCTGAAGGGCTGTTCAGCGATTTCAAAGCACTTTGAAAGTCACAGAATATCACCCCACCTGCATTTTCTTTAAGGTCGTCTGTAGCTAAGTAGATCAGTTTGTGTTGTGCTGGCCCAGTTGTTCAGCCTTTGCTTGTTTGACACTATCATCTCTTTTTCTTTATATATTACAATTGCACAGCCTGTTCTACCTGTGTTTGTCTGCACCGAACCATCAGTAAAAGCATAACATTCACTTGATTTAATACTCTCTATGTGTCTGTTAATAGTTTCTACTGTGACACATCTCATAACATCGGTGTTTAACATTTGCTTACTACCAACAGGAGTGTAATTAATAGGAACTGATATATCCAGCCAAGGAGGAATGACATTAATGGGCTCGTCTGGGGTGATTGGGACATTCAGTTTCAAGAGATGTGCAACACTCTTATGAAGCCACGCCCCAAAGAGAGTCTTTTGTGAAAGGATAGCGAGATAGTCGGGATTGCTTACAAAGAACATCAACTCAGTTTGAACTGTAGTTTGGGGACCATTATTCTTCAAAACTTTGACACAAAGCATGGTATTAAGTAGAGTTATCCTCTCACTTAGGGAGGGCAGCCCGAGCTCTTTCCTCATATGCACAATTCTGGTTGATTTTGGGCATCCTAGAATGATGGGCATGGCTTCATTTTGTACAACATCAAGGCTGTTGAGTTGTTTAGGCGGAATAGTCACAAGATGGAGAGCATGATAGTCAACTACAGAACGAATGAAGTGAAGATAGAAAGTGCGAGCATAGGTGATGTTAATAGGGAGTGTTAGGGATAAAGGAGTGTAGGGATGTGGGGATGAAAGGACGTGGGGTGTTGGGATAAGGTTAGTGTGTGGGGATGAGGGGAGTGTGTGGGGATAAGGGGAATGTGTGGGGATAAGGGGAGTGTGTGGGGAAGAAGGGAGTGTGGTGGGATGATGGAAGTGTGTGGGGGTGAGTGTGGTGGGGATGGGGGGTGTGTGTGGGGATGAGGAGGTGTGTGGGGATGAGGGGAGTGTGGGGATGAGTGTGTGGGGATGGGGGTGTGGGGATGAGGTGTGTGGGGATGAATGTGTGGGGATAAGTGTGTGTGGGGAAGGGTGTGGGTTGGGATGATGGAAGTGTGTGGGGTGGGGGGAGTGTGGGGGATGAGGGGAAGGAGGGTGTGTGGGGATGAGGGGGTGTGTGTGTGTGTGGGGATGAGGGGTGTGTGGGGATGAGGGGGTGTGTGTGGGGATGAGGGAGTGTGTGGGGATGTGTGGGGATGATGTGGGGATAATGGGAATGTGTGGGGATAAGGGGTGTGTGGGGAAGAAGGGGGTGTGGTGGGATGATGGAGTGTGTGGGGGTGAGTGTGTGGGGATGAGGGGGTGTGGGGTAAGAGGGTGTGTGGGGATGAGGGGTGTGTGGAAGAAGGGGTGGTTGGGATGAGGATGAGGTGTGTGGGGATGGTGTGTGGGGATGAGGGAAGAACGATGAGGGGGTGTGTGGGGATAAGGGATGGGGATGAGGGGAGGTGTGTGGGGATGGGGTGTGTGGGGATAAGGGGTGTGTGGGGATGGGGGGGTGTGTGGGGATAGGAGAATGTGTGGGGATAGGTGTGTGGGGATGAGGGGGTGTGGGGATGAGGGAGGTGTGTGGGGATGGGGGGTGTGTGGGGATGGGGGTGTGTGGGGATGGGGAAAATGTGGGGATGGGTGTGTGGGGATGAGGGGGCGTGTGGGGATGAGGAGAGTGTGTGGGGATGAGGTGTGGGGATGAGGGAGTGGGATGAGTGGAGTGTGTGGGGATAAGGGGTGTGTGGGGATGAGGGGTGTGTGGGGATGAGGGAGTGTGTTGGGATGATGGAGGTGTGTGGGGATGAGGGGTGTGTGGGGATGGGGGGTGTATGGGGATAAGGGGTGTGTGGGGATGGGGGGTGTGTGGGGATGGGGGTGTGTGGAGGTGTTGGGATGAGGGGAGTGTGTGGGGATGAGGGGGTGTGTGGGGATAAGGGGTGTGTGGGGATGGGGGTATGTGGGGATGTGGGGTGTGTGGGGATGAGGGAGAATGTGGGGATGAGGGGGGTGTGTGGGGATAAGGGGAGTGTGTGGGGATGAGGGGGTGTGTGGGAATGGGGAGGTGTGTGGGGAATGTGTGGGTGTGTGTGGGATGGGGGTGTGTGGGGATGGGGAGGGAGTGTGGGGATGGGGGGATGAGGGGAGTGTGTGGGGATAAGGGAGAATGTGTGGGATAAGGGGTGTGTGGGGATGAGGGAAGTGTGTGGGATGAGGGAGAGTGTGTGGGGATGAGGGTGTGTGGGGATGGGGGGGTGTGTAAGGGGATGTGGGGGATAAGGGGGGTGTGTGGGGATGGAGGGTGTGGGGATGAGGAGAGTGTGTGGGGATGGGGGATGTGTGTGGGATGAGGGGGTGTGTGGGGATGTGTGTGGGGATGGGGATGTGTGGGGATGGGGGTGTATGGGGTGGGGGTGGGGGATGAGGGGTGTGTGTGGGGATGAGGGGGTGCGTTGGGATGATGGAGTGTGTGTGGGGATGGGGGAAGTGTGTGGGGGATGAGGGGGTGTGGGGGATAAGGGGTGTGTGGGGATGAGGGGATGAGGGGTGTGGGGATGGGGGTGTGGGTGGTTGGGATGAGGGTGTGTGGGGATGGGGGTGTGGGGATGAGGGGTGTGTGGGGATGAGGGGTGTGGGGATGAGGGATGGGGGTGAGGGGGGTGTGGGGGATGAGGGGCGTGGGGATAAGGGGGTGTGGGGGTTGAGGGGTGTGTGGGGATGGGAGGGTGTGTGGGGATGAGGGTGTGTGGGGATAAGGGGAATGTGTGGGGGGTGTGTGGGGATAAGGGTGTGGGGATGGGGGTGTGTGGGGGAGTGTGAGGGGATGAGGGAGTGTGGGGATAAGTGTGGGGGATGAGGGGTGTGTGGGGATGAGGTGTGTAGGATGAGGGAAGTAGGAGGCCTCAAGATCAGGGAGTTGGTGTAGAGGAAAGGATCTAGGAAAGGAGGAGGAGGAGGAGGAGGAGGAGGAGGAGGAGGAGGAGGTGGAGGAAAGAAGAAAAAAATGACGAAGGAAGAGGAAGACCCAAGGTGAGTGGACCAGAAAGTGGTGGTGATGGTGACCATGGGAGAAATGGAAGGAGGGGTAAGGTGGAGAATGAAGCAGGTGTGTATGAGAAAGATGATGAGAAACATGAGGTAAGAAAAGCAATGTGGAGAATAATGTACGATTCTCTCTCTCTCTCTCTCTCTCTCTCTCTCTCTCTCTCTCTCTCTCTCTCTCTCTCTCTCTCTCTCTCTCTCTCTCTCTCTTTCTTTCTTTTGCTCCCTCTCTCCCACCCTTTTATTTCATTATCATCCATTTCTTTTCTATTCATCCTCATCTCCTATTTCTCATTATGGATATTCCCTTTTATTCATTTCTCTGCATTTCTTTCTCTTTATCATATTTTGCCCTGTCTCCCTGTTACTATCATCTACTCCCCACCCTCTGCCACCTCCCCCCAGGCTACAACTACAACAATATCACAACCATAATCATAACCATCAAAACCACAACAATTACAAACAACACAATCACAATCTTCATGAAATTACAGTCGACAATAATTACTATCACAACAACCACAACGGCAAAATCACAACCACAACCTCAACAATCACAACCACAACAACGATAATAACAACTATAATAACCAACACACAAAATCACAACCATAACAACAATTACATCAACTACAACCACAACCACAACAAAAATTGCATGAACATCAACCACAACAACCAACAACAAAATCACAACCACAATTTCAATTCGTGAATAAAACAATAACCTCTCTCTCTCTCTCTCTCTCTCTCTCTCTCTCTCTCTCTCTCTCTCTGCACTTATTTATTCTCCTCTTTCTTACTCTCTCCTTCTTTCACCTCTCACCTTCGCTATTTTTATTCTTTCCTCGTCTGTCTTTTCCTTACCTCGTTTCATCCTTTCTTTCCTTGCTTTTTTCCCTCACATTCTCTCACGCTCTTTATCGTGCTGATCCTTCTCCTCCTTTCTGTGACTTTCCTTAACTCATCTTTTTCTTTCTTCGCCTTTCGTCTCTTCATCCCACTTTCTTCGTTTCTGCCTTTCTCCTATGTTTTTATCCATCCCATTATGCTTCCTATTACTTCCTCTCACGTCTTATTTACTCTGTCTCTCTTCCTTTCTCTCCCATCTCGTAAATTCTCTTCTTCTTTATTTTTCCCTTCCTTTTTCCTTCCTTCCACTGTTCTTTCTTGCATTCTCCCATTTATTACTTACA
Source organism: Homarus americanus (assembly GCF_018991925.1). Classification (NCBI taxonomy): domain Eukaryota; kingdom Metazoa; phylum Arthropoda; class Malacostraca; order Decapoda; family Nephropidae; genus Homarus; species Homarus americanus. Next base: position 14,786,758 of record NW_024743709.1, read on the forward strand.
TCCCCGTTTGCCTGTTTACATTCGTCATGTCAGTCTCTCCAAAGTTATGACGTTCTTCTTCTCCTTCCTCTTTTCCCCCACCTATTCTACTACCAATTACTTTGTCCATATATTTTATAGCTTCCTTATCCTCCCTTCCTCCTCCTTTTTTATGTTTTCTTCTTTTTACTAACTCCCACTCCTCCTCCTCCTCCTCCTCCCTTTCGTCCTCTTCTTCCCCTCCTCTTTTTTTTTTTTCCTCTTTACTAACTATTCCTCCTCCTCCTCCTCCTCCTCCTCTTCCTCCCCCTCATTTTTATATTTTCCTCTTTTTATTAACTCCTCTTCCTCCTCCTCTTCCTTTTCCCACCCGTTTTACTTATTTCCCTCCCCTATGAATGTCTCATTTACTCTCTCTAATCAACTCTTCCTTTCAACTATTACTCTTTTCTTTCTCATTCTCCTCTTCCTCCCCTTTTTACATCATCTACTCCATTCATTCTCTTGTGTTGTTCATCGCTCTTCTTATTTTGTATCTCCATCTTTATCTACGATTTCTGCACTTCACCCATCTTCTAAACCCCTTTATCCACCTCTTACGCCTTCATCCAACTCCTATATCCCTTCATCCACTTCCTTCGCCCTTTCACCAACCACCTACGCCCCTTCATCCACTTTCGACACCCCTACATCTACTTTCTACACCCCTTTATCTACTTCCTACACTCCTTCATCCACCTCCTACATCCACTCATCCACCTCTTACGATTTAACCCATCTCCTACACCCTTCCTTCCCTTGCTCTGCCCCTTCATCCACCTTCTACGCCCCTTTATCCACCTCCTCAGTGGCTTCTTCCACCTTTGCCCATTCATCAACCTCATATACTCCTTCATCCACCTCTTAAACCCATTCACCCACCTCTCTGCCTCTTCATCCACCTCTTTCTTATGTTCATCCATATATTATCGTTCATTTATCACCAGTTCTTCCTTCTCCCTCTACCACTGCCATGACAAGAATCATCAACGTCTTTCCTTTATCCTGTTTATCGCATTATTCCATTCCCTTAATCTTTACTCGTTTTTATTCTATATTCTCGTTATTATGTATAGCTTTTGTCTTTGTCACTCTCTCCTCCCCATCCCTCTTACCATTATTATTCTCCCTCACTCCCTCCCTCCCCCTTCTTCTCTCTCTCACCCATGTTCCTCCCTCCTCCCTCCTCCTTCTCTCTTCTGTCATCGTTCCTCCCCAATCTACCTTTATCCTTCTCTCTCTCTCATCTCTCTCTCTCTCTCTCTCTCTCTCTCTCTCTCTCTCTCTCTCTCTCTCTCTCTCTCTCTCTCTCTCTCTCTCGTCCCTGGCCGCTTCCCCCTTCCCTCTCAGTCGCCCATTACCCTCCCTCCCCCCTTAGTCGTCTCTTTCCCTTCTCCACCCCACTGAGTCACCCCATTCCCCTCCCTCTCCGCCACCTCTTTCCCCTCCTCCTCCCCAATCCTACTCTCCCTCTCTGTTTGCCCATTCCCCTTCCTCTCCCCTCCCATCAGAGTCGCCCCATTCTCCCCAAAGTCGCCTCTCTCCACTCCCAGTCACTCTATCCCCTCCCCATCACCCACACCCCGGCTGACTTATAAGTTGTGGGAAAGTGGTGGCGGGGAGACACGCCCGATGAAACTTATGACCAACTTGAAACAAGTTATCGCCACACACAACTTGATGGCCGCTCCAGGTTTCTCAACTGACTCTGGTCGCTGATGATGATGGTGGTGGTGTTGTTGATGATGGTGGTGGTGGCAGTGGGGTTGGTGGTGATGATGGTGATGCTGGTGGTGGTGATGGTGGTGATGATGGTGGTAGTGGTGATGGTTGTGGTGGTGATGGTTGTGGTGATGGAGGTGGTGATAGTGGTGGTGATGAGGGTGCTATAGGTGGTGGTGGTAGTAGTGGTGGTGATGGTAGTAGTGGGGATGGTGGTGAAGTTATAGTAGTGGTGTTGATAGTGGTCGCTGGTGGTGATGGTGATAATAGTGGTGATGCTGGTAGTGGTGGTCGTGGAGATGGTGGTAGTGGTGATGGTGGTAGTGATGGTGGTGGTGGTGGTGGTGGTAATGGTAGTGGAGATGTAGTAGTGGTGGTGGTGGTGGTGATGGTGGTAGTGGTGGTGGTGATGTTCTCATAAAGTATAAAAAACATTAATTTTGTCAATTAAATTTCTTACTAATATACATACATACATACATACATACATACATACATACATACATACATACATACATACATACAAACATACATACATACATACATACATACATACATACATACATACATACATACATACATACATACATACATACATACATAATGGTTGCCCCTCGTGTAACGAGGATGGCAGGGCCATGGGCCACCTAGGCGTGAATTTGCTTAAGGTGTAGAAGCTGTCGCCAACACAACAACCACACCCTGAGTAAACGAGTTGCATGACCCAGTGTCAAGGAATAGTCCGAGAAGACCGGACAACTCCTAACTGCACTGGCTAACCATTACCCTGGAATAAGATCCGCAAATCGATTAACATCCAGGTCCCCAATTACTGCTGGGTAGACATACATACATATATACATACTTACATACATACATACGTACATACATACATACATACATACATACATACACACATACATACATACATACATACTGTACATGAACCATGGACAAAAAATTTAATAAATAAAAATGTGTTTCCAGCATTAAAGAAAAAATATGGTAATAATGGTAAAGTATTATTGCCGATGAAAGGACGCAGGATAATGCCTGGGGCTGGCAGCAGGTGCTTGGCCTCCTTCTATATTGGATTCTAAATTGAATTCCAATTAAGGTTATTAAACTGCCATGAACACAGGTGTATTGTTCACAACCTAAGGAGGACTCTTCTCCATAATGAAGTACAAAAATCGCAAAGTTCACGGTCAATTCCCTGTGTGATGAAGACTTTGCTGCCATCTGGACCATGTCTCTCACTAGTCCATCAGGTGAGGGTGTACAGTACAAGATGAGGGTGTATAGTACAAGGTGAGGGTGTACAGTACAAGGTGAGGTGTACAGTACAAGGTGAGGGTGTACAGAACAAGGTGAGGGTGTACACCACCAGACGAGGGTGTACACCACCAGACGAGGGTGTACACCACCACACGAGTCTTTGGTCTGTCGCACACAACTGATACAGAGAATACTGTCTAAGAGAGTGAAAGAGAGAGACAGAATAACCGATGAAGAGCAGCGCCAGACTGCAGTGAATATGAGAAAGTAAAATAGAAGTAGAAGGAAGGGAAGACAGAAGACAAAGAAGAAACGGGATCAAAGAAAAATGGAGGATGAAAAAGAAGGAAAATAAATGTGTGACGAAGGAGAAGAGAGGGAGGAGCAAAGACAAGGAAGAGTAAGCAGATCATTAAGAGGGGTACGGATTCTGAAAAAGGCTTGAAATGCACATCTTATCCGGTGTTGAATCTCTTCATCGATGTCTGCAGTGGTGGACAACTGGGCACCAAGATACTGAACTCCGAGTTCGTTGGGAAGAAAAAGAACAAATGCCGGTATTGTCGCTGACACCAACTGAAGGAGCATCGAGGCTACCATTGTCCATGAACAACTACGTTGGACTGGCCATGTTATCCGCATGGACGACAGTAGACTGCCACTTAACGAATGGTAAACGTGACACTGGCGGGCAACGGAAAATGTTTAAGGATAGTCTTAAGACAAACCTCAAAAAGTGCTAAATCGACCCCCCTCACATTGGGAGACAATCACTCCACACCGTAACGCTTGGAGGAGCAACACACGAGAAGGTGCCAATACTTTCAAGTTAGTTCGACTGCAGACCGAGGCAGACAAGCGCCAGTGCCGGAAAGACGCTGCTGCCGCCCCTCCCGGACTAGATGTAGCCCACCACACGTGAAACATCCGTATCGGCCCCTCGAGTCACCTCACAGCTCACCAGCATCTTTAATAATTCATATCATTGTACCATAACTGGATGTTCGTCATACTAAATTCCGAGTGACAGCAAATTATTATTAGTAGTAGTAGTAGTGAAGCCAGAGCACAATGAACGGTCAATGGAGGTGTTCGGTGGAAGTGAAGTAAAAATAACAAAGGAGGGCCAAAGACACCTGAGTGCGGTAATCGACACGAAGGACTTGAAGACCAAGTACGTAACGGGAAAGGTGAATGAGTGGGTTAGGGAAATCCAAGTTCTGTCTGAGATTGCTAACACAGAGCCACATGCGGCTTTTGTGGCATTCACCCATGAAGTCGAGTAACGCTGGAACTACCTGATGCGCACTATTCCTGATATCGAACCCCTCCTCCACCCTCTGGAAGAAGCTATCAGCATCAATTTCATTCCCAAATTAGTGAAAAACCCTCACTTAACCCCAGCAGGAAGATCACTCCTTGCACTACCACCGAGACTGGGAGGAATAGGATTGACCAATCCAGAGGAGATTGCTGCCACCGAACATCAAAACTCAGTTAAGCTCACGGCAGCCCTCACGGACCACATAATAGCTCAGAACACAAAAGGGGAGGTGGATACCAGTGAAGTAAACAAGATTCGAAGGTCCATTACGACAGAACGACAGCAGAGCCAAAGGGATAAGTTGCAGCAACTGTTGCTGCAAGTATCAGAGAATTTGAAAAAAAAATTAGCTATAGCGCAGGAGGTGGGCCCCTCGAACTGGTTAACTACGTTACCAATAAGGGCAAATGGTTTCAGTCTCAATAAACAAGAATTTACAGATGCCAATGCTCTTCCTATGACGCCGATCACGCCATGGTGTGCAAGAAAGGGGCTTCATATGCATGAGGCATGACGAAGTAAGGGATCTCACAGCAAACATGTTAAAGGAAATCTGCCTTGATGTCAGGGTAGAACCGACCCTCCTTCCATTGGACGGTGAGATTCTCCAACATAGAACTTCAAACACATCCAACGAAGCCGTGTTGACGTCAGTACTCGAGGATTCTGGACGCGGAGGCAGCGAGCCTTCTTCGACATCAGGATCTTTGATCCCATGGCCGCATGTCACCGTAACTAAGCTCTCGATGCTGCACACAGGAGGAACGAGAACGACAAGATAAGGGCATATGGGGAGAGAATTCAGAATGCTGATCAAGGCAGCTTCACTCCTCTAGTGTTCACAGCCTCTGGTGGGATGGGAGCAAGTGCAAGAAGCTTCTACTCCAGACTCGCGGAGGTGATATCCGAACAGAAGCAGCATCCCAGAAGTTATGTTACAGCCTGGATGAGATGTCGACTGTCCTTCTCTCTCCTTAGGTCGGCTTTGCTCTGCCTCAGGGGAACGAGAGCTTCGACCTCAAAGCCGACAACAGTTGCAGATATTGACAACGAGGTTACAGTCACTGAATGCCGCATAGATCTGCTGCTCAATATTAATGTAATATTAAGGTATTAAAATGGTGGCGAAGGAATGGCTATTGGGGGAGGCTGGAGGCCATTGTATTATTATTGTATTGTGTGGGTGAGGGGGAGAGGAGTCACATGAGAGAAGGGGTGGTGGGGGCTCAGTTTGTGTGTGAGGGTGAGGGGAGAAGGAGGAGGAGTCACATGATAGCAGGGGTAGTGGGGGCTGAGTTTGTGTGTGAGGGTGAGGGGAAAAGGAGGAGGAGTCACATGATAGCAGGGGTGGTGGGGGCTCAGTTTGTGTGTGAGGGTGATGGGAGAAGGAGGAGGAGTCACATGATAGCAGGGGTGATGGGGGCTCAACGTATGTGTGTGAGGCCATGAAGCTATAATGAATAATTAGGTTAAAAAGTTACCACTGCGACAGCTTCTCACACGGCCAGGTAAAAGAGCACCTCACCTTCAGGTAACCTCGTCAACACACACCCCACCTAACCTTCTTTACAAACATACCCATTGCAACAAGGAATCAAATTTGAAATACTTGATAATATAAAACAAAACAAACATTAATAATATATAACTAGATATTAATAAAATTACTAATAGGGTAACAAGTATCATTATGAATTTATTAAGACATTCTGTATATATTAGTAATCAACTAAACCGGACTTAGCCTAAATCGATTTGACGCTAATTATAAGTTAAGATCTCAGTAACTGCTAATTGAACTTTATATACTGTATAGGGTATATATCACATTTTATGTATATCTTAGCTCGCCTGTATTCTGAGAAAACTAAGGTATATTATTACCCGCCTAGTTTTGGTGTGTCAAGAGGACAGGTTACATACCCAATAGGGTGTGTCATACGGAGGCGAATTTTTTTTTTTGGAGTTTGAAAAATCGGGCCATGGTATTAATGATGTAGTTCTATGTGCAGAATCATGTGATATCTTCAGATTTGAAAAGTTTTCATTTTTTGCTAGGTAAATTTTAACTTGAAATCTTATGAAAATTCAGTGTTCCCACCCTTTTACCAACACCACTAAATAGCTTATTTAAAGTAAAGTAAATGTATCAGGTTAATTTATTAGGATGAAAATGATCCAGAATAGTGAAACAAATGATCTTGACACATTTATTAAATTTAATATTCCTTTAGAAAACAAAATCATCAAATACAAAAACCGGTTTTACTACTACGACCCGGTGTTGCTGCACACCATAGAGAACATGTCTTTCTTGCTTCTGTTTCTACTCATCACCTCCCTGCTGACCACCTGAGCTCGGATGTAGCCTTCCCTCCTCTCTGGCTGTACACGTGACTGCTGGCCTTGCTCACTTGCTGTACACAACGCTCTATACTCTGGGTGTGCGAGGGCCAGGCAGGGACATGCATGGGGTTGTCCAGGAAAGCTCTGACTTGAACATTGGTGAGGCTGCAGGTAAGAGGGGGCTCACTGCCAGCCTGGATGTTATCCAGATCTATGAGATCAGTGAGGGTCTTGGCACCTAGATTGACTTCAGGAGTCTTCCTGACCCTGAAGGAATCGTCACCAACTGATTCGTCATGCCCAGATCCTCTCATAAGTCTCATATCCCAGATCTTTTTGACTGCCACTCTTCTCTCCTCCTCATCCTTACTGCAGAGCATTGTCTGGAACTGCCTCGGGATGAGCATACCAGAAGATCTCCTCACAGTCTGCCCACAATCTGAACAACCTTCCTTGGCTGACTCTCAGGAGCTCAAGCTGGAAGAGAACATGCCTCGGACCTTCGGAGAACGATGACTTGACCTTGGTGTTGAACCAATTTGGCAAGTAGACACTCACGATGAATTGGACAATAAGTCTCAGGAAGCTGGTTTCCTTTCAGTTTATGATGAGCGACCCAAATTCTGCAGAACCTGAGAGCCGTTGTGAGCCACCTAGAATGTGAGACTGGACCTATCTGCAGGTAAGCAAGTCTATCAGGCATGACCCCAGTTTTGATGGCACTGCAAATCATGTAACCATAGTACTGGTCAGTACTCAGGTCGTCAATGACAGTATGTGCAAGCTCAACGAGTGGAGGGCCAACTGTGATTTTTTCAAAGCTCGGATTTATTTCTAACTCAGTGGCAGAGTCCAGCATCTTGCCAAGAGGACCAGACCATCTGTTGTTTGAAAGAGTCTTGCCATCCAGCTCCTGGATCAGATGTCTGAGTGGCAACTCGTTGGTGTGGAGGTCACAAACAATCCAGACCAGCTTCCTCCCAATCTTCCGCTCTATTCACTGTATGACCCCCCTTGCCACCCTGTGTTCGTGTTGGTGCTGTCCCCTCCAATGGCCTGCAGGGTCTGGTCTACGTTCCTCTCTCTGAGCCAGTTCACAATGTTATCTGCCACTATCTCAGCTGATTTTCTGATGTCATCTTTCTCTGGAGTGAAAAGCCACAAATACTTCCCTCCTGGTTCACTGCAGCAGGAGTAGTGTTCCTCCTTCACCATGGCAGGGAACAACTTGTCAGAATCTCCAACTTTCATGAACACTTTAGTGTCATCCCTTCTCCCATCAAAGAACAAACAAATTGATTCCATTTTCTCTTATCCCCTTATCAAACTCCTCTTCTAGGTTACTGACAAGTTTCTCTTGAGCTCTCCTTACTTTGTTATGATCTATCACCAGGTGAACATCATCAGGTGTTATCAAACCTCCGTCAATCCAGGCAGCTGTTGCTATCTCTGCAGTTTCTCTGAGACCAGTGTGGTGTCGCATGCTGGCCAGAGCTATGCTCGGGATATCTTTCCTATTTCGAATCTTATGCCTGGAAGGTTTGGGATCATTATTTTCTGGGTTAAGGACAAAGTCACCATTCTCCTGGTCAGCACTCGGATCAGCCATGGGGAAGTCATTAAACTCTGAATCAAGCAGGCTCCAATCATCACAGCCTTTTTTACCTCACCTGGGCACCTTCTCAAGTCTCTTTTCCTCGGCAACTCTTCTCCTATTCTGTCTCTCTGTGGCAGCCTCCTGTCTCTTGGACTCCGGAATATCTTGGCTAGAAATCATGAGAGCCCCTATACTGCCAGTCTTCTCTCTCTGTGCTTTGACAAATGCCAGTTCGATCACAGGAATCTTCAGTTCACGCTTGCAAATACAGGAGATGTGGGCCTCGGATTTACAGTCACGATCGCATCCAAACTCAGGACAGAGAACAATTGGACACTTGCAAGTAATTATGTCAAATAACTGGTCCAGTTGCTGGCAGCATCACTGCTACACAAGTTTTTCAAGAGAATATCTCTTGCCTTTTCCCCAACCTGGCTAGCACAGTCTCTCTCACTAATCTTCCTTCTGACATTATGACTGGAGGCTTGAACTGAGCATTTAGCCAGAGTCTTTTAATGCCAAGACAGCTTTGGTCATATCACTGGCAATGTCTTCGTTTGTGTAAGTTCTTTGGTTCTTTTCACTGATTGCCTGATTCCCAAAACACCGTATCCTCAAAGCATCTTCTCAGAAATATATAGGCAACTCAAACTTCGAGGAGCTCTCTCCAGACCCAAGATAGTGACTTCAGAGATAGCTGGATTTTGGTTCCTCGTCCTGACACAAGCAGCCATCGCAAATATTATCTAACCTACCAAATGCATCAGAATCTGGTGAAAAAAAATATTGTTAGTTGGGTTGTTAAAGAATGAAGTCAAGCAATGTTCACTATTTAGTACTTAATGTAATGCAATATGTACGTTAGATTTTCGATAAATTTCACGCTAAAATTTACCTAGCAAATGTTGCAAAATATTGAAACTGAAATTATTTTCTGTTTATATACACTAAAATCTACCAAAAAAGTGATGGGCCATTAGTTTTAGCTGATCTTCCCTCCTATGACACACCCTAATACCCAAGGCATCACAGTCGCGTTACAACTCGCTAATTTCTCTCAGTCCCTGTGACCTTCATCCTCTCCGTCTCTTGACCATAAAACAAGCTGCTACAGGTTTAAGACACGAGCAAATTAAGACTATTTCAACTCCCTTTGATATCTTACAACGAAAAGAGGTCTATTATCATCAAAGTTACAACACTACTTTAAGTAGGTCAATGTCAATATCTGTACTAGCTTAGTATGAAGTTCTTGGCATTATCTGTTGCTGAATTCTGGTGGATAAATACATAAACAGATGGAGAGATTCCATGAAGACCTTTATTTAGGCCAGTATATTCATTGAAAGTACTGTATAATTTCCTTTTCTGATGTCTTAAACAAAGTAAAAATAATATATATGGGCTTTTATTACAAATTTACCCACATATAACCAGAGTCACACTGACATATATGTTTTAATCTGATCAGGAAAGAATCATCTATAATTATATGAACCTCTGTCCTGTACGTCATTAACATTGATAACATCCTCAATGCCAAGGCTTGACTGAACTTATCAATTTAGCTAAAATCTAACTCCAATATTGTCTAGAAAGTTTTTAAAGAACACTGAACCAAATTAAAAGACCCTTAAGTGTAGGAAGAGAGGAGAAAACAACAAAGGGTGGATATAAAATGAGTGTTGAAGAAATGCTGGAGAAACTGGTAGGTGGTGGTGGAAGTGTTGGGGGAATTAATGTTAGAGAAGTTTTAGAGGAGTTGTGAACTGACGAAAAGGTTTGAGGGCGTTGTGGAAGCTTTGGATAAGATTTTGAAGCGCTATAGAGTATTGGAGAGTATTTGGAGGAAGCTTAGGAGAGCTGGAGAAGTACTGGGGAAGCTGGGGATTTTTGGAATATTTGAGTTATGCAATGTTGGAGAGGATTGGAGAGGCTAGTTACTGTTGGGGGGAGTATTGGCGGAGCTAGAGAGTACTGGAGAAGACTTCAAGGAAGCTAGGGAGCATTGGATAATTCCTAGGGGAGTTTGGTAGTATTGATGGAGTTGAGGACTGTTAGAGAAATACAGAGGAAGCTCCGGAAACAAGATTCATAGAGTGACTTTAAGTTCAGGATTATTTTGAGACGATATTGGAGGTAGTTAGAGTAAAAGAACCATGTCCCAAACACATTTTGGAGGAGCGTTGAAGGGTAAAAGAGAAAATACTGAAGTAATGTCGGAAATGGACAGACTCATTGTTGTAAAACTGCTGAAGATATTTTGTCAAGTGAAGAAGCAGTATTGAGAGGATTACTGGGTCATCTTTGACATATGTTGAAGCAATGTGGAAAGCCACCAAGGTAATGTTGATGGGTAAGGGTGAAAATATCTCGAGATTTGGGTCTGTATCAGGAAACAGTTGGAAGAGAAGGTCGGGTTTTTGCATGTTTGTTGCTGTGTGGAAGCAGTGCATGTGTGAATAAGTTGTATGCGTGCGTGTTATGCAATGCATACGCTATGTACGCACGTGTGTAGGTGGGTGCGTGCTTGCTTGGGCGCGTGCATGCAAGTAACATCTGTCTTACGCCTTTGATCAAATGGCTCCAAATATACAACCACGATGGCAAGTTGTAAGGCTCGAAGCACATGACATTAACTCCACGGGTACGTTACATCTCACTTCACTCTCACATAGTACTCGGGTGTAAAATTAAATTGATGAACTTCTCTGATGCCAAATTGAAAACTTCCTAACTTAGCCTAAAAAGTCAACAGTCCAGTTAGATGAAAACTTAAATTATCCCAGATTGTAATTTAATAGCAATTTCATGATTTGGTTATAATGGTGCGTAGACCATCAGAATTACACGAAGAGAGTGACAGACACAGCCACTATTAAACGTTGAATTCTCCACTTTCTGTGGTAATAATACAAGACTTGTTTAACACGAAATATTCAATCACAAGTATATTAACTTTTCCTCTCACTCCTGTCGCGAAATGTTCGAGACACAACATACACATACACTCTGGGCGGAATTACATGCTGCTTACATACACATTAAGCGAACGTGTTGTGTTGCATCGTCTGTTTGTTTGGACTACTTAAACACTCAATTGTAACTGTGTATGAAGCCCTTGCATTAATAATAAACACTAAACAGTCTATTAGCTGACTAATGCGCTTAACAAGGACTGCAATTTCCGGAGGGCTTACTTAGTGTTGCACAATACCCTGGGTACCACCACCAGCTTGTATCATCTTTATCTGGGTGAATTATTGTGACAGTAAAATAGAATACAGTACTCAGAGACGATCAGCACATAGTCTGGCTCTAACGGAAGACATAAGTGAGTGTTTGAGGTAATAAAGTTTAAGCTAAGCATAAAACAGATGTAAAAATATAGACGAAAATGTAAATAAATTTTAAATGAAGTTGGTGGAGATCTAACTATATGAAGAAGAAAATGTTAATATATGAATAAAATGTAAAAAAAATAGGAAAGTAAATGTAAAAATATGAAGAAGGTATGTAAAAAATATGAAGAAACGTAAAATGTGAAGAAAACGTAAACATATCGAAATAAAACTCAAATAATATCTAAATGAAATGAAAAAAAAATATCTAAAGAAAGTGTAAAAATGAGTAAAAGGGGAAATTACAAAGAGACCAGCAGTGGTATGGTATAACATGTCTACTTCCCCCAACCGAGCCCCACACAACATCTCAAAATATGCGCTCAGGGTTTTTTAGACCTTTGACTTCATATAATTCTTCAAAAGGACAATAATATTTACAAAAAACAAAGGAGTCTGGGTGTATTGAACCGAGATACAATCTCAAAGAGTTTTATATTAAGAGACCCGAATTTAAATGACATTTAAATGTACATTGTTCGCTAAAAAAAGAAAGGTGGAAGAATCCAGGGAATATAGTATATACTTTCCTTGAGAGATGAAATAACCTAACCTGAGCTGACCGAACCTAACCAAACCTAGCCTAACCAAACTTAACCTAACCTAATCTAACCTAACCTAACCTAAACTAATGATGAACTAACCTAACCTAATTTTACCCAACTAAACCAAACCTAAACTAACCTAACCTAAACTAACCTGACATTACCTAACCGACAAAAGTGTAATATGATAAAAACAACACTACATTCAAAGAGAAAAAATAACGATAATACAAGAATCAACAGAAAAAAAAATACACGGAAAAATAATAGGCACAAATAACTAAAGAGCAAGGAGTGGCGATCCCCAGGTGAGGTGGCTGTGAGTGGTGTTGGGAGAGAATACTGGATCAGTGCCTGGCTGGCAAATAACGTTTGGCAATATTACAGGAAGGTTTCGGGGGTGTTGTCATTGATGTCTGGCATTATCGTTGCCGTCATTTTCTACACACACACACACACACACACTACTACTACACTGCTGTCACTCGGAATCGAATATGACGATCATCCAGTTATAATACAATAATATTAGTTGTTAAAGATGTCACCTTCGTTGGTGAGCTTTGAAGTGACTGATGAGGCTGATACGGGACAGGTAGGGCCGTGCACAGATGTTGCTTGTATGAAGGACTACATCTAGTGCGGGAGGGGCGGCGGCAGCGTCTTTCCACCGCTGGCGCTTGTCTGCCTAGGTAGGTAGTTGGGCTAACTCAAAAGCATTGACACCTTCTCGTGTGGTGCTCTTCCAAGCGTTACGGTGTGGAGTACAGTAATCGTCTCCCAGGTGAGGGGTCGTATTTGGCACTTTATCAGGTTTGTCTTAAGACTATCCATATATCTTTTCCATTGCCCGCCAGCGATACTTTTACCATACGTTAGGTGACTATACAGTAGCTGCTTTGGGCTTTGGTAGTCTACTGTCGTCCATGCAAGTAACATGGCCAGTCTAACTTAATTGTTCATGTACAGTATTATGGTAGCCTCGATGCTTCTATAGCTGGTGTCCAAGACAATACTGACATTTGTTCTTTCGTCTTCCCAGCGAATTCGGAGGATGGAACGTAGACTAAGTTGATGAAACTTTTCAAGTGCCTCGTTATTATATATCATATTTGTATCACTTGTGTTACTTGTATATTATTTGTCAATTAAGCGATCCATTCCCCAATTATGTAACTGTATATCTTTAGCCTTCTGGCTGCCATGCTCTTTCAATAAACCTTTAATTATTTTTGTTAATTATTATTATTATTACACACACTTAATGTAGATCCTTGACTATTTCAGATCTTAGCCAAGTTCAACCCGCCACCTCCTACACATTCTTGCTTCAGACCTGGGTGAGAGTTGTCGTCACGCAGTGGGGGGAGGGACGATGAGGACGAGGGGGGACAAGGAAGAAATAGGAGGGGGAGGAGGAGGAGGAGGAGGAGGAGGAGGAGGAGGAGGAGGAGGAGGAGGAGGAGGGAGAAAGGAGGTTTCACTAAACATATTAACATACATATCATGCCTCGCCTGATATCACAGGAGAAGAAATGACTTTTTTCCTGGCGTAATCTGACTCTCATCTGGGGAATGGTGTAAGATAACATGTCATCTGGGGCATGGTGTAAGATATCACGTCATCTGGGGGCATGATGTAAGGTAACATGTCATCTGGCGGCATGGTGTAAGATATCACGTCATCTGGGGGCATAGTGTAATATATAACATGTCATCTGGGGACATGGAGTGGGATATCATGTTATTTGGGGTATGCTGTAGGATATGCCATCTAGGGGGTATGGTATAGGATATCTGGACATCTGGGCCTGCCACAAATTATAAGGTCACATGTGAGAAATTTAAGATAGAACGTTACAATTACTATACTCTAATGTAACAAGTACTTTGGGCTATTTGCACGATAACCAAACACCTGACACATGATGCTATCTAAATAACCGGTAACCCGAGCCATGATACTTCTGTAGCTAGATAACTGATAATCCGCATAGTCCAGAATGACGTAGGAATTTGTAACATATCAATTTTCTTTAAGACGATATTACTGAATAAACCTACGAGGAATCGAAGAAGGAATATGTAAACAGATACGGAAATGTAAACAAACGGATTGTGTAAACAGGCGGACTATGTCAAAAAATATGGGAATGTAAACAAAGATGAAATATGTAAACAAATATGCAATCGTAAACGGACAGAAAATGTAAACAGGCGGAATATATTTGAGATAACTGAAGTATCAACTAAGCATCGTGATGATTTTGGTTGTGGGAGTCTTATTGTGTTGTGTTGTGTTGTGGGAGCCTTACTGTGTTGTGTTGTGTTGTGGGAGTCTTACTGTGTTGAGCTGTGGGAGTCTTATTGTGTTGTGTTGTGTTGTGGGAGTCTTATTGTGTTGTGTTGTGTTGTGGGAGTCTTACTGTGTTGTGTTGTGTTGTGGGAGCCTTACTGCATTATGATACTGTGGGAATCTTACTGTGTTGTGTTGTGGGAGTCTTACTGTGTTGAGCTGTGGGAGTCTTACTGCGCTGTGCTGTGGGAGTCTTACTGTGTTGTGTTGTGTTGTGGGAGTCTTACTGTGTTGTGTTGTGTTGTAGAGTCTTACTGTGTTGTGTTGTGTGTGTGGGAGTCTTACTGTATGTTGTGTTGTGGGGTCTTAGTGTGTTGTGTTGTGTTGTAGAGTCTTACTGTGTTGTGTTGTGTTGTGGAGTCTTACTGTGTTGTGTTGTGGAAGCCTTACTGTGTTGTGTTGTGTTGTGGGAGTTTTACTGTGTTGTGTTGTGTTGTGGGAGTCTTACTGTGTTGTGTTGTGTTGTGGGAGTCTTACTGTGTTGTGTTGTGTTGTGGGAGTTTTACTGTGTTGTGTTGTGTTGTGGGAGTCTTAGTGTGTTGTGTTGTGTTGTGGGAGTCTTACTGTGTTGTGTTGTGTTGTGGAAGCCTTACTGCATTATGATACTGTTGGAGTCTTACTTTGTTATGTTGTGGAAGTCTTACTGTGTTGTACTGTGGGAGTCTTACTGCGTTGTGCTGTGGGAGTCTTACTTTGTTGAGCTGTGGGAGTCTTACTGTGTTGTGCTGTGGGAGTCTTACTGTGTCGAGCTGTGGGAGTCTTGCTGTGTTGTGCTGTGGGAGTCTTACTGCGTTGTGCTGTGGGAGTCTTACTTTGTTGAGCTGTGGGAGTCTTACTGTGTTGTGCTGTGGGAGTCTTACTGTGTCTTACTGTGTCTTGCTGTGTTGTGCTGTGGAGTCTTACTGTTTGTGCTGTGGGAGTCTTACTGTGTTTGTGCTGTGGGGAGTCTTACTGTGTCGTGCTGTGGGAGTCTTGCTGTGTTGTGCTGTGGGAGTCTTACTGTGTTGTGCTGTGGGAGTCTTACTGTGTTGTGCTGTGGGAGTCTTACTTTGTTGAGCTGTGGGAGTCTTACTGTGTTGTGCTGTGGGAGTCTTACTGTGTCGAGGCTGTGGGAGTCTTGCTGTGTTGTGCTGTGGGAGTCTTACTGTTTTGTGCTGTGGGAGTCTTACTGTGTTGTGCTGTGGGAGTCTTCTGTGTCAGGTGGGGAGTCTTGCTGTGTTGTGCTGTGGAGTCTTACTGTGTTGTGCTGTGGAGTCTTACTGTGTTGTGCTGTGGGAGTCTTACTGTGTTGTGCTGTGGGATTCTTAGTGTGTTGTGCTGTGTCTTATGTGTTTTGTGCTGTGGGAGTCTTACTGTTTTGTGCTGCTGTTTGTGCTGTGGGAGTCTTACTTTTTGTGCTGTAGGGTTTTATTGTGTTGTGGTGTGGGAGTCTTACTGTGTTGTGCTGTGGGAGTCTTACTGTGTTGTGCTGTGAACTCTTACTGTGTTGTGCTGTGGGAGTCTTACTGTGTTGTGCTGTGGAGTCTTACTGTGTCGGCTGTGGGAGTCTTGCTGTGTTGTGCTGTGGGAGTCTTACTGCGTTGTGCTGTGGGAGTCTTACTTTGTTGAGCTGTGGGAGTCTTACTGTGTTGTTGTGCTGTGGGAGTCTTACTTTGTTGAGCTGTGGGAGTCTTACTGTGTTGTGCTGTGGGAGTCTTACTGTGTCGAGCTGTGGGAGTCTTGCTGTGTTGTGCTGTGGGAGTCTTACTGTTTTGTGCTGTGGGAGTCTTACTGTGTTGTGCTGTGGGAGTCTTACTTTTTTGTGCTGTAGGAGTCTTACTGTGTTGTGCCGTGGGAGTCTTACTGTTTTGTGCTGTGGGAGTCTTACTGTTTTGTGCTGTGGGAGTCTTACTGTGTTGTGCTGTGGGAGTCTTACTGTGTTGCGCTGTGGCGGTAGAAGTCTTAACTAGCCACAGAAATCACGACACGAACGAAAACAATAACGTAAGATTATATCCAGACAAACAACATTCTATATCAGACATGTGTGTTTGTGAGGAGAAATAAACCTCGCCTAGTCGTAGTAAACACACTGGCACACATCAAAGAAACCCGGATAGCGGAGACCTTGACTTCTGAATCCCGGAATCAATAAGAAATACATTAACACGGTGTGTCTGTTCCTTGAGACGTTTGAAGATATATAAGAAAGATATACCCCGTTGCTTGGTTGACTAATTGTAAGGAGTGACTGATAGAGAAGAGAACATACTAGCATTAAAAACAATTCTACAATGTTTCAACTTCACCTCTATCTCTGTTGCTTTCTTCACTCCCTCCAGGAGTTAAGGAGTGGACATCTGCAACACCTTCCTCCTTCCAACAAAGTTTTAAGCTTCTGACCATCACCACTCCTTTAAGTGTTAAAAGATTCCAATATCGCCACTTGAAACACTCTTAAGAATTTATATCCTACGCTGGCTATCAGACGCGCACAGGCTGCCGATACTTTAATATTTACACTCAATAAGCAATCAAAGGGTTAAGTCAAGTTTACTGTTTCTAACGACATTGGAAAATATAAAACCCGGGCTGACACTTTCTTGAGCAGAAGGAAACACACTAACTTACGCCACTGAGCTTAAGTAAATGACTTACATGGACGACTGTGCAAAGTCGTAGCCTGGTCCCGACTTACACTCACGATTTACATAAAGTCATAGCCAGGAACTGACTCTCAGAGACGTAGCCAGACACTGACTCTCAGAGACGTAGCCAGACACTGACTCTCAGAGACGTAGCCAGACACTGACTCACAGGACCGTGCTACGTGACGAACATGAGAATACACACGAGACATGAACAGACTGACCAGCGGGGACGAAAACACCCGATTTACAACCAAAATGTGAACTCATAGGAACGACCTTATATAAGTTGTGATCAGCCCTCAGTGTTATTCTCTTGCTCCTACTCACTCAGTGCAGACACAAGGAGGACTGAGGCACAATGTACGGTCTAGATAACTGACAAAATATGCAAAGGAAAACACTCCTGGGAAATGTATCTGTTTTACGAGAGGTGAGACGGGACAGGAGGCAGTGTTCGGGAGAAAACTGCACTGTGAACGCCTTGCACATTAATGCCTTGGCTTATTGACTATTAAGAAGGTTGGGATTCAAACTTGTAGGAAGGCAAAAAGACAGTCATGCAGACACACAGAAAGACAGAGAGACAGACAGGCAGACAGAGAGAGAGAGAGAGAGAGAGAGACAGAGGGAGAGAAATTACGGCAGAGTGACAGAAGTTTGCAGATAGGTAGACAAGTAAACAAGAAGACAGAACAAACAGAAAGACAAGTAAAGCGGCAAACAAACCATTTGACAACAGGCTGACAGATAGACAAACTGGGAAAAACAAACAGGAAGACAGGGCAGACAGGCGGATTCACAGACAGTGAGCCAAGCCTGTCTCTGGCCGAGGACTCAGTGTACATCGACATTCACCAGCACCAAGGCACTCCACAACCCTCCCTGTTTACCCCTGAGTCAGCTTCAATATTTTCTGATTTTCGCATCAATCGATAGCTAACCACTTCCCGCCTCCCAACACCCCGCCGTCAACTCACCACTACCCCCAATCCCTCCCTTCACCCACCACTATCCCCTTCCTTACTTCACACTACACCACTACCCTTCCTATCCATCCTCCTCATTTTCCTTCGTCTCTTCCTGTCCTTCCCTTCCACCTTACCTCCTGACTCCTCATCTTCCTTCCCTTCCTACCTCCCTTTCCCTCCTCTCAACCTACTTTCTCCTCCTTCCCATCTGCCTCCCTCTCTCTTCCTGCTCCACCTTAACTTATCCCTCTCGCGCTTTTCCGTTTCTCTTCTTCTCCCTTCCTCACCTATCTTCATTCCTTCTCTCCTTCATTATTTCACCTGTCTTATCCCCCTATCCATTACTCTTCCGCCTTCTTTCCTTTCTCCTCTCTCCCCTCTTCCTCTCATTTTCATCTCCCTTCTCCCGCCCCCGTCTCTCCTCTCTTCCTCACTCTTCCCTCTCCCTCACTCTCTTCTCTTTTCCTCGCTCTTTCCCCTCTTCTACCCTCTCGCCGTCTCCTCTCTCCTCCCTTCCCCTGCTTCTTCTGGCCCCGGAGGGCAGGTGGGCGGGCAGGGGGAGTGAGGTGTAATAAGCAGAGTGTCGCAGCGAGGCACCACGCGCCCGTAACTTTAATCTCCCACGGTATTGTTGCTAAAATTGATGCATGGCTGATGAGCTGCCCTGTTGGGGTATAGGGAGGAAGGATAGGGATAAAGGAAGGAGAGGATGGGGTGGAGAGAGGGAGGGATGGGGAGAGATAGGGATGAGGAGAGAGATGGATAGGGGAGAGAGGAATATGGGAGAGGGGAGGCTTACGGGAGGTACGGGGAATATTGGAGGTCTCGGGGAAGGGTGGGGAAGACAGGAGGCGTAGGACACAGATGGAGAAGAGGGGAGGCCTGAGCAATGGAGAAAGAGGTGAAAGGAAACGTAAAGAAGGGTTGGGGAGGGGCGCGGGAGAGGGAGAGGTGGGGAATAGCTAGGTATGTGTGAGGGGTCAGTGGTGAATGAGGTGATGAAAAGGTTGAAAGGGGTGGGGGGAGTTACCATAGTGTAGAGAAGTGAGGGAGGAGAATGAGGTCAGTGTTTTTTTTGTGTGTGTTTTATATACTTTGTGACGGACCAGGGGAGGTTTAAATGTCAGTGTGTCAAATCGAGGGCAATACTGTATAACTGATACTTGACCTATATTGAAACTACACTTGCTTACCACACCAGGGATAAGATCAAATGGGAACCTATAATTTAGCTGTCTGGTAAAGAGATGGGTATATACTCTACACTGTATACTTTGAGTTTTAGGTTGTAAGGGGTTGCAGAAACGTGACAGGTATTAAAATTCTATAATCTAAAAGTCCAAGGAATGGAGGAGGGGAATGATGAAGAAGTTCGAGAAATAGAACTTGCAAGAAAAAAAGTGACCTAGTAATGAATAAATTGTGTTGCAACTGGTAGAGATGATGGCACTTACTACAAAAGTACACTGGCAGTGGAAATATTGGTGAAAAAAAAATATATGGATTGACAAGAAGGCAGGTAAGGTTATGGACGGACACCTCGTACGTTTGAGTTTTGTCTAAGAGTGATAAGGGGAACTGTGTAGAACCATCCCACAACTGAAAACAATGTACTATGTGAGGGTGGACGCGTCTGTTGCTAAGGACAGTAAATTGTATAGAATTATGAAAGAGTTTGCCACATGAAGCTAAATTATTAGTACCTATACCTTTTTGTAATGTTAAGTGATGCGAGTCCGTGTAAGTTTTTCAAGTAGAGCAAGACCAAGGATAGGAACATTGGTCTATGATGTAAAAAGATGTTAGCGAATGAAAGTTATGACTGGATATTTACTTGGTGAGCGACATTAAGAAAATACTCCACTGTGTCATGTACTCCAGTAATGTTCACCGTGTAGGATGAATGGAAATGTCACTGACATGAAGTAAAAACGAGAATAGGAGGAATGACTAAGCCCCGAGGAACTCTGGCATCTATGGAAAAAGACTATGTTTATTGTTCTAAATTGATTGAATATGGCGGATCGAGAAAGGGAGATCTAGGATATTTAAGACCAAAATATGGAAGTTAGGCAATTAAGAATGTAATGCCAAACCTTGCCGAAAGGTTTGAATATATAAAGGACAACGAGTTAAAATCATCCGTCAAAGTTGTGAAGAGTGCAGTCAAAGCTATGAACAATACAAGAGAACGCAGGTCTCTAATGAAATGGCTGGACTGAAAACCATGCTCGGTGTCGGTGGTGGTGTTTGTCGAGGCGTTTGAGTAGTTGATTATAACAAATGTCAAAACTTTTCGAGAACATTTTTGATGAGACTTCGTGAGTTAGAGAGAGTGGAAGGATTACCTCTTTGTGGAATTAGAAGGACATTAGCTGATTATCAAGACAAGTTAACATTATGGGAAGAGTAAGAGGAAGTTAAAAAGCTTTAGAGAGGACAAGAGTAAATTCGAATACACAGTTTCTGATAATGAGAATTGGGATACCATCATTATTTGAGACACTGTTTGAGTCTAGAATGGAAAGAACAGAAAACTCTTGACGGGTTCAAAATTTATGTACTGTGGTTACATGGGATGGGGAGACTTTGGTGCTGGTACTCGAGGAACGTTCTTACTAGGATAAATTATTACTGTATTGTACTTAAAACCTGGAACCTGGAACCTGAAACCTGGAAGACTGACTTTATCTTAAGCTGTGATGGATGTTCGATTAATAAACTGGGCGGATGAAAAAGGAGTATAGTTGAGTTAGAAAAAGTGACGCAATAAAGATCTTTTAATGTCTAGTAAAAAACAGCCATTTGAGAATTGGAAAGCAAGGGGCTGTGTTTTGGATGGGAGAAAAATCTGTTTGCTCTGCTAAAGGTGTTTTATCTTGTTATATGCAATAATAAATGGGCTATAAGTGTTTAAAATCTGTTGACGTTTCCATTGTCTGTAAGAAAGTGTTTGGGTTTAGTTACCGTTGGTTAGGAGAGGCTGAGCCAGGTTGGTCATCCAAGTTTCTTTTGTAATTGGAGAGTAGGGAGTAGAGACTTCCATGCCAAGGTGAAAAGTTTGTAAAATGTTGTCAGAGAAGTGGGTCGATCCATATTGAACTTTCAGGTGGAGTGGGAGTAAAATTTCCACAAACCATCCTAGTCAACTCTGCCATAGTGACATATACTGTAGCGTTTGTCTGAGACGGGGAAGAAAGAGTGACATGCAGAAACAAGACATTGTTCCTTAGGTGATATTGGGGAAGATACAATACTAGTGTAGTGGGGGGGGGAGGGTTTGTTTGGATATAGAGAACAAGTGGACAGAGAGAGAGAGAGAGAGAGTTAGAGAGGGAGTAGGTGGCGAGATAAAGAAGAGGGGGGGGGTGAGTGAGAAAAAAATGAGGGAGTGGAGAAGGAGAGAGGGTAGCGAGAGAGAATGAGTGGTGAAAGAGAATGTTTGGCGAGAGAGAGCGACTGGTGAATGGGAGAGTGAGTCGTGAAAGAGAATGAGTGGTGAGGAAGAGAAAGTGAGTGGTGAGAGAGTGGCGAGAGAGAGAGAGTGAATTGTTAGAGAGAATGAGTAGCGAGGAAGAGAGTGAGTGGTAAGAGAGAGAGAATGAGTGGTGAGAAAGAGTGGTGAGAGAAAGTGAGTGGTGAGAGAGAGGGTGAGTGGTGAGAGAAAATGAGTGGTGAGGAAGAGAAAGTGAGTGGTAAGAGAGAGTTGGCGAGATAGTGGTAAGAGTGAGTGATGAGAGAGTGGTGAGAGGGAGTGAGTGGTGAGAGAGAGAGAGTGAGTGGTGAGGGTGAGTGGCGAGAGAGTGGTGAGAGGGAGTGGTGTCAGAGAGAGTGAGTGGTGACAAAGAGAGTGGCGAGTTGTTGAGTGAGTGGTGTGAGAGAGAGTGGTAAGAGAGAGAGATAAAGTGGCGAGAGAGAGGAAATAAAAGATAAATAGGAAAATCGAAAAAAAACATCACTCTCCACCATTGTGTAAACACGTCCTTCACCATGATTTAGTCACCTAATTTACATATATAAATTACTAGTATATACAGTGACCTAAAAAAGAATTTGATAACTGCAAGGGTATAAGTCCGTGTTGGCCTATATTTGTTGTTCTCTGTGTTAACACGTATAAAATCCTCTTACATGCATTAAATAGTTACAATTTCATGGAAATCTCTCACTCAGGTTTTTTTCCGAAAGGGAGAGATATATCCATGTTTGAGTTTTTATCGCTTGCATTCAATGTTTCGTTTCTGCATATTTTTAGGCCGTTCTTTACATGTCGCGTCGCCCGCAACTACTGGTAGTAATCCTGTCTGTTTTCATGTCTGATGGGCCCCAGTCCTAATAGGCCCGAACCGAACTTAACCGTTGAGGTCTATTAGGATTGGGCATATAAACTAGGGCTTATGATGAGGGGGGGGGGCATATGATGACTGGGATCTATAATGACTGGGGCCTACGAGGACTTGGGCCTATGAGGACTGGGCCTATGAGGACTGGGCCTATGAGGACTGGGGTCCATTCATTTTGTCAACGACTAACATCAAGTGTGATAATAGTAGTTTGCCTTTTTTCTCCGCCTGTGAGAGCTGGTGTGGTCTGTCTAACTTGCCTTAGAAGGAATTTTTTTGTCCTGTTACCATATTAAGATAGTACTGAACCTGGACCTGCTCCTGGACCTGGACCTGCTCCTGGACCTCTTATATATTTGGTGAATATCTTGACTGAACGGATTATAATGTCAATTATTACATAAGTTATTGTGTCGTTTCTAGAAAAGTGAACGTAAAAATAAATTCCTTCACGTATAATGTTGTAATGTTACTCCGGAGTGACTATTTAAATTCGCAATTACGTCGAGGAAGTAATTCTAAAAAAAAAAAATTATATATATATATATATGCAAGTAAATCACTGTAGGTGCGCGTGATCTAGGTATATGCTGATAACCACAAGGAAAGAAGAAAACACGAAGTTCCCAAGCGCTTTCGTGT
>NW_024743709.1:14810027-14930696 GCF_018991925.1 Homarus americanus
ATATATATATATATATATATATATATTCAACGAGACAATACATAAATGTACCAATATTATTTTTCTTTATAGAAATGTTGAATAGAGTCATATATAATTATGTAAGAATCACTTTCACCTCCATCACAGTTCTCTCCATCCTCCTCTTCTTATTTGTCCTCCTGTTCTCTCTATCTTCCTCCTCTCTCTTCTTACTCTCTTTCTGTCTCTCTCCCCCCTCTATCTCTCTCTTCCCCCTCTTTCTCTCCTCCCCTCTTTCCCTCCTTCCTCCTTCCCTCCCTCCCTCCCTTTCTCTCCTCCCTCTCTCCCTACCCCTCCAGTGCTACCCCGGGGCTCACGTCGCCTCAGTGGGTCTGCCATACTAATAAATCGTCCAACCTGAGACCCAAATGAGGAATCAAGGTCAATTTCTGCCAGGACTGTTCCCGGGTGAGCGTTCACCCCACAACTCCCTCTCATCACCTCTCTTTCCTCTCCACATTTTTCCTTTGGTCTTTGGATTACCTATGCCGCTCTACTCCGCCTGAAGACGAATTTCCGCTATTTATTGTTTATCTTTGTAATTATCAGTAGTATTAATGTTATTGTTATGAGGTTATTGCTCTCGCAGGGATAACTTTGTTGGTTATCCTTGAAATTTGAACCAGAGGAGAACGGTGCAGTTAGAATAAGTTGGGTAAGACAGAGTAACAGAGAATTAGGGGAAAATATTCATGTTGCTTTCGGTTACGGCCATCTTATGCCAGTACGGAAAAGAATTTGCAAGAATTGTCATCATTATTATTATTATCATTATTATTATTATTATTATTATTATTATTATTATTATTATTAATATTATTATTATGAATATTATTATTATTATTATTATTATTATTATTATTATTATTATTATTATTATTATTATTATTATTATTATTATTATTATTATTATTATTATTATTATTATTATGAATATTATTATTATTAATATTATTATTATTATTCTTATTATTATTATTATTATTATTATTGTTATTATTGTTATTATTATTATTATTATTATTATTATTATTATTATTGTTATTGTTATTGTTATTGTTATTGTTATTGTTATTGTTATTATTATGAATATTATTATTATTATTATTATTATTATTATTATTTTTATTATTATTATTATTTTTATTATTATTATTATTATTATTATTATTATTATTGACCTTATCATTATCATATTTTTTTCATCTATCTATTCGTGTATTCTTCTTGGGCTATACCTGCAGTATAGTCCCATTCCCTGTACTTCAGCTTGATATAAAAAATGTCTTATAATCGACTTTGACAACGACTGCAAAATAATTATAATGGTACCTAGTGACAGCACTAGGATCCCGCTTCCTCTATCAAGGAATAAACAATTGAAATTGAATTGAATAATGACTTTAGTGTTCCTCACTTTACAACCTTACTTCAGCAACTTGTCTGGATCACCATTAGTTCAGGGTTATCTTAATACTCTCATAAGAACTTAGTTGCGAGTGAGAGCCAACGAGAAGAGTTAAGAGAGAGAGAGAGAGAGAGAGAGAGAGAGAGTGTTGGTGTGTGAGGTATTGTCGAGAAAGTGAGTGAGGGATTTACAGAGGGAGTGAAATAGGGAGTTGAAATAATTGTTATGTGTGGGATTTAGAAAGATTGGAGGGAGGGGGTTGGGAGAGTGTGTGAGGAATATAGATGGACACAATGAGAGGGAGGGAGATTTGGAGAGAGAGGGAGAAAGAATTTGGAGAGAGAGGGAAGGGATTTGGAGTGAGAGGAAGGGAAGTCGTGGAGTAAGCGGAGGACTTGGAGGGAGCTGATTGAAGGACTTAAGGCGAGATATGAGTGAGTGTGTGAATGAGCTTGTGAGTAAGTATATGAGTGAGTGTGTGAGTGAATGTTTGAGTAAGTGTGCGAGTGAGTGAAAAGAACGGATGAGGGGTGGGGGAAGAAAGCAAGCAAGTAAAGGGGTAAGCAAGTGAGGGCAAATAAAAAATAATAAATCTTTCACATATAAAAAAAGCCTCACGTACAAAAAAAAAAAAAATATTGGCCCCTCATAAGCAATAGCTGCCACCATTCGCGACATAATCATCGCACACTACACAAAGGGAGACAAATGGCGTATATAAGGAGGGAACGTCAGAAAGAGGCATTCAAGCCCCGGGAATAACAGTAAGAGAGGGAGGCCAACCTGCACTCCTCCCCCTCCCGTCCTCACGCACTGATTAAACCACTTCTCACTGAAATGACAACGCTAACTGTCGCCATTACCGATATTGGAGCACAATAAAACCACTTTTTATCAGGAAAATACACGTAATAAGACCGGTGTTTTTCATGGGTAACTGGTTGTGTGACTACCCGCGGACAGTATTGAACACGGCCACGGTATTGACCTAAGCTCTTCAGCACTACAGCTTTCCGGATACAAATGAAAAAAAAAGAAAGATAAAAACAGTTCGCTCATACTCAGTGTTTCACAATAAGAGGAATAGTGAAGTGGTAGATAAACAAAGGAGAAAAGAGATCGAATAATTGAAGAGCGAAAGTGAAAAAAGGGGAAAAAATAATGTGGGAGTTGATTGACTTCAGTATATTGGGTAAAAAAGTGTCGGAGTACCTGGCCTGGGCGCCGACTGAGATCGAACTGATCTGACCATGGAGATAACGAGGGAGGCTGCAGGTCAAACGGCTTGAGGAATAACTGTTTCACTAGTTTGTGTATCTGTAGCCATATAACAACTGTAATATAAATACATATATGTAAAGTATCCCATTAAGTAAAAATACAACTCTATGTAACGTGTAATGTTTCTGTAACAGCACGGGGTATAAATCAACATATACACCCTTCCCCTAACAACTCACAATTAACAACAACCGTAACACTACAACAACAGTGGTATTGTCTATCAACATATATATAATTCCGTATAAAATAAATTTGAAATGGCCGTCGAGGCTACTTGTGTTACACATTATTCCACATAACACACACCAGACACGTAGACAAGTCGCTCAACTATTTTATCTGACATGATTCTTCACTCCTACTACAACTACTGCTTCTTATACGTGTCCGGGCGACTGACAGAGCATATTCCAGGATAACAGTACCTGTCTAATTTTGCCCCAAAGTATATAATTATCTCAGTTAACATATAACATCATCTTTCCTCTTCTATAGAGTTCTGGCTCTGATATACCGTGGGTGTCAATTTACATAAGCAAATTTTCCACGAAAAAGAGGAAAAGAAAGAAGACGGGAGGGGGGGGGGGCAGCCACACCAGTCATCCTGCTAACCTTAATAAGATTTAATTTGAAAAAATACATCGTTGCAAAAATTCGAGCAGTGACCTATTATATATATATATATATATATATATATATATATATATATATATATATATATATATATATATATATATATATATATATATATATATTTCATTTTTAGTCCATATAACACGCGGACTTTGAACATATAATCAATGACCTCACCAGCCAGGACTCAATTATATGTTCAAAGTCCGCGTGCTATATGGACTAAAAATGAAGTATACATGGTACCTCGTGTTTCATACCAGCTGGATTCGGTAAAATGCTACTGACATCCACATAAGCAGCACTGGCAGTTCCCAATGAGAGGTTCACGGCGCCATCAGCTCGATGAACAGGCTTTGTGTGAAATATCACATAGTCTAGAACTGCTTTTAGTGCTCTTGTGGTATGGTTGGTAGCGTTCCCTGGTCCCATGCTTTAGGTTCAGGGTTCGAGTCCTGGCTGGTGAGGTCGTTGATTATATATATATATATATATATATGTATTTATTTATAAAATAATGAAGTGAATTCTCCAGAATAATTTTAACACGTTTTTTATTTTCGTCACCCGCGTCAACACCCAATCACTGTCACCGGGTGTTGCTCAAGGTCCCAGCACCAATAACGGCAGAAAAACAAAATAGGCTTCAATATACGGGATAATTTTCCGGTAAAAGAACTTCAAAGTTAAAGTCCTGGGTCCAGGATTTTGAAAGCGACGTTGGTATGATTTCCCAAGTGATAAATAATATAGCGCGGGCCTTCCGTCAGTTGGCGCCTCGTGTTGGAAGGTGCGCCAAGATAATTTTCTGCTCTGTTAAAGTTTCCTGAGAAGATGGCGCTGACGAAGCCCCCAGGGAGCCATTAGACCGAGGGGAGAAAACTGGCGAGTAACTCACCAGCACAGGACACGAAGGCTACTCCCGTATACTCGTCTTGGTGCTTTATGTCATACATAGTGAAAACACTCCTTGGCGTGGTACTGCTGAGAAGCCCAGCATATTATCTCTCTCTCACACATACATACACACACACACACACACACACACACACACACACACACACACACACACACACACACACACACACACACACACACACACACACACACCTTCCCACCCAAAATAAAATAATTATAATGGTTCCCGCGTGTTCAAGGATGACCGGGCCGAGGGTCACCTAGGTGTTATTTTTTTAATGTGTAGAAGTTGTTGCCAATACGATAACCTCAAAATTAAGTTAACGAGCTGTATGACTCAACGTCAAAGAATAATCCGGGAAGACCGGACAACTCGCCAACTGCATTGGCAAACCATTACCCCAAATCAAATAACATCCCGATTCCCAATTACTGGGTAAACAGAGGCAAATGGCACAAAGAAACTTGCCCATAGTTTCACCCTGCCTGAGATCGAACATTTTGACCATTGCAGTGCTCAGGTCGCCACCAACACACACACACACACACACACACACACACACACACTCACTCTCTCTCTCTCTCTCTCTCTCTGTCCCTACCCGCACATCTTCTACTCGCCAGCACTGCCCTCCTCCCGCAGCCCGCCACCATCCCCAGGGATTCTCGCCTCCCAAGGTCTACGTTTCCTGGCACTATAATGCCTAGGTGCCTCGGTGATCCCTTAAGCAGGACTATGTTACCCTGATACCTTCACTTTACCAAGGAGTTCATTAATTAACGCACGTCTCAAATGTATCCGGTGCTCGACCTACTCTCCGACTCGACCCATATATTTGATTCGACCTGGCACGAACTGGCTCGACCTGACACGACCTGGCACTTGGTTCTGACCTAACACCTGGCTTGATCTGGTGCAACCTAACTTTTATCAATTGACTGACAATGAATATTGAAGATTAATGATAATGGATAATGGTTTATGACGAGTGCTCGTAAGTCTGACAACGTGTTTGATGTGCAATGAAAGACAAAAGTCGTGTCGCGAAATTTGGTGAAAACAAAAGCCAAGGAGCTAAACTTTTGGTGCACTCTGCCTTGTTGGCTCTTATATGGTGGTGAGGATGATGCCAATACATTTGATGATGGCAATGATTATAATGTCCATAATAACAACGATTATGGTTCTACAAAATTAATAATAATAATAATAATAATAATAATAATAATAACAATAATAATAATAATAATAACAATAATAATAATAATAATAATAATAATAATAATAATAATAATAATAATAATAATAATAATAATAATAATAATAATAATAATAATAATAATAATAATAATAATAATAATAATAATAATAATAATAATAATAATAATAATAATAATAATAATAATAATAATAATAATAATAATAATAATAATAATAATAATAATAATAATAATAATAATAATAATAATAATAATAATAATAATAATAATAATAGTAAATGTTGAGATATAGGTGACGATGATAATGGTGATGACTGATGAGTAATAATAGTGATAAATATCGTGATAATGTTTACGATGGTGAAGATACTGGAGATACCGGGTAATACGTGTGATGATGATGATGATGATGATGATGATGATGATGATGATGATGATGATGATGATGATGATGATGATGATGATGATGATGATGATGATGATGATGAATGATGAATGATGATGATGATGATGATGATGATGATGATGATGATGATGATGATGATGATGATGATGATGATGATGATGATGATGATGATGATGATGATGATGATGATGATGATGATGATGATGATGATGATGATGATGATGATGATGATGATGATGATGATGATGATGATGATGATGATGATGATGATGATGATGATGATGTTGATGATGATGATGTTGATGATGATGATGATGATGATGATGATGATGATGAGAATACACTGCATATTATTGTCATTAACTTTTTCGCACACATGGATCTAACTCTGAAATGAAGGTTCACACCCAATGGATACACGCTAACCTCCCTCTCCCTCAGTGAATCTACTCCTTCTCTTCCTCTCCCTCAGTCGACCCACTCTTCTCCCTCTCCCTCAGTGAATCTACTCCTCTCCCTCTCCCTCAGTCGACCCACTCTTTTCCTCTCCCTCACTGGATCTACTCCTCTGTTCCCTCTCCCCCAGTGGACCCACCCCTCTCCCTCTCCCTCAGTGAACCCATTCCTCTCCCTCTCCGTCAGTCGACCCAATTTTCTCCCTCTCCCTCAGTGATTCTACTCCTCTGTTCCCTCTCCCTCAGTGGACCGACTCCTCTCCCTCTCCCTCAATGGACCCACTCTTCTCCCTCTCCCTCACTGGGTCTGACCCTTCACGTAATCACTTTTTAGTACACCTTTGATGTCCCGTTTCCCATCTGAACACGATCAATTTCCCTCCCCCTCGGCCCTGTCTCTGTTCGATGGCCGGACTATCACATCTGCCAATCAGATTATACACCCTTGCGCTCTAACTACCGGGCTGGAACTCTTGGTCGTGTTCTGGGCAGGAAACGCCTAACTTAATAAATAAATCAATCCAGGGCACTTTGTTTCAAGAATTAAATAACTGAACTCTAAGTTTGTTCCGTTGAAAATTTAGGTTTTAATGGTCTTTCTTTTAGCCATATTTTCGTTGGAATAGTTGGTGGTGATGTTTCGCTCTCATTACAAAGTTTAACTGAGCTACAAATACTGAGCATATCGGAGTATATAAGCGATATGTTCAGTAAATTTAAGGTTACGCTCCAGGAAATAAAGGATAAAAATCTCCCTCTTGCACTCATATTATTTAGTAATGACATCAATAACATAATGCAAAACCACATTTTATAATAATACTATCACTAGAACATGAAAATGAGACCATAAAAACTATGTAATGTAAAAAATCATAAACGTTCCCACCAGCTAACAACAACAACAACAATAACAACATAACAACACCAACAACAACAACAACAACAACAACAACAACAACAGTAACATAACAGCTACAACAACAACAACAACAACACTAAGACGACTTATATAAGAAATCATACCTGTGAAATAAGAGCATTAGGAGCCGTTCCGGTATACAACATTAACAAAATCTGAAATGTGTTCTCATCCTGGCCACCACCACATTCTTGAGGGTATACCAGTATAGGGCCAGTGATGAGTGACAGTAATTCACCCTCACCTGTTGTGGTCCTCATCTGCTCCACCTGCATAATGTCTATCACCCACTAGACTCACCAGTCACAAGGCCTCTTTAATGTTATCGCTACTCTAGCACAGCTTACTCAACATATTCACATGAATGATAAAACACTCACAAGCACACGAGTAAATCCAACAATCAAATAATTTTTACACGCTCTCTTAAACATATTTTCCTGCTGTCCATTTCTCCCTCACGTGAAATAGAGAAGGATCATTTACAAAGTTGATGTTCATTACTGAATCCAAAATTATGTCTAAAGTAAAATATTACAGATCTTCTAAAATCAATGGTCCTGAGGCAAACACAGCCTCTTATTACTGCCCTAAACCAACCCTCTCACAACTTCTCTCTCCTTGTCTTTGTGTATATTGGAGCCCTACATCACCAGTACCATGTTCTATTGCGTATAATATGTTTCCTGCCCAGCTTGAATTTCATATAGCAACGCAACCACAGTATCCAACCCTTTAAACACGGACTCAAGCGGGATCTAAATCCAATTAAATTCGCTAAAATTTCGAGGAATGCGAATGCAGCTATATATAAAAAAAAAATTGCATAAACATTTCGTATTTATAGTTCCCATAAAATCGCTCAACAAAATACTTCCCACAATAACGATGTTCAAGTGGAAATATTGAAACGTCATGAATAAGGATCTGTTGGGAAATTACTAAGAGTTGCATCCAAGAAGGCGGGGAACAGAATCGAAGGCTCTCTCCGGACCATAACAAATGCTATCTGACGCCAGCTACTAGGGTTGAATGTCTTAATGATGCACTATTAAACGATAAACTTTACAGTTGGAGCGGTTTGGATTATAGTCTGATCACCTGCGGGAGTTTCGGCAGCGTAAGTCTCAGGTATTGCACCTGAGAGACGCGGAAGTTTAGCAGCATAAGGTGGTAATAGACAAAGTTACTGTTCGATCATGGAGATAATGTCGGCAGGCGGGATGGCGTTCGCTGCATCTGATGGTTGTCTTGAGCTAATATATCACTTCACTTGCCAATTTGTCTGTCTGTTGATGGTGTTTTGAGTGTGTCTATTTGTCAATGCCACTTGTTTATTAATATATCACTAGCCACAAAATCCGAGTTTATTGAGACTTCCATCCACCCTTTTCCTCGTTTTCTCATAATTGTTTTCACGTTTGTTTGTTTTTATTTATCTATACCAGCTGATCTTTTGTATGCATATGTTTACCAATAAGCAAATATGTAAGAAAATTTATATATTCAATAATCTTTAAGTATTGTTTCTCTCAAGGATCTCAAGTACTTCAAAATTTCCCTTAATTTCTAGGCACATTTTGAGAGGATCGTCTTAAAAACTAATATGAACATGTAGTGTTTTGTGAATAAGAAAAAACTGAACAGTCTTACTCCTTCAATACCTGGGAGGGGAGGGGAGAGGAGGAGAGGGGATAGGGATCTCGAATTTGACAGAAAGATAAACAAACCAAAAATAGACGACGGTCATTCACTTCCCCACTAACGAACCTGTGTGTGTGTGTGTGTGTGTGTGTGTGTCCCCTTAAGTGTCTAGTAAAGCAATTGGTTTAAAATAATATCCACCATAATTATGTAGTTACCACCTGCAGGTGTTCTGGCAACACCACCTTGTAATTATACGTAGGTAACTTGAACAACAGTGTTATAGATAATGTTATGGAGGAGCAGATCGACACTTGTGGTTATGGTTAACACGAAATATATATTCAACATGCTTACAACAGCACGAGCCGGTAGACAGATATATTCTATACTCCTTTCTTCAGCTGTGTGTATATGGTTAATATGTACAGTGGTGGGTATCCTGTTCTTGCCTCCAGGGCCTAACAGTGTGCCAGGGGGCCCAACTGAGACTCGCACGTATTGTTATAATTATGTCGAGGAAGTTTCAAATTGCAACGCAGACAACCTCGATATACCAACAGGAGGCCGGTCCTCATATAGGACACATACGATATTCAGTCCCAAGAATATATTGTAGTGTCTTATTTTAGGATTTCTTCATATAAGGATTAGATTTGATTAAGATACTCATACCTTCAGGGATGAGTTAAGGTCTTGGTAAATTACGTCGGTAAGGAATCGTACTTCAGTTAATTATGTGAACGGTATATACATAGCTAGACCAAATGTGAGGTAGAACTGCAACACGACACCAAGCTGCTGTGCTCCTGTTACTTGTTATTGATTATGACCAGTTAGTTGATTATACACAAACACACACACACCCATCAACTGTAAATTATAATAATTTGTATGTTCAATCATTGTTCCTTCTTCTTTCAGGAATGAAAGCTTTTGTTAAACGACCCACCCACTCCATGTCTTTGTATGTAATAAGTCATTTTTGTCTAATGTATATTTTCAGCCATCGGGCTGCCGACTTTTTCAATAAACCGTTAATTATTATTATTATTATTATTACACACACACACACACACACACACATATACACACACACACACACACACACACACCACTAATAATACTAATACTACTTTGCTGTCACTCGGCATCGAGTATAACGATCATCCAGCTATGATACAATGATATGAGTTATTTAGGATGTCACCTTCGTTGGACAGCTCTGGGGTGACTCGACACGCCGATACGGGACTGCAGTCGGGCCAATTCGAAAGTATTGACACTTTCTCGGGTGGTGCTTCTCCAAGAGTTACGGTGTAGAGTGATCGTCTCCCTGGTGAGGGGGTCGATTTGACACTTTTTTAGGTTTGTCTTAAGACTATCCTTATGTCTTTTCCGTTGCCCGCCATTTACCATTCGTTAGGTGACTGTAAAGTAGCTGCTTTGGCAGTCTACTGTCATCCATGTTTTGGTAACATGGCCAGTCCTCGATGCTCCTACAGTTGGTGTTAAAGAGAATACAGGCATTTGTTCTCTTCTCTTCCCAGCAAACTCGGAGGATGGAACGTAGACTACGTTGGTGAAAGTTTTCAAGTGCCTTGAGGTGCCTCCTGTATGTGACCCATGTCTCGATGCCATATAGCAGGGTGGGGAGGACCACTGCTCGATATACGTGCAACTTTGTAGATAATTTTAGCTCCCTACAGCTGAAGATACGGGTACCGAGTCTGCCAAAGGCTTCAGATGCATATCTGATGCGATGTTGAATCTTTTCATCGATGTCCGCAGTGGTGGACAGGTGGGAGCCGAGATACTGAAGGTGAGTAACATTAGAGATGTTATTATCATTAAGCTGGATGGATGGTGGAGCTGAGCCAGGGGCAGACTAAAAGAGAATCTGAGTCTTACGTACATTCACCTTAAGGCCGAAGTGTGCATACGCATCTGCGTAGGTGTTTAGGATCTCCTGTAGGTCGCATTCAGTGTGAGCGGCAAGGGTGAGGTCGTCTTTATATTGAAGTTCAGTAATGGAAGCTGCCGACACCTTTGTTCCAGCCTGGTGTCGTCTTAGGTTGAAGTGACCTTTCATCCAGTACTGGATGTTCACCCCACCGGCTAAATTGGCACTGGCACGAGTAAGAAAGGCAGCCAAAAAAAATGAAAAAAAGAGTTGGTGCCAGTACACATCCTTGTTTTACCCCCGTTTGGATGGGAAATAACTCAGACGGGGTACCATTGTGCAGGACACTGCCGTTCATGCCATCATGGAGTTGCCTCAGTCTGGGGATGAATTTTGGTGGGCAGCCAAAACGACTGTTGGTCCGCCAGAGAGCTTCCCTGTTGACCGAGTCAAAGGCCTTGGTGAGGTCGATGAAGGCCATGTACGGGTCACGACGTCGTTCTCTGCGCTTTTCCTGTATCTGGCGGGCTGCAAAGATCATGTTAGTGGTGCCACGTGACACACACACACACACGCACACACGCACACACACACACGCACACTCACACTCACACACACACAAACACACACACACACACACACACACACACACACACACACACACACACATCCACACTCACACTCACACACACACACACAAACACACACACACACACACACAAAAGGAAATGTTCTCAATAGCAGAACAAGGAACACTCAGTCGATGCTCGAAAACCTTTTACACCAAGGCACAAAATATTCAGGAAGACGAGAGTGAGCTGAGCTCCCTCAGCTGCTCGACAGTGAGCAGCACATCCAAGACTCCGGCCGCCATGAAAATCCTCACATAACAAGGCACAGCGGCCAATACTCTAAACCGGACATCTTACAGCGTCATTTGGGAATAGCGCACCAACAACAAATAAATACACACAGGAGTAAGCATAGCGGTCAAGTTGGTTGATTTTTCTTTTCATTTTTTATGAGAAATTGGTAAATATATTTTGCGTGGGGTGTAAATCATTTTGAAAGAAAGTCAACGTCAACAGTGCATATACTTTCTTTTGTACGATATAATAATTTATACTGTATTATAAAACGGGAACTTTATTGCTTATATTGACCACTGTTCATCACTGCTTCTCTGTGGTATAGACCTTGGACCTGTGTTTAATGCATATGTAGGATCTGGGCGAAATATTGGGAAATTTAACTCGGTATGAGCACTGAAGGATTAAGGAAAACTTTCGCGTTAAGTTACGGTTAACGTCAAAGGGGTACATAATGCTGGAAGGAATGGTGAGAGGTCAATAAGACGAATTAAATAAAACGAAGGAACGACAGCTGAGCCTTGAAGTACTCCAGGGTGATAGGAAAGTAATAACTAAGTGAATCGTCCACTATTTTGTTGCTACACGGATGTGGCTGCTGGAGAAAAAAAAATAGTCAACGTAATTAATGAAGTAGGCAGATCAAATGAATGAAGTTTGACAGGGAGAGTCTGATGCATGACCTTGAGGAAAGCTTTAGAAATATAAATTGCAATACGACGCAAAAATTAAAACAAAATGGAAGTCAAGGCTTTCATTCAAGAAACGGAAGAAATTCTGTGGTGGAACGACTGGAAAAAGTGTGTAAGAGAGGTGGTCGCATTAGAAGCGTTTAAATAGTTGTTTTGTTATGATATTTTCCAACCCTTTGGAGATGATCATCATGAGAACTGTGGAAAGATTGTTGGTACATGGAGGAGTATGGATCACCTTTTCTGGTAAACAGTTAGTGATATGTTATTTACAAGATAATTAAGAATTTTAAAGGAATAAGAGGGGCCTGAAAATTTGAGAAGGTAAACAGGTACAGGTGTAAATTTTTTGACGACGAGAGGCGAGATACCAACATGTCCTGGGCTTTGTGTGGGTGGTCGAGACTGACTGTTCGCTGTGGTAAGATTTTTATTTCATTGTTCACTGGATATCGTGAGGCTGTACTGATTGATATAAAGAGTGATGGCAATACTCCCCCCCCCCCACTCCTATAGAGAACGACAAGGACACACACACACACACACACACACACACACACACAGGCACAAACTAGCAGTACTGTTATTACGGGATTATTTGCTTGCCAATTAGATAACCCCAATGTATGTTACTATAAGGATAGGGTCCATCTACTCTCAGGTAAGGGTACAACAGAGTCACGTTATAACCTGTACACTGCCAGCACAACTGATCTTTTTAGAGCAGAGAAACCCATCACAGATGAATACAACAGGACAAGGTGAGTGGAATATGGTAAGGATGAAAGGTATCGGTTAAATCTAAGGGAGTATTGTGGAAGTGAAACCTAATTGAATAGTGACCGGAAGTAAGCTAGTAACAGGGAGGTTATTCATTCTATATACTCTCGCGGTAGTGCCTCCTCTGCCACCCGAGACTCACAGACTACTCCTACAGATAACAAGAAACAGAAAGAATTGAGCTCGGCTATATGAAGAAAACAGCAGGTAGTAACTGAAGAAAGATTAAGTGAAATAATATAATATTAAGATTAATGATGAAGGAGGATAATGGAGGTCTCATGGTGAGGGAGCTGCTCTCCCCGGCTGCCGCCGCCGCCCGCCAGGTACGTGGGCCAACATGAAGACCCTCAAGGTAATTTAGGATAATTGGCGCGGCTGGCAGGTATGAACCACAGTGACTCAATTTGTTATAATTGCTTATGGCGCTCACTGCTCTGTATTCCTTCGTAGGGACTGTTGCGTTACATTATTAATGATATTTCTAACATGTATTCATCGAAGATTACATGTAAGAGTAATCTGTGAACACAATTACCGTTAACAGAAAGCAATATACGCAAATCGAATTACTTAGGGGTATAATAACATGCCCTTAAGTGCGTTACATATTCTTTGCGCATATGAATATCTGCTGTACAGAAAAATAGTGAACACATATTTAAGTAACGAATGGGACGAGTGACAGTCAACGAGGCAGGTGGAGGTCAATTACAGGTGGTGCTGATGAAGAACGAGTCAACGAAGGTCACATTCCAACACTACACATGGGGGTGAAACAAATTCTCTTCATTGGGGTCATTCATAGTTGATTTTTGCGCTTCCCAACTACACAAACCTTACAGACTCTGCATGAAAGTTAAATTACCCCGAGTATGTTGCAATTACTGTAAAACACCGGACAATAAACCTGACCTTGGTTTGTAACGGATCCTCCACTCCATGGCTCCTCACAGTCTTTCATGGCAGTCCATCACCAAGGTTCAGATTTAACGTTTGTGAGACATACGAGTATATCGGCAGACTATTTGTTAAGAAGAGAGAGAGAGAGAGAGAGAGAGAAAGAGAGAGTGTGCGTGTGTATGTGTGTGTAGCAAATGTTACCAATCCGATGTGGGGAGAGAGTTTCTAATAGTTACCCAAGTTGACTATATACAGTATATTCTGCGCATGTTTCTTGTCATAGGAAAGCCGAAACACACAGACTATCATCGCTTTGTTAAGTACATATCTTCTGTTGTTCATATCCAGCCCCTCTAAAATGACCTTGGCTATTTCAAGTGACATCAAGTTGACTTCAATAATTGACCAATCATGTCTCTGTTTGTCAGGTAAATCATGTTTAAAAGCCGATTAATGGTAGCACGATCAGATTATATGCAATCAATTCTCTACGATAATCCATACACATTAAAAACAACTTAAAATTAACCACTTCATGTCTGTGACGGTTGTTCCCGCGCTGATCACGGCCAAACAGTTGAAATATAATATACTGTGAAATTCTTCATATTCTATTATGTATTTCTCAACTATTCACAGATTTTCTTAGAGTCCTATA
Organism: Homarus americanus; assembly: GCF_018991925.1. Taxonomy (NCBI): domain Eukaryota; kingdom Metazoa; phylum Arthropoda; class Malacostraca; order Decapoda; family Nephropidae; genus Homarus; species Homarus americanus. The sequence goes on from NW_024743709.1 coordinate 14,824,745, forward strand.
TTTTCTATCCAGTTATTACTCTGTTGGTAATATTGTGTTTCATATTTACTTATATATGGTGCTTTATCGTGCTATATATTCACTAAAACAGTCTCGAAACTGGGATCAAATGGACGGTGCTCGTTTGTTTAGGGACAGTAAACACCAGTGATGCGAAGCGAATAACTGGAACTCTTTGAGTCCTTTGTGTTCCCTACTGGCGCGTGCACACACACACACACACACACACACACACACACACACAACTATGACAACTACTTTGCTGTCACTCGGAATCGAGTATGACGATCATCCAGCTATGATACAATGTGATGAACTTATGAGTTATTAAGGACGTCACCTTCGTTGGTGAGCTCTGAGGTGATTCTTGAGGCCGATACGAGATCGGCAGGACCGTCCAAACATATTGCACGTGGGGGGGGGGGCTCCATCTAGTGCGGGAGAGGAGGCGGCAGGGTCTTTCCGGCGCTGGGGCTTGTCTGCCTCGGTATGAAGTCGGGCAAACTCGAAAGTATATTGAGACCTTCTCGTTTGGTGCTCCTCCAAGTGTTACGAGGTGGAGTGATCATCTCCCAGGTGAGAGGGTCGATTTGGCACTTTCTTTCTGGTTTGTCTTTAGACTATCCGCATACGTTTTCCGTTCCCCGCAAGCGTTACGTTTACCATTCATTAGGTGACTGTAAAGAAGCTGCTTTGGCAGTCTACTGTCGTCCAAGCGGGTAACAAGCTCAGTCCAACGTAGTTGTTCATGGATAATGATTGCCTCGATGCTCCTACAGTTGGTGTCAGTGAGAATACTGGCATTTGTTCTCTTGTCTTCCTCGCGAAATCGGAGGATAGAACGTAGACTACCTGTACGATGGTTAAAGTTTTTAAGTTCTTTGAGGTGCCTCCTGTATGTAACACATGTCTCGCTACCATACAGCAGGGTGAGGAGGACCACTGCCCGATACACGTGCAATTTTGTAGATAGTTTCAGCTCCCTACAGCTGAAGACACGGATAAGGAGTCTGCCAAAGGCTTGACATACACATCTGATCCGATATTGAGTCTCTTCATCGATTTCCACGGTGGTGGGCTGGTAGGAACCAAGGTACTGGAAGTGGGTAACATTAGAGAGCTGGATGGTAAGGATGTGGCTGAACCAGGGGCAAGCGAAAAGAGATTTTGAGTCTTACGTGTATTCAACTCAAGACCATAGTGTGCATACTCATCTGCATAGGTGTTCAGAATCTCCTGTAGGTCGCGTTCAGAGTGAGTGAAGAGGGCGAGGTCGTCTTCATACTGAAGTTCAGTAATGGAAGCGGCCGACACCTTTGTTCCTGCCTGGAGTCATCTTATGTTGAAAAGTCCCTTCATCCGGTACTGGATGTTCACCCCACCGGCTAAATTGGCACTGGCACGAGTAAGGAAGGTAGGCATGAAAATGGAAAAGAGAGTTGGTGCCATTGCACATCCTTGTTTTACTCCTGTTTGCATGGGGAAGAACTCAGACTGGGTGCCATTGTGTAGGACAGTGCAATTCATGCCATCGTAGAGTTGTCTCACAATTTCAATGAATTTTGGTGGACAGGCAAAACGACTGAGGGTCCGCCAGAGAGCTTCCCTGTTCACCGAGTCGAAGGCCTTGGTAAGGTCGATGAAGGCTTTGTACAAGTCACAACGCTGTTCTCTGCACTTTGCCTATATCTGGCAGGCAGCAAAGATCACTCCATTGGGGTGACTTGATGTTCTAAAGCCACATTGAGATTCTGGGAGGAAGTTTTCTACCTCAGGAAGATGTCTGTTTAGGGGGATTTGAGCGATAATCTTACAAGATACGGACAGCAGTAAGATTCCATGTTAGTTGCCACAGTCTGACCGGTCTCCCATATTCTTATAAACATTGATCGTGGGGGATTTATTCCTTCTCCCATAATTCTACAGGAAAGAGTGGAGACGTCTGGTAAGCTGAGGTCGTCCTGCTTTATACACCTCGGCTGGGATTCCATCAGGTCCTGTGGCTTTGTTATTTTTCATCTACTCGATGGCAGTAGCTATCTCATCCAGGCATGGGGTTAGCTGAGGTGGGTCAGCTATGGGTGCTTAGGAATCTGCTGGGTATTCAAGACATCCATATCGGTGTTTCGGTTGTGCAGCAAATGGTAGTGCTCTTTCCTGCACTGATGGATGCCTTCTTCGTTTTTGATTAGGGAGTTATTGTCGGATGAGCGGAGGGGTGACACGCCATGGGTAGTTGGGCCATATATTTTTATAGCAGAATTTAAAAATTCATGTATCTTGTGTTGACCAGCAAATTTTTGCATTTCACACGCTTTATTTTTCCACCATTTATTCATTTTTCTGCGAAGTTCTCGCTCAACTGCCAAATTCTTCTCGTGGAAGGAATCAACTTTGGTCCGAGACTTAGGGATGTTCCGCCAGTCGATGAAAGCAGCACGTTTACTATTGACGAGTTCTTCAATTTCCGGGTCGTTTTCATCAAACCAACCCTGGTGTTTTCTTTGAGCTGGCAGAGGGTCTCGTTGCAGGGTTTTGTGATGACTGCTTTGGTGGAACTCCATTCGGACTGGGATTTTGATTGTTAGTTGTTGGGTTGTTTATCAGTCCATCCTCGAGCTACTGTCTGAAAGCATGTGCCACCGTTGGCTCCTCCAGTCGCTTGGTGTTTAAGCCTCTTCTGGAGCTTTGTTGCCTTCGTTGTTTTGGGGCGACGTAATGGCAGAGTTTGGCTCCTACTAGCCGATGATCTGCATCACAGTGGTCTGAACCACACATGGCTCGAGTGATGAGAACATCTCGGCGATCTCTTTCTCTAAAATGATGTTATCAATGAGATGCGAATGTTGGGATCGTGGGTGTTGCCAAGAACCTTTTAACTTGATCGGCCTGGCTAAACAAGCTGTTCCTGATAGTGAGGTTATTTTCAGCACACTTTCTGAGGAGGATTAAGCTGTTGGAATTACACTTGCCTACTCAGTTTCTCCTTAGGGATAGAGGTTAGCACTCTGTCAAGGTCGGCGTAAAAGGCCTCCTTGATGTCATCCTCTGCTTCCAGTGATGGTGCGTATGCACTGATGAAGAAGGCATGACGTGAGTCATTCAGTGTGACTCGGTGCGTCATGAGACGCTCGTTGATCCCAACAGGTATTTCAGTTAGCTTATATATGATGGATTGGCGAATGGCAAAGCCAACACTGCAAATGCGGTTCCTCTCCATAGCAAGCTGACCCTTGTCCAGGAACCGGACTCACTAATGGCTGCTATGTCGATGTTATACCTAGACAGTGCTTTTGCCACATGGGCGGTTCTTATTTTAGTGACGCTCAGTATCCAAAAGGGTCCTGATTTTTCATGCAGTGACCATAAGAGGTTGTATAGTTTGTTTTTGCTTTGATCTGTGATAATGTTTTCGATCGCATTAGAATGACCATACTGGGTGCAGTTGCCCAGTCATTTTTATTAATTTAATTTTCTTTTTCTTTTGGCATGCTATATTTAGGGTGCCTTTTCTAGCCCCTTCCCCATCTGGGGTGAGAACAGTCGCTCCTGGAAAGGGCTGCTCAGATCCCAGTGCATAAATACCATTTTATCTATGCCACCCATGTGCAGAGTTGTGACTAGAGATTTCTGGCAGTCATCTCTGCCTGCCCCATCGCCACTCGTTTGTCGCCATAGGACTTTTGGGGGTATAGGGGTTTTGATGATAATGGGATGTATAATGAGCTGGATGTTGGCTGTGCGTGAGTTGGCTGGGGAGAGGGAGAGTTGTAATGGACTGCCGATAACCCACATTGTTGGGTTTTGCCTTTGTAGCCTATCCATCCTGCAGTGCCTTCATCCGCCGGTTTAGTCATTGAGTTCCCAAATTGGTCACTTCTTTTGCCTATACCACCGTTGGGGTTTTATTGGAGCTCTGTAAGCATGTCTGCCTGATGAGGGGCTCCAGCCATAGATTTTTCGTTTAAGGATTACACCCGTAGCCCTATACCTACCAAGGTTAATCCGCACAGCAGCAGGGAAGTGGTTGGTAAGTGCCAGGACGTGTCCACATGCTAGTGGGCCTATGCTCCGTCCCTCTGGGGACCATTGCTGCTCCTAGATCCCCTGCTGGTCTAGCCTGGGCCCACGAGGCACCCAGTTACCTTGTGTTGCCAAGAGGAGGCACAGCAGGAGTCTTCATGGTGAAGAGGGTGTGTACTGACTGGGGAAGACTTACGTAAGGTTGCTTCCATGTTCACCATGACGGCTAGCCAGCGGCGGTAGCTCAGAGAGGAAGCAAGCAGTGTTTACACCTTAACACTAACATAATGCTACCATATTAGACGCACTGTACCACCCTGTGTGTGCCCCACACACACATGTGTAGATGATCAAAATGAAAAATATTACCATCACTATTCAAATATCGAAATGTTTAAACGCATGGCAGCAGGAAACATAAATCCTATCTGTTCTCAGAGCTACTTGTTTGTAGGCGACGTTAATAGTATCCTTATGAGAGCCAAAATTACCAGTGTCTTGCTAATTACGACCACTGAAAATTTTATAGAATTTACTCGAGTCGGGGTGACTCAGACATCTCCCGTAACCAGGTGAATTTTTGTAGTGTTTAAGAGGTTACCCAAATTCACAGTTGACATGGAGCTATCAACGTTTCCTGTTAACATTTACAACTCCCAAAACAATATCATACTTACTCTAAACCCCCTTGATGGTAACTAACTGGTGAAATGAATTCACCAATAATATATAATCCAATCCTACATAAGGGTAAGTAAATAAGGAAAGCAGGTTACCAGCTTGCCGGTTTCCTGCGCCGACCATCGACGGCAGTCAGCGTTGGTAGGTGGACACAGAGGACGTAGGTATATGCTGGTATATCTGCGAGTTATGGTCCAGCTGCCGTCCAGTAAAGATGTCTAGTTCGTCGTCTGACGAAGATTTTATTTTGCTCGATAGTGCTTATGCAAAAATCAAGAGAAAAAATGGAATACATGAAATCAGTCGCGGTAGAGAAAATTACGGTGACTATCACCATCTCTTTACTGAGCTAAAAGGGGACCGAGTGGGCTTTTTTTTTGTTTCAGTATATGAGAATGACTTTGGAAACTTTCGGCTACATTTTGAAGAAGGTTGAACATCCTTTGACGAAACATGGTGGAACTGGCACACCTCGCACAACTAGCACCACCTCATAACACCATCTGTGAGGGAATTACTACTCCAAGCGAGGTCCCTCATAACACCATCTATGAGGGAATTACTACACCACGTGATGCCACTCATAACACCATATGTGAGGGAATTACTACACCACGTGATGTCCCTCATAACACCATCTGTGAGGGAATTACTACACCACGTGAGGTCCCTCATAACACCATATGTGAGGGAATTACTACACCACGTGAGGTCCCTCATAACACCATCTATGAGGGAATTACTACACCACGTGAGGTCCCTCATAACACCATATGTGAGGGAATTACTACACCACGTGATGTCCCTCATAACACCATCTATGAGGGAATTACTACACCACGTGAGGTCCCTCATAACACCATCTATGAGGGAATTACTACACCAAGCGAGGTCCCTCATAACACCATCTATGAGGGAATTTACTACACCACACCACGTGAGGTCCCTCATAACACCATCTGTGAGGGAATTTTTCCCACGGAGTCCTCATAACACCATATGTGAGGGAATTACTACACCACGTGATGTCCCTCATAACACCATCTGTGAGGGAATTACTACACCACGTGAGGTCCCTCATAACACCATATGTGAGGGAATTACTACACCACGTGAGGTTCCTCATAACACCATCTATGAGGGAATTACTACACCACGTGATGCCACTCATAACACCATATGTGAGGGAATTACTACACCACGTGATGTCCCTCATAACACCATCTGTGAGGGAACTACTACACCACGTGAGGTCCCTCATAACATCCTTCTGTGAGGGAATTACTACACCACGTCAGGTCCCTCATATCACCATCTGTGAGGGAACTACTACACCACGTCAGGTTCCTCACAACACCATCTGTGAGGGAACTACTACACCACGTGAGGTCCCTCCTAACACCATCTGGGAGGGAGTTACTACACTACGTGTTAGCTATTCAACACCTACATTAATCTGTATGTTCACTGTATGTTCCTTTACCTTTCTCTAATGAAGGGTTTTGTTAAACTACCAATGTATGTAATAAGTCATTTATGTCCAGTGTATATTTTCAGCCTTCGGGCTGCAGAACTTTTTCAATAAACCGTTCATTATTATTATTATTATTATTATTACGTCGACCTTTGCGGGCAAGCGAGACAACAATGTTTTATTCATTCCGGTAAACTTGTCATCGCGGGCAAACAGTGTCGACAGGCTTCGACTTGCTTCTACTGTGTGCGGCCGCGCTTCGTAGCATGGTCACATTCATGACGCTTGTCAGCGCCAGTCGGTGATGGTAACCCGCAGGCGGGTAAGCTGCTTTCTTTGTGTTCTTACCCTTAGAAGGGGAAAAAAATTACGAGTATCTATTATGTTTCGTAAGTAATCAAGTTTTTCTTTCCTTGTTTCATAACATACGCAGGGAACGCCAAGTAATTGCTTCCACGAACCTGATCAAGGCAAGTAAGCTGAGACATTCATCAGACATAAACACTGTAACAAAATTGAGAAGGCAAATATAGTTATGCTGTTTGCATTTGCAATAACATCAAGGAACATGAAATGAAAACCTAGAATTCCACGAACTCTCCATCCAGCGTACTGGCATAATAAAAAGAATAAATTAATTATATTCACGTATCTTGCGTCTCCTACAGCACACACACACACACACGCACACACGGAGGAAAAGTTGCTGTTCTAAGAATCACACAACAGGTCCAGCTAATATAACAATATAACATCCTCCTCGTATCTCCTCACACGTGTTGCTGTCATGTGTTGCCTTTAGTCTCCCACGTGTAGTGCAGTTTGCACTGTATGTATAAACGTAATATCAAACAATAAAAGCAACTGCCGCGAGCATCTCATCTTCGCTAAAACGCAATTAAACAACAACAGCAGCGTAACACTAATTCCTAGTAATCTTTGACCTAGGATTTTAAAATTAACTTGGTCAATCTTGTGATACTAACCCAAGTTCAGCTGAGATACATCTCCTTTTGACAGGATTTTTTTTATTTGTATTTAAACCATGCGGACTGACCCGGACTCACTCACTCAGACTAATTACAAATCACCGTCTTTCCCTGAGAAGGGGGAGGGGGAAGGGGAGGGGGATGAGGAGGAGGGAGCAATACTATTAACCTATACTCCTATACTATCCGCCTAAGGAAAACAAGAAATAGAAACAATGCTCACCTAGAGGACAGTCTATAACAGACGACTGGACTAGCATTAAACACATTTTTAAATAAAATCTAAAAAAAAATCTTTATGATAAGAAATCGAAACAGTCACGAACCCTCTCCTGGTTGTGTGAAGAGCCTTTGTTGGCGGGGAGTAAGAGTGATGTCTGTATATGTGGTAAGTACTGCCGCGACGAGCCTCCCTTCGCTTTACACCTACTGTAGAGCCTCACAAACAGTGCCTCAAAGTATCTAAAACATGTTGGAGAGTAACTGCCTCAGGCGTGACATGGATGCTGCTGTCTCCCCGCCACCAGTGAGAAATCAATAAGAAGCGTCTCTTTAACCCACTAGTTGCAACGTGGAGTGTCTAGAGACCGCTGGTATACCCTGCGATGTCTGTGGCTTATGACGACATATGAGCTGGAATGTTTATACGCTCAGGCTTTAGCGCCAATGGGATTAACTGATCATAGACAAAACATAAAATCTTACGTTGTATAACAATGACCAACCATTGTCTCAACATGGCATCCTGGCAGCAGCTATCTGGCTCGATACACCACATTCTCGACATAATACTTCAAATACCGCCTACCTGCCACAATGCAGAAGCGTAAACACGCTAACGAACCACAGCACAAACCTGGGGAAGAGATATTAGCACAAACTGCCGGTTCTTAGCCTTGCTACATTCCACGTCCATCGCTGCCTCAGCGGAGGATGAAGCCACACTGGAGTCGTTGTTTACCTCCGTGTCTTATATCTTGGTATACACGATATATCCCACTGAACATCACACACTCCCATGGACTCAATAACTCTCACATCACACACCGTAATTATTATTGAAGTTTACCTTATTCTGAAATGCACACGAGGACCTGTTGAGTTGTGAGACTTAGCCGTTCCAGAGGACGAGAGAGCCAGGCACGTCGGCACCCACACTGTTGTTGAAACTTGACAGAAGTTGGAATAATTAGTACCGGCGCCTCGGTCTGACGAGACTACCTAACTGCGCCGTGTGTGATACATGTATGGATGCGAATATAATTACACACACACACACACACACACACACACACGTCACCATAGACAATAAACTAAATTGGAAACCACACGTCAGTGAAGTTGTCAAATCCTCCAGTTTCCGTCTCCACCTCCTCTGCCGACTCAAGTCCCTCGGAGTTCCTGCACCCGAGCTCCTCAGTGTTTACTCAACATTGATACTTCCCAAGCTCATCTTGCCTCCCCTACCTGGTCTTCCTCCTTAATTGCCACACAACGTAAACACCTAGAAAAAGTGCAAAAGAGGACATGCAAGAGTATTCTCTCCCCTTCCTACTCCACATATCAAGAAGTGCTGAACACACTGACCCTCTTGGCTCTCACTGACCATCGCCACGATCTCATCTGCAAATTTGGTGAGAAGCTTCTGCACCATCCTCGACACCGGCTCCTACTACCACCCAAGATCCCTCGCACGAGAATTGCTGTTCGACACCACAACCGCATCCAGCCCATATGAGCACGAATTGATCGCTATAAGAACAGCCCCGTCCCAACCATTGTAAAAATTATCAATAACTTGTAATCAATCAGTGTATTCACTCCCAGTCAATCTTACCTCTTTGCACTGTCACTATGTTGAAATGCCCTGTAGTATGACCCTCTCCGCACTTAGTTATTTTATATCATATTTGTATCACTTAATTACTTGTATATTATTTGTAAATCAAGAGACCCATTCCCCAATTATGTAACTGTATATTTTCAGCCTTCCGGCTGCCATGCTCTTTCAATAAACCGTTAATTATTTATTATTTATTATTACACACATTGAAGGTCCAAGCTGTTTTCCAGAATATTTCATCCAATTTTCAGAATACTTTTACTGAGTTTTCACTCAGCCACTGGCCCATTACACCTACTTGTTCAATGTTTACCATCCCATAAACAAGACAAGTCTGACTTGTGGTTTATTACCTTTCCTTAACACATATTATTCATCAAGGAAGTTTTCTATTATCCCTGAAAGCTCATCCATATTCCCTCGCTTTGCACGTTCTGATTTTCTTTATGTAAAGATAAACTACACAAATAAACAAAGTCAAAAAAGACAAAAAAATTTCCTTCACTCATTAATCTCCTTAACACTGTGCCTGGGTAGGTGAGAGGATAACAAGGCCAGGAGGTCAGTTGGATCACAGCCTTTAAAGATGAAGGCTGAGCTCCCGCGGTTCAAGAAATGGAGCATATTTCTTGATAACCTCTGTCTTACTGCAAAATTGTCGCCCATCTAACCTAACCTAATCTCTCAAAGGTTCTGGGAGAAGGGTAAAAGCATATGGTGGAATTGAGTTGTCTATCAGTATTATTCAAGTCCATCGAGACGGAACATCTTGCAGGAAACACAGTCACATGGGAGATAGTCAACACGTTCCTTGCACTGCCAGTATAACCTGAGCCCAGCAGGCAAAGAGGCCGCAAAAGTGAAGGTGAAGGTACAACATGAGAATACCTAATCCAGGAAAGGTTTTTATAGACAATAACAAATAATACGAAAATTGCAACAGCAGGAGAACATAATAACTAAGAAGAGTTGAAATTACGCAAAATAATCCACACATGCACAAGCTTCTCTCCACAAAATAGTAAGACATAATATACAACCAAAAGGCAAACGCAAAATCAAAGAACTCTTCATCTAGAAAAATATAGGATTATAGATGATCACCCCTTAAGAGTTTGTGTTGAAGAGGGAGGTAGTTAAGTCTCAGGGCAGTAATATGTAAACCTCAAAATTCTAGCGTGGCTCAGCTAGTGAGTAAGCTGTCTACCAATATTATTTGTTTACCCTTCATTATACAGTACCCAGGCTCAGACAACACTGCGATCATCACAACTACTTTTAACAAACTATCATTAATAATTTTTAAAGGGATATTAGAAACAAGACTCGACCCCCCTCCCCCCGGACGACAAAATTATTGTAGAATGACTCATCAGATACAGTCTCCCATCAAAGAACCCTGAGACTCGGGGACCTGTGAATACGATACATCTCGCAGTGTGCCATCTATGGACCCAACTATTGGTGATGTCTCGGAATCACAGCTTCTCGAGTCTCAGGTCGGAGGACTGACAGGACTATTCCGTGACTGTAACTTCCCATATGCTGACACGCTAGAGCGAAATTTAAAGAAAAATAAGCGTTATATGATACACATAGTTAATTTGTTGGTTACAGGTACAGCAACTAACTGTTTGTCAAACTTTCTTGAAGTAAATCACATACGGCAGTTTTTTCTTCACTCTGTGTGTAGTTTTCATTTACAAATAACCAGTGTTTAGTAAATTCAGCGGCCAATAGTATGAACTGTACAGTACCTGTATAATCATGGAGGTTGTTGCAATAGTTAACATTAATCGTATAAGACAGAAACAATGGTGATGCTTAAGGAGTGATGGAGTTCCTGCACGACAACGAGCTTGTGATAAGTTTAATCATCCGGCTAGGCTGTAAAACGTAACTAACGGCTTTGCAAAATAGGAATAACTCTTCGTTTTATTGTTATAACTTAATGGATCTTCATTCAATATAATTCGATTTACTCGCTCTCCCCGAGAGAGAGAGAGAGAGAGAGAGAGAGAGAGAGTAATGCATGAAGGCACAGGAGATGATGCTGTGTACAGTGCTAGTACCAGATATCTAACATCAGTATGGTGGTGGTAAAGCTGGCGAGGATGGCACACGTATGTAACGAAATGTGTTCTTTACGCTACCGAGAGAAAAGCTTAAGTAGGTCACAAATGATAAACTGACAGCTGAAGGTAGCGGATTTATGCTTGGTCGTAGGTGTGCATCTATCAGATCACTTTCACTACACTAGCTCAGATGACGCTGGTATAGGAAAGGAGTAAACTTGTTTGACTTTTATGGCTGTGTAAAAGCTACCGGGTATAAGATTTAATTGTAAGGAGCTACAGCATGGATAAAAAACTATACGGTACAGTGTAGAAGGTAAGTTGAGAAGGATGAAGGTAATACGGTGCAGTGAATAAATGAATGTAGAGTTAAAGTACCAAGAGAATGCAGCTGGGGTCAAGGGAAATAAGTAACTGAGACGTACACCGAAAAATATAAAAATTAAAGTACTAAGTGTGGACTTAATTGATGTTAGAGAAGCATGATGGCAGAAAAATCTTTGACTTTTGAACGAATTTTATTGTCAGTTGTTATCAGTATAGGGAGTGTGGGATACCTGAGGACATTTCTCCTTTTCCTCGTCTTACTACTACCGGTTTCCGACCCCACCAACGAGATAATGCCAACGTGACTCCTACATTCAATGAATATATAAGTTAAGATTTGCTACGTCAATTTTATGCGACGGAAATTGTACCACGGAAACTTGGGAACGGAATATTAGATTTGGCTGCTGTTTGTCTGACGCGCACGGACATATGCATGTATGTAATAATAATAATAATAATAATAATTAACGGTTTATTGAAAGAGCTTGGCAGCCAGAAGGCTGAAAATATACAGTTACATATTTGGGGAATGGGTTACGAATTACAAATAATATACAAGTAACATAAGTGACACAAATAAGACATATAATAACTAGATGGGGATCAGCTCAAAACTACAGTTCATTTCAACATAGTGACAGTGTAAGGAGCAGTGTTTACTGGGAGTGAATACACTGGTTTATTACAAGTTATTGATAATTTTTACAATGGTTGGGACTGGGCTGTTCTTATAGCGATCAGTTCGTGCACGTATGGGCTGGATGCGGTTGTGGTGTCGAATATGTATGTATGTATGTGTGTGTGTGTGTGTGTGTGTGTGTGTGTGTGTGTGTGTGTGTGCGTGCATGCGTGCATGCGTGCATGCGTGTGTGTGTGTGCTGCTATATGGCAGTGAGACTTGCGTCACATACAGGAAGCACCGCAAGGCACTTGAAAACTTTCACTAACGTAGTCTACGTTCCATCCTCCGAGATTGCTGGGAAGACAAGAGAACAAATGCCAGTATTCTTGCTGACATCAACTGTAGGGGCATCGAGGCTACCATTATCCATGAACAACTACACTGGACAGGCCATGTTACCCGCATGAACGACAGTAGACTGCCAGAGCAGCTACTTTACAGTCACCTAACGAATAGTAAACTTAACACCGGGGGCAACTGAAAAGGTATAATAGTCTTATGACAAACCTGAAAAAAATGCAAAATCGACCTCCTCACCTGGGAGACTATTACTCCACATCGTAACGCTTGGGGGAGCACCGCACGAGAAGGTGTCAATACTTTCGAGTTAGCCCGACTGCAAACCGAGGCAGACAAGCGCCAACGCCGGAAAGGCGGTGCCACCGCCCCGCACTAGATGTAGCCCTCCTCCACATGTGCAACGAATGTGGACGACCCTACGGGTCCCGTATCGGCCTCTTTAGACACCTCAAAACTCATCAACCTATGTGACATCCTTAATAACTCATACCATTGTATCATAGCTGGATGATCGTCATACTCGATTCCGAGTGACAGCAAAGTAAGTAGTAGTAGTAGTGTGTGTGTGTGTGTGTGTGTGCATATCTGCTTATGTAATTTGCGGGTGTAGTCCATGTCTTTCGGCCGTAGGCACAATTGGGCCTTTGTGTACTTGAATGCATGTGTCTTTGTGTGTATGTGCACAAGTGTTCATGAATGTGTTCGTACATGACCTGAGTGTGTATGGAGGTTCATGCTTGTGAATGTGCACGTGAGTTTATGAGGTATGTATGTGCGAGTAATCTACATGGTTACAAACATGCCAGTGTATAAATCGATAGAAGTATGTACAGTACATTAGTTTGTCATTCCTTGTTAACATAAGCCTGTAAGTGATGAGCGCATCTGTGAGCCAGAGTGTAAATAACAGCAAAATAAAATCATTTTGACAACGGTAAATTAATACCACGAAAGCAATAGTAATATAAATCCACTAAATTAACAGTAAAATAAAACCTAAAACAACAGAAAAAGTGTTAACATCTGAGACAGGACTGACCACACAGGGTTAAAACACATTATCCGAAACCTCTACCAATACAGGGTTCAGTACTACTGGACCGCCTCGGGTTATTTCATGATTTTTTTTTTTACTACGATATACATACAAATATAACACATAAAAAGCATAAAGACGCGAATTTCCTCCAAGGGCGATTGATGGAATGTTTCTGAGAGAGAGACGGAGGGCGTTAGGCAGCAAATTCCAAGAGGACAAAACAACCATCTTCTCGAAAACTCAAGATACTAATGACCTCAAGCCACTGCCTCTTCCCTTACTCCCATCATCTAATGAAACCATTAGAAAAAAAAAATAAACTTGGGAGCAACATAGAATGATACCATTTGCGAAACAGAATGAGAAAAAAAAGTAAAAAAAAAAAGGGAGAGAAAATGGTAAATGAAGAGGATTAACACGAAAAGAATTGGGCTAGAAAATTCTTGCAAGATAAAAAAAAAGGACGCGACAAAACAAGAGAAAACGGACGTCAGTGAATGTAAATGAACCAAGCAGGGAGAACAAGATAAAGCACGAGAGAAGAAAGACAGGGAAGGAGGAGGAGACAAGAGAGGGGGGAGAAAGAGAAATAAGAGGGGAGGTGTATAAAGGAGTGGTGAGAAATAAAAAAAGAAGGGAAAGGGTGGAAAGAGAGGGGAAGGAAAAGAAAAGAAAGAGGGTAGAAGGAGATAACAGAGGGAAAAGAAGGAGAAAAGAGAGGGGAAAAATAAGAGAGTGAAGGGAAAAGGATAGAAAAGAGAGCAAGAAGAAAAGAGGGTGAGGGGAAAATAAAAGGGAGGGGGAAAAGAAATACAAGGGGCTAGTGAGGACGGGGGAACAGTAGTATCAACCTTGGGGGTCCAACTACGACCATCTTCCACTTCCCCCTGGCTCCCTCTACTTCCCCTGGGCCACACTACACATTAAGCTGAATTAATCTACATAAGTCCAGGCAGAGTGAGGGCGACCCTGGGAGCACACCAGGGATGACTATATGAAACAGTGATTCCAAAGGAGCATTGCCCATGGCTGAGAAGTTTATTGTGCTGTACGACGCTCAGAGCTGTTTGTGAGGAGTTACTGTACGTGTACAATGTGTATGTATGTATGTATGTATGTATGTATGTATGTATGTACTATAAAATTTTATTTATATGCAGATATTCATTTGTGTGTAATATATATTATACAATGTCGTAGGATAACTTCTGAATTGCCTTACACATCAGCATACATAGCTTATGTAATGTGCAAACGTTATTTTATTTATTTTTTAATCTTACCATCCTGAACAAGTTAGTGAATTAGGAGGCAAAACACATGCATGTATCTTTTATATATGTATGTATATATATATATATATATATATATATATGTGTGTGTGTGTGTGTGTGTGTGTTCCTTAATGTACTTCTGATAGTCACGAAAAAGTTAACACAGCAGGGAACACAACAGAGACCGTCCTACTGGAACTCTCTTACGGAATATTTGGAAAAATTAGACACACTCAGACGCCTGCTCTTATATCTCAGAAAGAGTCGATACCAAGGGAGAATAAGTAACAAATTTCTGACACGGTTTTACAATATTCAACACTTAATATGATAATAAGTTTGGTGGGGTGAACCTCCATTATGGCCGGGTAATGTATTCCTGCCTCGAGTGAGAACAAAGTACTGTACATACAATAAGAGGTTCAGCAAATTTGTCATTATCTTTAGACCAATTTTTTTGTAATTGGTTAATTTCTAAACAACCTACAATGTTGCCAACTGTTAGGTGATGAGGCACAACTTTCTCTCTCGAGGTAAACGTAAAAGGTCTTGATGTATGTGACGGGGAGATAAGGTGAAAATATTTTTTTATAATCAACCGGATGTAAACAGAATTGATTTTACTCTAATCTTCGTCGTTAATGAAAGGTTTTCTTGCCCAAACCAACATTCCCATCACCTCTGGTACTATGCAAATTAGGGGATAACGTTGTACTTTTGTGTAGTCACGTACAGTACATTCATTCATAAATAAATGCAAAGTTATTAACACAGGCACAGCCATGTGCTCATTTGCGCGCGCGCAGCACACACACACACACACACAGCCAAGTCCCAGCCATTGTAAAAATTATCAACAACTCGTAATCAACCAGTGTATTCACTCCCAGTCAATCTTACATTTTTGCACTGTCACTATGTTGAAATGCCCTGTAGTATGACCTTATCCCCACCTAGTTATTGTCACATTTGCATCACTTATGCTACTTGTATATTGTTTGCCAATCAAGTGACCCATTCCCCAATTATGTAACTGTATATTTTCAGCCTTTCGGCTGCCATGCTCTTTCAATAAACCGTTAATTATTATTATTATTATTATTATTATTATTATTATTATTATTATTATTATTATTATTATTATTATTATTATTATTATTATTATTATTATTATTATTATTAGCAAACACACATACACACACACACAGACACACACACACATGCAAAACTTGAAGGTAACTTCCATTAGTCAGTCTTTTCTTGCGTAGTAAAATATGGAAATACGTCCTTGTGTGTGTGGAGACCCAGAGCAAGTCAAAACATTCGTGGTGGTGGGGGGGGGGCGAGAAGTGGAATAGAGGTTGAGTGAGACAACAGGCGGTGTACTACGCACATCCACTTTCCGTGTCTCAAGGCTGACATAGGGTCCTTCCAGAGTACCGGCACGGAGGTTCTCAGCATGAGACACAGAACCATAAAATAGGCCAGATTACATTAACATTTTTATAAGATGGAGCAGTGTAAAGAGTAGTCGTGTTTTTGCTTGTGTTAGATGTCCCAGAGCAAAGCTACTTCCCAGTTTACTCTTGTTAGGGATGGGTGGGATGTTCTCTTGGGGGTAAAGTTATGTTTACAATAGTTTGCTTTCCTCCTCCCTCCACTGTGAGACAAGATGAGTGGTTACTTGGCTTGGGGAAGGATGAAGGGTCGTTATTTTACTTCCTGACGTCAGCCGTAAGCTTTACACCTTTATTGACAAGACTATTCTGCCCATCTCATTGGTTAAGTCGGGTCATGGCACTACGGGAAAGGAGGCCAAAACTATCAACCTCATCATACCCACAACCCTATCATAACCCTTATCCTATCATACACATAACCTATTATACGAATACCCCATCATACCTATATCCCATCATACCCAAATGGCCATACCCCATCAAGCTCATACTACATTATTCCCTCAACCACATTAGGTCTCATCTCCAATCATTCTCCTGCTTTATCGTACTCGAGAGTTACCATGCCAACCAGTCAACCCATGTATATTGTACTGTACCTCCAGCACATCCTCCTGTTGTTTCTTCTTCCACTACCTGAATTTCTATAACCCTTCACGCCTCGTTCACCGTACAGCCACCGACCTCCCAAGCCTCGGTACTCTCCAACTGGTTCTCTAATATCCAGGTGGTAATTGGAGATACATGTATCCTGTCTTAAGTTGTGTGTGTTAGGTGAACAGAGGAACATGTGGATGAGGGACTGGATTGAGTTGTACGTATTTCCCACTTGGACGAATACTATCTGGACGATTGTCCATTTTATGCGATTAAATTTTAACCTAACCTAATTTAATCTAACTAAACCTCAATATCTAACTTAAACAGACCTAACCTAGTTTAAAGAAACCTAACACAACCTTGACAAATCTAACAAAACCCTACCTAAACAAACCAAACCAAACTTATTCTAATCTAAGCTAATCGATTAAGTTGGATTGCAAAAATCCTGTAAACAAGACGATTGTCCACGTGTGATGGAACAATTCGACAACCATAGTTTGAATATACAGTAAGTCACGCTGTCTACCTCGCCTCATCCATCACACTGCAAACAGAAAACTAGAATCGTCTGCAAATACCTTAATACCATGCAACTTGCTGCACAACCCTTAATATGAATTAATAGTCTGCCGGATGTCCAAGGTCGAAACCAGTTTAAGTATGTTATTATGTTCCATCAACTATTATGCAGGACAATTTATGTGGTGATTCAGAAATACAAAATATATTAATGTCTTGCTTTTTTTAATTTTGGTTTTGTTATAGACTTTGTATGCTTAATCTCTCCGGGATAAACTTAATTTCGTTGATGATTTTACCTCTTCACTAAATGTAGCTCTGTTCCCCGTCTTGAGTATCTATCACTTAAGTCAAATTTTTATATTTGAATAAACTATAATCCCGTTTTATCACTCTTAGTCTGTCTCTTACACTTGACAGAAACAGACAACTTCTTTTTCCACGAAAAAAAAAAGAATTTGTTGCCTCACAAAGATTTCTCCAGTAAGTCACAAATCTGAAATTTTTACTTATCCTATTTTTTAAACTTTAACCTAACTGAGAAGTTTTACTATTAACCACAGTGTAACTGTAGTGATCTTCTGGTACTGTATATTACGAGGTGCCACTATGACCTTGGCGTGGTGGCCGACCAGAAGGACGTCAGGCTGATAGCTCACGTGTCTACCCCTTCAGACACACTCATCACGTCCTCAATATCGATTGTAGAACAACAAATTCCTATTCTAAAAATAATTTAATAATTTCTCTCTATATTACCGTCTATATTTCTGTAATCCGTAGAACAATCTCATGATCAAACACTTTTTTTTTGCTATTTTAATTGTACTATTATCTAAAAATATCAATGACATGTGTAATTACGTTACAATGTTCTTATACGCATTTAGTGCTCACCAACGTTATGTAAACCGCACAGGTTGAAATATAATATAATACCACATTACACGCTTAATACGGTTATGATACTGTAATCCGGTATAACAAGGCTATTACAACGAATTAAAACAGTTTAGCCATATAATTATTACCTCTGGGACATACAAAGCAGAACGTAATAACTTCTCTGCAGTTGTAAATGGGTATATCACGACCTAGATATTCACTCTGGTTATCAGGAACAAATTTCCCAGGTTCTAAACGAGGAGATTTCTTTAACCTTACATCGTCAGAACTGGAACTAATATGTAGCAGCTGAATATCTTCTGTTTTCCATTAATTACAAGTATCGTCATCATCATAAACATTATCATCATTTTTATCATCATAAATATTATCATCATAAATGTTATTATTAATATCATCATCAATTTAAACATTATCGTCACTTATCATCATAATAATCATCACCAACAAAATATATTAATAAATAAAATCACCCAAATCATTACATTCATTATCCCTCAATTCACACCGTAACCAAACCTTTAGATTCCCCAAATTTTGTCTTTCCCAACCCTCATTTTCCTCAATCTTCCTCCACACCAAACCTTCCTTCCCCAAAGCCCTGATATTCTCCAACCTATCCAGTAATCCAAACTTAACCTTCTACAAGCCTAACATACCCATCTACTCCTTCGCCAAGCCTACACACTCCAACTCCTCCCCTACCCCAGGCTTATAACCTTCCCCAACCATTATTTTCCCCCAACACCCTCCCCTACCCATCCTCACCCGGACTCCGCTGAACAACACTTGTAACAAAATCTACAGCAAGTTGTCTGAGTGTTCTATTTTGTAATTTAATTTATTTACAGTAGATTCTGGCAAGATATTCCAAGCAGGGCGGAGTGGCCGAGTGGATGCTTAGAAAAGAAATTCTTTCACAGGCAGACATAAAATTCCTGCTGCAGTTATGCTAAGAAAATGATGCAGAATGGATGCAATCATCATCATCATTTTCATTGTCATCATAACAACAACAACAACAACAACAACAACAACAACACCAACAGCAACAGCTACAACAACACCAACAACAACAACAACAACATAACAACAACAACATAACAATAACACCATAACAACAGCAAAGAACGACAACATAACAACGACGACAACGACAATAATAATAATAATAATAATAATAATAATAATAATAATAATAATAATAATAATAATAATAATAATAATAATAATAATAATAATAATAATAATAATAATAATAATAATAATAATAATAATAATAATAATAATAACCTCACAGCACTAGTCCACCACAGGCAAAACAAAAGTACATTAAAACTCTCGACGTTCCTTTTATTTCTGCTTCTAATTTTAAATCGAATAAAATTTACGATAACGTTTACTTTTTAATTGTTTTCTCCCATATTATTTCTTCTCCCATCTTAGTGTACCTCTAACTTACACTGTTTCTATCCGTATAGCAAACAACTATACGTCCTACCCATATGAAGGAGATACAGTATATGTATTTTTCCACATGTTTCTTCTGACTCTTGCAAAACTGAATTAACAATTGACCATCAACTCAGCCAGCTCTGGGTAGATTAAAACGGAATTTGACAGCCTTGTACCTTAGTCCAATACGCTAATGTCAATATTTTATTTTTTATTATTTTCACTTCTTCCTTTTTGAAGATATCATAGAGGTCAAAGGTAAAATAAAATGAGGGGATGTAAGGAATAGACACGATGCATTTTATTACTTATATTCATTATTATTGTCATCATCACTTGTGGCACTTTCATTATTTCACTTTTACTGTTACATTTCGTTTAGGGGTAGGAAGATTTAAGGTTAGGTTAGGTTAGGTTAGTTCCGGGTCTGTAAATTAACGAAAGTAAAAAATTCTGTGTTGAATTGTGAACAAGTATGTGTACTGGATCGTCAAATGGACCAGTGAACAAGAGGGCTTGATCACCAACTGAAGTACTGATGAACATGAGGGATAGTGACCCGAAATGTGAAACTAACGGGAAAAATTAATCGAACAGAAATTAATTGGCGTGAAAGGAAAGCGGCCATCATAGATATTGGGGCTCACAATGTCGGGTATGGATTAATTCCTGACTACAATATTACTCACCCACTCGTCCACCGCGGAGGAGGAGGAAGAGGAAGAGGAGGAGGAAGAGGAGGAGGAGAGGAAGTAGAGAGAGTCACTTGGTATGGTGGTTCGTATCCCCTCTACGGTATTGGTCATTAAGACATTGTTATTAAAAAATATTACTCCAAATCTTTCATAACAGAAAAGGTCAGTAAATACTTTGAATAAAATTTATCTCTTGCTCCTCTGTACAGCACAAAGTGGTCCGTCATGTTCCTGCAGTTCCCGTGTGGTGTCACAGACGCGGCCCATCACCACCGTTAATTTGAATTTTCTTGTGCCTAAAAAGTCTGCCTGAAATAATACAAGTTATGTTAAAATAACCTAACTTGTGATGGTGGCAGATGTGACGCTGCCTGGTGTACACGTCCGGGTCCTTCCTAAACATACTCCTACTTGTCCACAAAGTTACGTGAGTGAAAAATGATAATCATTACAAATTACTACACTAATGACTGGAAAGCTATAATTGGAAAGGTACTGTAGCTACGTGAAAGACCCGTGAACACACACTTGGTGCTGGGTAATGTAACAAGAAGGATCCCCTGCACCACACGCCCTGGGTGGCCACTCTCAGTTACGACTCGATGAACACTAACTTGTCGTCGTCCGGGAGCTTTACACCCACTCTGGTATGTGGGAATGGCGCTCGTCTTACAGGGCTATACAATTATACATGTACCGACGGACGGCTGTTACCTCGCGAGCACAGCTCCTAGATGTCTTATTCAGTGTATTTTAATTCATAAATGCTCCACTGCCAGAGCTGTAGGCTATTTCACTATAAAAAATTACAGCACGAGTTCTTATCCTCAACACAGACCTCTCTATCTCTCTAAAGCTACCCTCGCCAATAAGACACTGTCAAGGGATGATTTAGTGTAACTATAACATGTTTATCGTACATCAGGAGTGAGCGTGAGTGTAAGGCAGGAGAGTATTTGGACAGTAGTAAGTGCCGTCCCTCGTGAGAACCACAGTGCTCAATACTCCTCGCCCCAGTATTCCGTTAATTAGTTCTGGACAAGTTAAGGATGATGCACTCCAGCCTGCCTGCCTGCCTGCCTCCTCCTTCCTGTGTGACGCCTACTCCTGCCTACCTCTTTCAAACTACTGTTCCCAGTGACGTCTTAAGATCAGTAGTCCTCTAACATATTGAACACAGCGACAGTTTATCTTATTCTTTGATTCATGGTATCTTTTAACAACTATGTAAATTTTTCGATATCACACACAAATACACACACACACACACACACACACACACACACACACACACACACACACACACACACACACACACACACACACACACAAATCATGCAGAGTATACACTATACGTTAATAAATTATTAACCTCCCCCGCCCCTGAAGTCTGGGGTGAAGGTAACCTAATCAGCTCAGGTATGGCTCACAAAACAAAACAAAACCCTCGTCATACGTTATCACTCGACCTTGACGGACCTTCATGGAACAGCCAATAATACGGTAATTCCAGTGACTTAACACAAGTTTACGTAATTACAGGCACATGAAATGTCAAGATCAAGATGCAAGGACAAGGATCTACATTATGACACTAGTCACCAGTTTTTCCAGTGGTCACACAATAATATCACTTATTCTATCGTATATGAAGAAATATGAGATTAATCCTTAACCATATTGTCTTTTCATATTTCATAATACCTTAGTCTTAACCATCTGTACAACGGGTGAGTCGAACAAAGGAAAAATAATGTAGTTTAATAGCACAACAAGTAAATTACACAACCTCAAAATGCAGCAAGTGTAGTGCAAGGACCTTATACCGGAATAAATTATTGTTTATTCAAGAATGTGAGAAGACTTGTGTCTATATTCCTCAAGTATATCAATCGCGGGAATATTAATCAAGTATGGACTACAAGCTGTGGCAGTGCGTTGTGTTGCCTCATGATTGTTAGTAACTTTTTTCACATCTATTAGTGTACTGAAAAATGCCAGTTCTTTTCCCGCTAAATTATTTAATGTCCAAACTCATGTCTTCTTCCGCGATGTATCTTATTGTTTACGTAAACCTAGTGATACAGTATATAACTGGGAGGGCGGCATTGTTATTTCACAAAAATATATTACGGATACAATTTTATAGCAACTTTTTAAAAAATCAATTAAATAAAAGTAAAAGCTACCAAAGGCAGTTTTAGATGTTGTTAATACTCACAAAATAAATATCCACTTACTATATACACATAAGGAGGCCGTTTCTTCATAATTGTTGGTTCTTTTAAGGATAATTTCTTCCTCTACATAATGCTGCATGTGACGAATAAGACTAATGGTCACTCTACCTGGCTGGTCGATCCTCTGGACAAAGCGTCTCCCAAGCTGATACTCACCTGTGAAAAGGAAAAAAGTTGGTCAGTACTTTTAACAGACAGACACACAGACACAGATAAACAAACAGGCACACATACACACATATGTCAAGGAGTAACAGAAGGAAATTGATCTATAATTTCAACTACCACGACCAAAACAAATTTCTTGTCAAATACAGAGGACATGTCGGAGTTTCAGATCTCTACGACCCTCTTTATAACCTATAAATATCGATCCCACATAGAAAATGGCAGCTCGTAACTCCAACAAAGGATATATATTTTGTAAAACAAGCCATACATATGATAATTCTAGATCACAATGGAGGAATATAGATTGGCTGCCACACACAAACCCGATTTTACGATATGTTTCTCATCAGAGATATGCAATGTTCTCAAACATTGCAGCCAGGGACGGCCGTATCGGATCCTGGCTTGACAACAGTAACAAAGCCATTGCTATACCCTGCACCACTATGAAAGAGCTGGTCCATTATCATGCTATCCCTTCTGGTTACTTAGGTTGGCGATCACTCTCTCAGGCAAAGAGAGACTCGACTTAAACAGAACAGCTCGTTAGTCTTATAAGATATGGAAATTCTCAATTCGTAGGTATACACTCGGCCCAAATACGCTACAATATCCAGTAAATATCTGGCACCCTCGGTATTCGGCATAACAATGACAACCCAACATTGGCTTTTCGACTGAAAATCCTTCACGATACGGATGAAACTTGAACCCTATGTGGAATAGCAGGTAATATCTTGGGAGGTTTATGACGGGACATTGACGATGGGATTCAGGCTGTCCAGCTCATCAGCTCAAGTGGTTCAGAAGAGGTGGGGAAGCACTTCGAGAGGTCAGTTCTTAATGATCCGTTGTTGTTTCTCGTTATTCTTCGGGGGCGGTGGCTGATGCAGTCCAGTGTTCTCAGCCTCTCGAGCCATCCGATACTGGAGATTGCTCGGGGCACCATACATTGTCCGGGCTCCTAGAGCCTCCAAGAGGAAGGCTTTGGGCTAGCCAGTATGCCGTACACCAGCTGACACTCCTGGATATACCCTAGACAAAATGGGAGGTTCCTGGATGTATTATAGAATAGCTGAAGATCCACGGATATATCGCAGATTTCCTGGACACTCCTTAGGGCACGGAAGACCAGCTGGAACACCCTGAAAATACTGGTCGCTGATTGAATGCTCCAGTCTGTATAACAAACTGTAGTATTCTGAACTGCATAACCGACACTTGAAAGCTTTTAGATGATTTGCAGTCCAGATAGAGGCTCCTGAGTGCATCACAGACCAGTTAGAGGCTCCTGAGTGTATCACAGACCAGTTAGAGGCTTCTGAGTGTATCACAGACCAGTTAGAGGCTCCTGAGTGTATCACAGACCAGTTAGAGGCTCCTGGGTGTGCCACAGACAAGTTAGAGGATCCTGGGTGTTATCACAGACCAGTTAGAGGCTCTTGAGTGTATCACAGACCAGTTAGAGGCTCCTGAGTGTATCACAGACCAGTTAGAGGCTCCTGAGTGTATCACAGACCAGTTGGAGGCTCCTGAGTGTATCACAGACCAGTTGGAGGCTCCTGAGTGTATCACAGACCAGTTAGAGGCCCTTGAGTATCACAGACCAGTTAGAGGCTCCTGAGTGTATCACAGACCAGTTAGAGGCTCCTGAGTGTATCACAGACCAGTTAGAGGCTCCTGGGTGTGCCACAGACAAGTTAGAGGATCCTGGGTGTTATCACAGACCAGTTAGAGGCTCCTGAGTGTATCACAGACCAGTTAGAGGCTCCTGAGTGTATCACAGACCAGTTGGAGGCTCCTGAGTGTATCACAGACCAGTTGGAGGCTCCTGAGTGTATCACAGACCAGTTAGAGGCTCCTGAGTGTATCACAGACCAGTTAGAGGCTCCTGGGTGTATCACAGACCAGTTAGAGGCTCCTGAATGTATCACAGACCAGTTAGAGGCTCCTGGGTGTATCACAGACCAGTTAGAGGCTCCTGAGTGTATCACAGACCAGTTAGAGGCTCCTGAATGTATCACAGTAGTGAGTAAGTAGAGAATAAGTAAATAGGGAGTAAGGAGCAAGTACACGATGAGTGGAGATTAAGAAAACAAAATAAATAAAAAGTAAACAAGGGTCATGATAGAAGAAAGTAGACAGTGAGGAAATGGAAAAAAGTAGAAAACAAACAGGTAAAACAAAGTTGACAGAAAGGAGAGAACACAAACAAAGAGGATTATGGGAAGACCGGGAGACAGAAAACCTGACAGGGAGATAAAAAGGCAGACAGAAATAAAACGGCAGACAAGGAGATGAAAAGGCGGACAGGTTGATAAAATGGGAGACAGATGAATAACATAGGGAGAAGAGTAAGACAAGGGAAGTGGGAAGATTGAGTAAATAGGAAAAATGAGAAAAATTAAAGTAAGTACGCAAGGGAACAAAGAGGACTCGGAAGTAGACAATAGTAATGCTACAGCAGTACACAATAGTACGCTTTTCTACATCTGGGAGTCTTTGCCTCTCTTATGCTGTACGTTTAAACACAACCAACCATATCGCATAGTTCGTACAGAAAACTTAAGGTCGTCAAGTGTATGCACCACAACCTGACTCTATGTGGAGACACTATAGTGTATTTTTACTACTGCATAAAGCACTGAACGTACTTTTATGGCATACTTTGTCAAAAAATTCCGTGATGAACCTAGTGATATTGGTCTTACATGGATTAGAGGAATGCAATATACAGAACGGTGCAGAGGAGGAGGTATTGTCAGATTAGGTGATGAGAGAGGGGAACTCGACTTCAGTTTCAGATTACAATTAAAACTCTAATGAAGGTTGGTGTGCACGGTCCTCGGATATGGTTACACGCGCCTCCCCTCGACTCCTCCTCGGGTGCAGAATCAATCTATTCTTTTTTTGTATGTCTCCTAACTTCTTCTGTGAGTTTAATGACGTCTTTCGATATCATTTAAGTTAGACACTACTTCATAAAAGTTCAATAACTTCCCTCGCATCATTTTTATGCGCCCAACTTCCTACTCTTAACAAATTGATACATGACAAAAATGTTTCGTCTTTTTTATCAGAAACTTATACAGCTTCATTAAAATGCCAATTAAATTTGAATATTATGGCTAAACAATGTGGGAAACTTTGTAGAAGACTGGTAAGGCCTCAATTATCCAATTTTGAATTTTTTGTAAGTAATTTCAAAACTATGATGAGAAATTAGAAAAAAAAGGTTTCAGCATTTTATGATCATAATTTAGTTACTTTTATTATATTTTGTCTCGCAAACTATACTCCTACACCGTATCAAACACGGGTACCAAACGTTTCAGGGGTCCACAACGTATGGTAAATGTCATTAAGTTTCAGCTCACATTCTTAAAATTATGAAAACGTAACATATCACATTTCTTGATGATTGATTCGGCCCCCTGCGTGTCCGACATACTGTTTATGAAAGAAAACCCCGAATTACCCATGCGCCGTTGCCTGTACTCAACACAGATACCCTCTACCGGGAAAAGATGTTATAATTATTCCATATAAGGTGTTCGATCCCACATGCTCGTCACAGGATTACGTCCGTCAAGTCATTATACAGGAACGTTGAACTGCACTTCTGGAGAAACTTCACTGAAATTCCACGAAATCCTTGACGATAATTATCAACATTTAGTGCAAGATATCTCCCATAAACACCACTGAAAATAGAATTTGGTCTATTATAACATTTTGCTTCGCTTGTCTTTATCCTGTAAGTCGATAATCAACCCAGAAATATATCTTTAATACACTCTTGTACTAATACACTTCTCCATTCAGAGAGTTTCAATATTATTGTCTCGGAAATACGTATAAACAAATTGTGTGCGACAGGTGAGAGGGAGGAGCAGCCGAATATCTAATTCTCTCCCTCTCTTTATATTGGCATCGAATCGAGTTACATCTAGTAAAGTTTTTATTCCAATTCGTCAAATATGATTATCGTCATTGGTTTTGAGTGTGTGTGTGTGTGTGTGTGTGTGTGTGTGTGTGTGTGTGTGTGTGTGTGTGTGTTTATCTTGGCACCTGTAGGACACGACCAGATATCTGATGACCAAACCATATATTATAGATACCTAGATTACGTTACGTTACGTTACGTTACATTACGTTACTTTACGTAAGGTAAGGTAAGGTAAGGTAAAGTAAGGTAAGGTAAGGTAAGGTAAGGTAAGGTAATGTTGGGTTGGGTTAGTTAAGGTAAGGTTAATTAAGGTAAAATAAGGTTGTTTAAGATTAAGTTGGGTTAGGTTAGGTTAGGTGAGGTTAGGTTAGGTTAGGGTAGGTTAGGTGAGGTTAGGTTTCATGCTGTGTAACTTGGTCCTTACTGTTTGTTTTAGTACCTACGGCATCAACCTAAGTATGAACAACAGAGAGATGTGTCTCTCTATCAGTGTTTAATAGTTGCAAGAGCCGAGTGAAAAATGCTTTCTTCAAGCCCTTGTTTGTTAAAGCACCGAAATAAAATAAAACAACTAAGTGAACACCGACAGTTGACGTTGTTTACAGCCACCTGTCACTCCTTCATCACCATCACTCTATAGTTAACATGTCTCGTTAAACAAGAAACGAGTCAATCAAAATATATACAAGTGAATGCAGACTGTTCAATACGACAATGAAGACCTTTTTATAACAATTCCGAAAAAAATATACTTTTTGATGACAACGAACACAACCCCACAACCACACATATACCCACATATGTTTTAAGTTATGCTACTGCGTGTTTGCGTACATCCGCTCTCATTGCCAATTTACGCTGTTTATATCCATACTTATGTTTGAGTGGATCAAGTTAGAGGTGTGGGAGTGAAACGTATAAGCGGTGTGTGTGTGTGTAACAATGTTTACAAAGGTGTGTATGTTTTTGCGAAACTGCGCGCATGTCCATGCCTTCACAGCACAGGTCCATTTCCACTGTATGTTTGTCCACGTATAAAGAGGTGACTGTCCATGTATGTATATATGTATGTATGTATGTATGTATGTATGTATGTATGTACATATGTATGTATGTGGACCCGGGTTCGATCCCGGGCAGGGTGAAACTATAATGGACAAGTTTCTTTAAGCCATTTGCCTCTGTCTACCCAGCAGTAATTGGGAACCTGGATGTTAATCGATTTGCGGAACGTATTCCAGGGTAATGATTAGCCAGTACAGTTGGCGAGATGTCCAATCTTCTCGGACTATTCCTTGACCTGGGCCATGCAACTCGTTAACTTAGGATGTGGTTGTTGTGTTGGCGACAGCTTCTACACCTTAAGCAAATTCACGCCTCGGTGGCCCTTGGGCCGGCCATCCTCGTTATACGAGGGGCAACCATTATTTATTATGTATGTATGTATGTATGTATGTATGTATGTATGTATGTATGAATGTATGTATGTATGTATGTATGTATGTATGCATGTATATGTGTGTGTGTGTGTGTGTGTGTGTGTGTGTGTGTGTGTGTGATGAAATTATACATTCATCGAATAAACGACAAGTCTGAAAGTGAGGATACTGGTGATATAAATGTGTGGATAGTGTTAAGGGATGGCAGAACAAGAAAGGACAGTACAAGTAAACAGGTGAGCAGTGACGCCAACACGGGAACCAGATACCAAATAAAGGTAGACAGTTCATGCTAAAACACTAAGAAAGTTAAAGCCACAGATACGATAATAAAAATAAAAGGAAAGATAAATAACAAAAGGTGGAAGGCAGGAGAGAGATTGAACTAAACGAAATCCAAATAAGTAATTCAGGGAGAAGACAAAACTTCCAAAAGAATTATCACGACGTCAAACGCGGTGAGACAGAAGGTAGGAAAAACACCCTCACGATGTCTCCCCCTCAACTCACACCTCTCCTCTAACACATATCTCCTTTGTGAATAAACATTTTCAAATCTTACCTCCCCTTCTCCTCTCCCCCATTCCTCCCACCACTCGGAAAATGAGGGACGCAACGCACCTTAAGAGGAAAATGAGGCCTTAAAGTATAAAACGGCAATTTTGTGTTTCCTGAGCGGAATATAAGTGTTGCAGCCGGCACGCCAAGTGGCCAATGATGGTTCTAATCGGCTCTAAAACTATTCTAAACCGTTTCTGATGTCCTAACCAATACTATAGGAGCCATGATTTACATTGAGGGACGAGAGGGTACAGGTAATCGCATGGAAGTAGTGGTTCTTCTCGCGGCGTTCACTTTATTTACCTCATGAATTATTTCTCAGCACAACCGCGCCTGAAAGAATCCAGATTTGCACTGCTTACATATTCGTTTGTGGTTCTGCCAAACTTTGATTTTTCGGGAATAAGTTTTCCTCTAGCCTCATTCCTCTGAGTTCCTGCCTGCAAATTCTGTTGTTATTAAAGAACTTGCCAAATTTACTGATTTTTCATATAACTTAACTAGTATGCCGAGTATAAAATAACTTGAATACTGAATCGTACATAACTAGTATACTGGATCTAAAGTAATTAGTATACAGAGTTATAAATAATTGATATACGCAGTTGTAAATAATTAGTATACCTAGTTGTAAATAAGTAGAATACAGAATTGTAAATAATAAGTATACTTCGTTGTAAATAATTAGTATGAACGGTTTTAAACAACTTGTCTAGTAAAGTGAAGATAGACACTCATTTCTTCGTCCAAGAGAAAGAAGACAGTGTAAAACAAGATCTCTGCTTTTTCCTCAACAAGAATCTCCACAACACAGAGAGCCATTAAAGAAAACAAAGGAAGGAGAGGTCTTTTAGAAAGTCTAAAAATTAAACCCCAGCAACAAAAGCATTTAATTAAGGAACCATATAATAAGCTTCTACAGTCACAGTTATTAGACAGACATAGATAAAAATAGTTGTAACCTAATAACTATTGAAACAGATGTAAACAAACATATACCCTACAACCAATATATTTAATCAAGCCAATTAATGAAAACTCACAACACTTAATAAAACTCATAAATTGTATTAGAATTAATTAATTCTTTATGTGTGTACTCCCCTGTCCAACAGACAACATTTTTTTTTTTTAATTTCCCTTCGAGGCAACTCCTAGCACTGGCAAACCCGACCCAGTTTCAAGTGTTGTACGACACTACGGGAGGAGACGTCTGACGGTTCTCTAAGCCCCCTCCCTCCCTCACAATCATCATCGCACGCCCTGGAATTGAGGTAGCCTGGCGGACGTACGGCAGGGTATACAAAACGTATAGTCACAAAAAAAAAAATCTGCGCCTCCACGATGCTATACAATGTGACACACCGGACCAAGAGTTCTGAAAACACCCAGGAGTTATGTATTCTTGGTAATTTCTCTGTATTAACTATACGTGATATACAGAATACATCGCATTGTTACACAATGCATCACACAATCTTAAGTGTCAACTCTACCAAATGAAGTCCGTCAGACCCAAGGAGGCAGACATTTTTTTTTGTGGACTGCACAACCCAAAATTCATACTACAAAATACTAAGCTCATTTATCTTTGAAACTTACTCTGTGAAGATATCTTAACAGCAAACCTAGACATACACCCGTCACTGTGTATTATCATTACAATAATAAAACAAATCACTATTATACTGTCATTAAATCAAGCCTAGGTATAATTAAAGCCTATGGTTAACATACTGTGCACCTGATGAGCTGTTAAGGGCAGTGCGGATAAAACACATTGTAGACAGAGCCTTTTTTTTCTGGTAAACAAAGCTGATGTGTGGCCGGGACTGCACTCGACAACCTTCATTTTCAACTGTAAATCTGGGTACCCATTCAGGGCTGGGTGGACTACGGATGCCCTAAGGACAAGAGGCTATCCACTAGGACTCTGCACCCCAGCAACACAAACCTTCATTAAATCAAGTCCACAAACAACTCAAGATATAAAACCCTGCAGAATAAAGACAGGCATTAAAACATGAGACCGGTGTACAAACGCCGACAATACCGACATTCATCTCACCAACAACCGTAGATCCTTCAGAACACAGGCCTTCATTACACAATCCAAGGCTCGGGCCTCAACAGTAAACAACGTTCCTTCTCCTCCTCCCTGGGCGGATGTGTGTAGCAGTGAGCGCCTCCTAACAACAACAAACACCACGTGAGGCCCCCACAGGGTCGTGATGGTGTGTCGAGGGGTCGTCGTCACGCCTCTGCAGTTGACATTACATGATGAGTTGCCAATTTCCCGACCGGTGACTAACGTTAGTAAGGAGGTTATGAAAGGAGAGCGACAAAAAGCGAATGGGGAGAGAGAGAGAGAGAGAGAGAGAGAGAGAGAGAGAGAGAGAGAGAGAGCTCTTCCGTCAGAGGATGAATGGAGGGAGGCGGGACGTCCCCACCAGCATGTTTGAGTGAGCGTGCGAAGGCTGCTAAAACTAAGTTACACCCTCGGTATTGGCTGGGAAAGAAATACTAGGCAATATCCTTCCAATAGGCGCATTGAGAAGCTACAGCGCCACCTCCCACCCGTAACCGTAAATACTCACGAGATTAAACAAAATATTTTCAGCAGTTGGCCGTAACCCTTCACGGTCGACGACGCAGGCAATTTGATCCTAGTGGCGGGTGTGTGCTGGGGTAGGAATATGCTGTAGGGTGGAGTCCCAGGCGGAGTGCACCCATGGGTGAGCTTGTGACTTGTTACCCCACCTTAGCTAGTGCTAACGGTACTGCTGTAGTACTGTTAGATATACTTCACTTATATGATGCTTGCGTTTAACTCTCTCAGGAACCTCGCTTTGTGTGTGTGTGTGTGTGTGTGTGTGTGTGTGTGTGTGTGTGTGTGTGTGTGTGTGTGTGCGTGCACGCTTGAGGGAGAAAGAGAGAGCAGGTTCCTCAGCCTATACACAGAGTTCGAACATCTTCAGTATGTTTGTGTGTAGATATTTGTTCCGTGCTAAATGTGAACAGTAGCTGAATGTTTACGACTTTACGGGATGCTGCGGCCATGTGTATAATTATGATGTTGTCGGTTCGCCACCGTGGCACCCCGAATCCACCCAGCTGTGAAAGGTCACTAATTTCAGAGTTGTGGTAGATAGGGCGACCGAATGCAGTAGGCCACATTGCCTTCTTGTTTATTAAAAAAAAAAAAGACTTAGTCGCCTGTGTGCTTCATCCCCTGTGTGCTTCATCCCCTGTATCAACACACGCAAGAAAGAAGCATTTATCCCATCGCGCTGTTGGCGGGGTTAAATACGATATGATTTAAAGGATAGGCTATAAGCGTCTTAGTATCTTGGCTGAGCTAGTAATAATATTATTTGTATACCACATACATATGCATGTGACATTTCGACGTACCACAGAAACACTACATATACTGTGGTCACCCTACCAAGATGGAATAAAAATTTGATGTTACTCTTATCTTGGTCGTCTATCCACACGTGCGCGCCTTGGATCGTGTGCTCGTAAACTGTTTGCTCAGCTTAAGGCAGACTGCTTTAAGATTTGTCTTTTAACCTTGTAGCTTAAGAGGTGTTAAATTTCATCAAAGATTCTTTCCACTGTTTGGTCGTTTTCAACTTAAATTATCTTTTAATATCAGCAACTACGATACTAATTCTATAACCCCCTCCCCCTGGGTGCTAAAATAGGATGTAGTTCCATTAATTATGAATTTGCACCATGAGAGACGTTCGTGTACTCTGGATATATTTCTAGCTTCGAATTCTTACCTGGGTATATACATTCATAACTCCTGATAAGCAGCGAGGGATCAATACCAACAACAGGCAAAGATTACACGTTCACACCATGCAAGGTTCTAACATGAAGCACTGACTCTCTTTACAGTTCAAGTGAAGGTAAAGGTATTATATAGAATTAGTGATGCATCAATAATTTTAACTCGTGATATGGTTTATGGCAAAACTCGGGAAACTTAGTACACACACTCCCAAAAATATCTTTACGGAGGGGTCCGATAAATTTCAAAATAAACACTGCTACTCCTGTTGTCCCGAGAGGGTTGTCAAAACCCATCGGCTGTTGTATCATATTGTCTAACACAAAATCGCAAAGATACTTGTTGGAGCGTGTTTTACTTCATTATAATTTGGGTAGATATTTGTGTTTAAGTTTATTAGGCCATCGAGATTAGACATCTACCCCACGATATAAACAAGTCAAAACAAATCAAGAAATATGTCCCCATAACACAGAGAGGAGTGTATCCCTACATCACGGACATTCAAGACTTCAACACAAGGAAAGTGGGTTCCATTAGTATCACTTGTAGACGATCAATGATGCAACCACAGATGTATTTCATAACTTGGGTTAAAACTAAGGTATCATAACACCCACATGTTTTATACGCTTGAAGCCAATGTAAACTCTTCAATTCTTACAATCCACATTTCTCCATCTGTGCTGGTTGCATTTCGTAATGACTCTTGCCTCACCATCATTATTCACACAGCGTTAACTCCCAAACCAAATAACTTTTAAACCTTAACTCCAGTTACTTTTATACACGCAAATATCATGTACTAGTATAAATGGTAGGGTTTGTAAAATTTAGTCTGCATATGAAAAAATCGTAGGATTTTTATTACTAATGAATGACGTCCACTATGTGAGCTCAGGAACAATTCACCAACATTTGGCAGCCGACGGCGGTGTTCTGATATGTTGTTGTGTTTCCATGACCACTCACCCATGTGTAAAAGTTTGCTTAGTTTTTCGTTGTGTTATTTGGCGATTTATTAGTCCCCAGTGACTGATAGTATAACCAAACCACGAAATATTTGACGATATGTTAATACAGTAATTCAAAACACCTTTATTTTAATGTTTTATGTATCAACTAGAAAATATTGTAATATATTCAAATAAATCACAATATAATCCATCATCACTGTATATTTTTCATACATTCACTTTAACAGTTATCACTCCGCGTATCAATACAATTAACATTATTATCAGTGTTATCATAAGTTTTCGCAAGTATCCTCTTTAAGCTACTCATACTGCAGAGCTAAAATTCTGCAAGCATGATCCTTACCACACGAACAACAACATGAGGGGAACCAACCTTCGTAAAACAGAAATAATTTCCCACTTGTCTCCTTGAGAATTTGTAACCTTAATGATGGTTTGCTATTATTATTATTATTATTATTATTATTATTATTATTATTATTATTATTATTACTATTATTATTATTATTCGTTGTTAATAATATTATCGTTATTACTTTCATCATCATCATATCAGTTGGAGATGAAATGTATAATAGATAAAGAATTGGGCCGAGTTCTTGTTGCATGGGCTTTGTTGCCTGGATTAAGTATCACGGACCACAAGTCTTTGCATATTACAACAGGCAACGTTCATATCTAAGCTTCTGTAAGTCATACGGTGTCGCTGTTAAGTTCTTCATAGGCTAAAGTCCTTAAACACCAGTGCACCACGACTTTAAGTTTCCACAGTGATCAACAAACACATGTTCTATACTTGAGAAATAAATTAGTTTCGACATGTTTTATGCATTTCTGTGCTTCTTCAACTGACGTCTTTAAACACATAAGAAAATTAGTTCATAGGGGGACAATAACTAGTAGTAATTGAAGACAATATAATATTCTTGTTAAGTTGTTAAGTAGTTAAGTTGTTTAAATACGCATCACTAACTCAGTGTTAAAATTTTAGACAAGACACCTTAAAAATTAGAAAACTTTTCGTTTTTTAATGTCATGAGTTTTTGAGATTGGTCAGTTTAATTATTTAAACACTTATTCCGCTCATTACATTACACTCAAACGGATTGATTGATCTTTCTCTCCCTCTGTTGTAAATAACGTCGTATAAAGAATGTAAGTGATAGTGTCAGTCTTCATGGAGAATATTAATTCAAGCTTCTATTATCTTCAACTGTTCTCTATCAAACTCTAATAATATACAGACCATAGAAAAATGTAGTCGATGACTCAGCTTGTAATACTATAATATTCAAAACAAGAGAAACTATTTTGTATGAATTTTTATAAGATTTTGTACAGAATAAAACTTCTTTGTCGTTTTAAGAACAGAACTGGGGCTTTTAGGCTTTAGTGACCTAAAGATGAAGCTCCCGGTGGCTTGGGTCTTAGTTTATGGCCAGGGTCTTGATTCATGGCCAGGGTAAGACGAGTGTGAGTGCGTCAGTGACTAGCCTGAGGGTAGTCTGAGATCATTAATCAATCAATCGGAAAATATTACCAGGTCATGCAAGATTACATTTATAAAAAAATCATTGTAAGCTTGATACATTTTTTTATTTAAACCTTGATAACAGGGAAGAACAGGGAATACGTACGGAATGGCAGGCGGACGGAAGAGTGTAAATCAATACATTCTTTGCAAACACAGTGAAACACTTAATAAAAACAGTGTCAAGGCGCTCCTGAGTCCATGTATAGGTGGAGTAGCCAGTGTTGAGCCCGCGAGAATCCCATCCTTTACCCCCTATACGTGCTTCCTGGCTCAGTCGTTTACCTCTGTGGATACATATAAATGTATTCTAGCACAACACGCTGAATAGTTCAGACGGGGGAATGCGACAGATCGGCTTGAAGCTAAATTAATGCAACCAAATTAAAGCTAAATAAAGTACTAGTACATAACCTCTGTTGAGTTATGTTAGGTATTTCTGGTTTGGTCGAAAGGTAAGCCTTAGCGCCTTATCCCCATAGATCAACAGTGAGCCGGGAAGCTCCTATGAGGATTTACCACGGAGTTCCCGGGAACTGAAAATTATTTTTGTGTCAGTTTTGTGCACCGTGGAAAGTTTACATTCCGTTGAGTCTTATGATATATACATTGGATTTTGTGTTAAAATGAAAGTTGAAGACTAATTTAAAGCAAAGAGTAAATGTCAACAATATTATTATCATTATCAGCATTATATATGTTTTGTGTATCAAATGTCATCCTACTGTAAGAGACATTAAGGATTTATAAACTTTCAGAAGACCAATGGATTTAGAATAAATTGTGCATTCTGCATCAGATGGAAATTCAATATTGAGAAAAGATTTCGTCGTAAGACAGTATCTTTAGGGAATCCAATATCACCGGTTTATTGGTGTCATCACAGATATTTCCCCTGCGATTCATTTTGTTCAAAATCCAAAACGTTGGAAGCCTTGACGTCGGCGACGACAGAGATAACTGGGACGGAAAGCTTTATCTCACCATTGAAAGCTGACTAAGATCACTTCTGGTAACTAACTTAAGGGTGTAGCGTATCAATGGTCAATAATAACTTGGTCATTAAATTCTCCTTATAACCAAATGGTTTGTTTCGGTAACAATTTCCCGGTACGGGCGATTATTAACTGGCTCTTCACACTAACACTTTAATAACTTAACTAAAATCCTAATCTGATCACTAAATCCGGCTTATGTATCATATTTACAACGTTTGGAACTAAAGTCATTAAGAGTTAGCGGGGAAGTGGCTCACACATTTTGCCACCACCCGGCGCGTGAGCACATATTTACCGAGGCCAGTATAGTGAGGGAGTCTAGAGTTCTAAAGCTTTAGAAGGTGCCGGAGTGACACCCAAACACGGTGTGAGTCAGTAATATTACTCAGGCTATGTGTCGTTCATACTGAAAGCATCTACAGCAGGGGTGTGCAGCTTCTTGCTCTCCTCTTCACGAGCACCTTCTGGGTATTACTCTAACGTGAAAAAATTCCATTAACTCCTGTCAAATTAGAATTAATATAATTTTTAAACTAATAGACGCTGACTACAATTGCTTTCCAAACAGAATGGAAATCAGGTGAAGTCTGTGTTAACCAATCACAGCGATCCTTCACCTGTGAAAATTGGTATTATCCTGTGTTGACCAATTACAGCGTCTGTTGACTTTGGCCTGTCCAATCACGCGCCTCACTAGCGCTCTGAGGACCCACTCACCAGACCTGAGAAACTGCACGGAGGAGCTGCCTCGCTCACTGACTAGTGAGACCCAGTTGTCCTTGAGGCACAAATACATCCTCCTCCCACCTGTCAGCTGACTTGTCACCTTCTCAGGTTTTGGCTTTTCTAATTATCTATTGCCACCATCTTCTCTTTCAACAAATCAACCTTTTTCGACTGGAATGTTTGAATGAGAGATTCCTTGTGGGTGTCTTTCTTATGTGTATAAAAATGTCTTAACAATACAATTATGATTATACATATAACAGTGAAGTAAACTGGTGTAAGGTGAAAAAGCTATTTGTTTGCATGTAAACGTACCATACAGTTTTTGCTTCATCCAATGATGTTTAATTATCGCAACAATCATTAATTTAAAAATTATCAATGATACAGGAAACAACTAACCACTTCCGTGGTTCTAGATAGTTGATTTATCAGCGCGGGATGCCTGTATGAGACCGAGGCTGATTTGTGAGGCAGTATAGTGAGGGAGTCTAGAGTTCTAAAGCTTTAGAAGGTGCCGGAGTGACACCCAAACACGGTGTGAGTCAGTAATATTACTCAGGCTATGTGTCGTTCATACTGAAAGCATCTACAGCAGGGGTGTGCAGCTTCTTGCTCTCCTCTTCACGAGCACCTTCTGGGTATTACTCTAACGTGAAAAAATTCCATTAACTCCTGTCAAATTAGAATTAATATAATTTTTAAACTAATAGACGCTGACTACAATTGCTTTCCAAACAGAATGGAAATCAGGTGAAGTCTGTGTTAACCAATCACAGCGATCCTTCACCTGTGAAAATTGGTATTATCCTGTGTTGACCAATTACAGCGTCTGTTGACTTTGGCCTGTCCAATCACGCGCCTCACTAGCGCTCTGAGGACCCACTCACCAGACCTGAGAAACTGCACGGAGGAGCTGCCTCGCTCACTGACTAGTGAGACCCAGTTGTCCTTGAGGCACAAATACATCCTCCTCCCACCTGTCAGCTGACTTGTCACCTTCTCAGGTTTTGGCTTTTCTAATTATCTATTGCCACCATCTTCTCTTTCAACAAATCAACCTTTTTCGACTGGAATGTTTGAATGAGAGATTCCTTGTGGGTGTCTTTCTTATGTGTATAAAAATGTCTTAACAATACAATTATGATTATACATATAACAGTGAAGTAAACTGGTGTAAGGTGAAAAAGCTATTTGTTTGCATGTAAACGTACCATACAGTTTTTGCTTCATCCAATGATGTTTAATTATCGCAACAATCATTAATTTAAAAATTATCAATGATACAGGAAACAACTAACCACTTCCGTGGTTCTAGATAGTTGATTTATCAGCGCGGGATGCCTGTATGATTAATTATATATTGTTAATCAACCTTACTTCGCTGATAATAGTGTGGGATGAGGGTTGTGATATTATTCATGAAGGAAAGAAAGGCACAGAGAGGACGTATACAAAGCATTACGCATGTCTGTTTATATGTGTGTGTACTAGTGTATGTACGTGACTACGTATGTTTAGATGTACTGTACGTACATGTTTTGAGTGTGTGTATGCGTGCGTGAAACGAAAGTTGAGAAGACAGACGATTCAAAATTATGTACAGTAATTCGTAAAACATAATTATGTATTTCGTATTCTCATTGGTATCAGCTAGATTACCAGAGCATGACTTCATTGATTACACCAGTGAAAATATCGTGGAGGCAGCGACACGAGGCCGGGCCGTGAATGGTATTATAACACGGAGACCTGCCATGATTTGAGTCTCATTATAGGCAAAATACAGCTTCATTACCAGTATGTATAAGGATTAGTTTTAATAACATGAACTGGAGAGTTACTGAGAGAAACTTTATTCCCAAAGGACTTATTGTTGTTAACGAGTTCTTCCCACGAATCCACAGTACGCAACACCAGCTTTATCTTGCATGACTGGTGAAGTAAAGCATGTGGGGGAAAATTATCCATCACTGATCCGTTAAGTGATGATGATATCATCTTACTGGTGAAACACGCGTAAAAGACATTGACCTCGTTCTTTATAATGATGATATATTAATAAATGTATCTACGACTTATATTCATAATACTGCCACTACTTCTGCAACTACAATTAGCGGCACTTCTACTACTACTACTGCAATTATTATTATTTTTTAATAACGTGACCTCTAGCCTCCCCCAATAGCCACACCTTCGCCGCCATTTTATTACCTTAATATTAAATATCCTAATACAAGAGTAGCTATCCTATCTGTGTTGAATTAGTTGAGCCGCAGATCTATGCAGCATTCAGTGACTGTAGCCTCATAGTCAATATCTGCAGCAGTTGTCGGAGTTGAAGCTCTCGTTTCCCTGAGGCAGAGCAAACCCGACCGAAGGAGAGAGAAAGACAGTCGACATCTCATCCAGGCTGTAACATGACTTCTGGGCTGCTGCTTCTGTTCTGAGATCACCTCCGCCAGTCTGGCGTAGAAACATCTTGCACTTGGTCCCATCCCACCAGAGGTTGTGAGCACTAGAGGAGTGAAGCTGCCTTGATCAACGTTTTGAATTCTCTCCTCATATGCCCTTCTCTTGTCGTTCTCGGTCCCCCTATGTGCAGAATCGAGAGCTAGGTTACGGTGACATGCTATTATTTTTTTTAATGGCATCCAGCCTCCCCCAATAGCCACACGTTCGCCGCCATTTTATTACCTTAAGATTAAATATCCTAATACATAAGCTGCTACCCTAGCTGTGTTGAGTTAGTTGAGCCACAGATCTATGCGGCATTCAGTGACTGTTGCCTCATAGTCAATATCTGCAACTGTTGTCGGCTTTGGGCCGATGCTCTCGTTACCCTGAGGCAGAGCAAAAACAGACCTAAGGAGAGAAAAGGACAGTCGACATCTCATCCAGGCTGTAACATAACTCTGGGCTGCTGCTTCTGTTCGGATAGCACCTCCGCGAGTCTGGCATAGAAGCATCTTGCACTTGCTCCCATCCCACCAGAGGTTGTGAACACCAGAGGAGTGAAGCTGTCTTGATCAACGTTCTGAATTCTCTCCCCGTATGCCCTTATCTTGTCGTTCTCGTTCCTCCTGTGTGTAGCATCAAGAGCTAAGTTACGGTGACATGCGGCCATGGGATCAAAAATTCTGATGTCGAAGAAGGCTTGCTGTCCCAGCATGCAGACTCCTCAAGCACTTACGTCAACACCGGCTTCGTTGGATGCGTTTGAAGTCCTTTGTTGGAAATTCTCACCGTCCAATGGAAGGAGGGTCGGTTCTACCCTGACATCACAACAGATTTCCTTCAATATATTTGCTGTGAGATCCCTTACTTCGCCATGCCTCATGCATATGAAGTCCACTTTCTTGCACACCATGGCGTGATCGTCGTCAAAGGAAGACCCACACACGCATTGGGAGGGCAAACCTTCTACTGGCCTACCGTACATTAGAGCAATGGCATCTGTAAATTCTTGTTTATTGAGACTGAAACCAATTGCCCTTATCGGTAACGTAGTTAACTAGTTCGAGGCACCCACCTCCTGCGCTATAGCTACTTTTTTTTCTTCAAATTCTCTGGTACTTGCAGCAACAGTTGCTGCAACTTCTCACTTTGGCCGTGCTGTCGTTCTGTCATAATAAGCGTTCGAATCTTGTTTACTTCTCTGGTATCCACCTCACCTGTTGCGTTCTGAGCTATTATGTGGTCAGTGAGGGCTGCCGTGAGCTTAACTGAGTTTTGATGTTCGGTGGCAGCAATCTCCTCTGGATTGGTCAATCCCATTCCTCCCAGTCTCGGTGGTAATGCAAGGAGTGATCCTTCTGCTGGGGCTTAAGTGAAGGTGTTTCACTAATTTGGGAATGAAATTGACACTGATAGCTTCTTCCAGAGGGTGGAGGAGGGGTCCGATATCAGGGATAGTGCGCATCAGGTAGTTCCAGCAATGCTTGACTCCATGGGTGAATGCTGCAAAAGCTGCATGTCTTTCTGTGTTAGCAATATCAGACAGAGCTTGGATTTCCCTGACCCATTCATTCACCTTTCCCGTTACGTACTCGGTCTTGAAGTCCGTCGTGCCGATTACTGCGCCTAGGTGTCTTTGGCCATCCTTTGTTATTTTGACCTCACTTCCACCGAACACCTCCATTGCCCGTTCATAATGTTCTGGCTTCACAATGAAGAAGGACTTGCTGGCATTTGGGTGGTACCCTATTTGTGGTCCATATAGTGTTATCAGGTCCCACCACTTTTTGATGTCCTCCACCTTTCCTGCTCCTGTAAGGTCGTCAGCATATGCCACTTGCTTGACCTCGGTTGTTTCAAATTTTATTATGTTGTTGGAGCACGGATAGGCTTATTGCGTACATTGCCATTACAACAGGGTCCCCCTGCGTTGTTCCCTCAGTTGACTATATGATGGTATCACCTCTTAGAGCCTTGGTGATTACTATATAGAGGTTTGATGGATTCCTATAGGTGTTTTCAACATACATTGCAAAGCTTGGACATTTCTTCTACTACTACTACAACTACAATTACCGACACTTTTACTTCTACTACTACTACTATTACTACTACTACTACCAATATTAATCTTCATCTCCTGGGTATCTTGAGACCGTAATTACTTACAAGTAAAATTAAAAGACAATGGTATAGCACGTTCTCATATATTTTATTAGGGATTCAAGTCAAAGCGTTCAAGATGGTGTTTCTCAATCGTGAATAACTGGGCGATGACAGGCAACCGACGACAATTACGCCAAACGACTGGCAGAAGATGGGCGGAATATGAAAATGACGGACGACGGGAGAAAGACGCGAACAGTAAATGATAATGATCGGACGGGAGAAGATGTTGGTAGACGAAGGACTATGGGAACTAAACCATTAAAACTACAGTATTAAGGACTTGAGCCACATGCCCTGAAGGTGGGGAGGCTTAGGGTAGGGAGGCTGTGGAGGTTAGAGGGTGGGGAGGCTGGGGATGGGGAGGCTGGGAATTGGGAGGCTGGGTATGGGGAGGCTGGGAGGTGAGGAGGCTGAGGGGTGGAAAGGCTGGTGGGTGGGGAGGATGGGGCGGGGATGCTGAAGATGCGGAAGCTAGCGGGTGAGGAAGCTGGTCCAAATTTTTAATAAGATCCCCTAACTTAACCTCAACTTAACCAATACCTAACCTAACCTATACCTATCCTAACGTATAGCTATCCTAACCTGACCTGTTCTATCTTCTACCTAACCAATACCTATATTTAACCAAAACCTAATCTAACCTATCCTAATCTAACCTAACCTCGACTTAACTCACCAATATCTAACTAAACCTACACATAACCTAACCTAATAGTAACATGGATATGAATGCAGGTAAAACAATCAAGGATATTTCATCTGGCCGTTTTTTTTTATGATAAGCCAGTAAGCCATCTAGTATAATAATAATGTACAACTAAATGTGTATAAAATAATGGTGTAAACTTTAATTTTTTATAACCATTTAGGAATTTTATGAAAACTGCCTCTTTTCTAAGCATTATTTACTGAGCTATAGTCTCGCAATAGACTTCATTTCTTAAATCCTTTTTTTTAATGACCGCCAGAGGAATCAATTAAGAAATAATGTAAAAAAATAATTGAGATTCCTTTTAAAATTTCGGTTTAGAAAAGATTCGAAGTTAATATATGAAGCATCGTTAGATTAGATTAGGTTAGGTTAGGTTAGGTTAGGTTAGGTGCTGACAAGAACTACCATCAATCTTGGGCGAGAGATAAGTAGCGACGGTGTCGAGATATACTATACTTTTATGCAAAATCAAAAAGTTAACGCTCGTGTTAGCAACCAGAGTAGCCTTGTACTTCTTATGGCAATGCGGATCAGGATTCGTAGTCGAGCTGAACCTAAAGAATAATAATATTATCGGAGGTAATCTTCACCCTCCTTGACTTAATTCCAATAATGTTTAGCCCAGCGTTAAGCAAAAAAAAACTCTAAATGTTTTATAAGATAATTTTAGACACATCTACATTATTTTAGAGTTTTAGTTTGGTATTTTTCCAGCCGAGTTTTCCTTCTTAATTTTTTTATATATGTTAACTTTGACTTGTGCAAACAGGTTAAATATCTTATCTGGTGATGTGAAGACTTCTGTGGTGGGCCTCTGGTTCAAATCACATATTGCCACCAGTGTTAATTTGTGACTGGCTAAAAGTAGGTTGGACCTCGGGCCGGCAAGTTATGACTAGCTAGAAGCAGATTAGAACTCGAGTCTGTAGTAACAACTTAGGTCACCAAATTTCTTTCTTGTGCTCTAACAGACGAAGAGAATGTTTTTGTTTTCTCTGAACTTGTTTGTTTGTGGATTCGTCTCACGTACCGTCGGTACGGTACCGGTAAGGTACCGGTTTATAGCAACCAAACACATAAAACAATCCACACGTGGAAAAAAGTGTTGCTTCTCACCATAAAAAAAAACAATAAAAAATAAATAAAATAAAGAGCAGAGAATTTCATAATATATGCACTCAAATTTTTCGTTGTTACGTTGTAACGCACACACACACACACACACACACACACACACACACACACAACAGTTTTTTAAGTACAATTTTATTTACACCAGTGACCGAGGATGTAAAAACTTAGCAGTAAGAAATACCTTAACACTAAAATAGTAA
Source organism: Homarus americanus (assembly GCF_018991925.1). Lineage (NCBI taxonomy): Eukaryota > Metazoa > Arthropoda > Malacostraca > Decapoda > Nephropidae > Homarus > Homarus americanus. The sequence continues at coordinate 14,868,165 of NW_024743709.1, forward strand.
TAATAATTAATGAAAAACAACACAGGAGTATCATACTGAGAATAACAAATAATAATACTAATAACAGGCAACTAGAAACAGGTAATTAAGAAAAATTAATTAATGACTGGTCAATTGGAAGGTCTCCTTTGGAGTATATTCTAATCAACACGTTTTCCTATTCCTGTACATAACGTTTATAAATCCTTGTCTAAGCTGATCAACCCCAGAAGCTTCACTTATTCCATTTATCTCTGCTCTGCCATCATCACTGTATAGTTCTTCTACACACACTGCTCTATACTAAAGAGATTTATAATATCCCACTGTTGTTATCAGTATATTGCGACATAAACTGGTATCAAAACTACTACGCCACCAGTGTAGTGACAGAGGGATATTACCCACTTGTTATGCCACTAAGTATAACCCTGAATATCACACCAGCAGTTATCACTATATATTATCAGATAATTTGAGTATACTACTTTATTCTTTGTTATTCAGACAAGGTAATGCAGGTAATGATTTGAGCAGTATAGGTAATAGGTGAGTTTTAGTAGCACCAGCACAACAAGGGTTAGACCTTTAGCTTCCTTATTTAAACTCAAAGAGCAAAGAATTTATTAATATAATGAAATCCTTGTCAGTAAAGATATTGTATAATGAAATGAATATTGAGCTTAATTGCACACATACATAATTACTAAGAACAATTATTAACACCTAGACATCAATTACACAAAGAAAATACATGAGAGTTTATCAATATCATAAATTTATGAGATAGATTCTTTTCTAATTCCCATTAACATGTAAACACTGTACAAATAGTGACAATTTCCCACTGAAAGTCACCAAGACTCACTATTGAACTTCTTTTCTAAATTAAATATTCATAATAATATAAATGTAGTGACACTTCTCACTAGGCATTCACACCACTATTTACTTATTAACTTAGCTGATACATAAGTCCTGATCCAATTTGTTTCATCCATTGTTCTTCCACTGAGATGTTAAAAAATAAACTTGAGAACCACCTTTGGACAATACAAAGCTATATTAAAAACACCTCCAGTATGTCCCCTGAAAGAATTTATAATTTTAGTGACCAATTCTAAGAAAATAAATCATAAAAATATTCACTTTAATAACTGATGATTACTAAAAAAACAAATGTTGTCTTTGCACAAGAAGCATTTAAGTAATTAATTAATTCACAGAAATAAACATTTTAAATAAATATTAATAATAAAGTAATATCTTAGTATTTCAGTGTTCATTAAATATATGTCTCATTATTTTCACTGTTAAGTAAATTTCACAAATTACTTACTTTATAATCAGTATAATCTTTAAGAGAATCATCACACAATACCATCATAATATTAATAATTAATTATTTTGTTTATCAAAGATTATCATAAATTTCTGTTTCATTTACAAGTACTGTATATATTTCACTTACATGTTAGGTATTATTACTTCTTCAATTATTGATCTCGCCGTCCCCTCGGGTATTTCTAACACAAAGAGATGCCAGAGATAGACTTTACACATCTGTCCTGAAAGAGCTTATAGGCTGTCTTAATTCTCATCACCTCCTCCTCCTGTCTTGTGTTCGTTTACTGGTTACAATTCCAGCTCACATACAGAAAATCGATAATTTACAATCTCAGTTCACTTATGTTAGATAATTCACTACGTTTTCTACACATTATAATTTTCTTCAACTTACACTGGTTATAACTCTTAAAAACTCTTCCTAAATATGTTTACAATTTCAATGATCACACAGTTAAGCACTCCAAGTTACTTGCGGTTTCAATAAACTGAACTTGAGTTAGACCTGTCCTCTATACAAGTACAGTTCAACCTTCACTCTCAGTATAGCGCAATTTATGAAGTAATCTCAATTATTTATAAATAGTCAATCATATCATGATCTACAATCATAAATTTATCTTGTAATTAACACTTAAAAATATAACATTCTATATCAAATGAGAAAATCACAAATGTATTACAATAACTTAGAAAAGTTCCATAAGATATTTTACTTCTTTAATAAATTTTCATTGAATAACATGAATATTAAAAAAATTCTCTAAACTTTTACATATTTTTGCCGAGATCAGCATTTTACACCCCCATGCTCTCCCCATTCTCTTATATTTCAGAGGGCTACCTAATCTTTTCTATTACACAATTCTATGTCACATACTAACATATTTGTGGGTCAACTGAAAATTTAGTTTTGATATTAAATTAAGTAAACTAATTCAGCTTTGTTATTCTTTTATATTTTCTGCCACAGATAAATCCTGTTATCTTTACTTTCTTAAGACCAACTCCTTTTATGTCCTTTTATTCCTGGTTCATGTATTTTGTTTTTTAATACACTGCCCTGTAGTTGTTATTATTATCATCTGTCTCCTTGTATTATTTTTTCCAGAAAATGTTCTATATTCATCTACACAAATTCTTAGATTCGTTGTAGGGCTGTTGATAAGCTACAATGTATCTCACCAGCCTGTTCTATAAAATGTTATAAAATTCACTTATAAACAAGATCGTTTTAACCGAGTCTGTCTGTCTCTCTTACAGGCTACTACTTCTTTGAATTCATTCCACTGTCGTTCTATTATTGGCCTTTCAAGTCCTTCTACCAACCTTATCGCAATTCACCCCTTGCCTCTGCCCCCAGCTTCCATGAATTCCATGAAGCTAAGAGGTTTTACAATTAAATGAAGTGTTTCACTCTTTTCAGTACAAATTAAAATATGTCTGGGAGTATATTGAGAGGAGCAGTAACACTGGTCCGCCCCGCCCTAATAATTAACACCTCAGGCGGCTCGTGACCAAAATATTATGTCACACCTAAAACTGATTTATGTCTCTCTCTGATAACTTAGTGGTTTGATAAAATAATGAAGAGTGTGGCGAAAATTTAAAGTCATCCACCACCTTCGACGTCGCTAATTTCTTTGCAAAAATACGAAACGAGGACCGAATGAGCTCTTCCAACATGTTAATAAATAATGTGGTTGTCAAAATGCCCTAGAGAGGAGAGCCTTCCTTTTTATTTCCAAGACATCTATTATAATGCAAATGAGAAACAAACAAACGAAACAGAGACAAACACTAAACAAAGCCACAATAGTACAAAAGGCCCGAGAGCAAGAGTGCTACGACGGACCGGGCCACTGAGGTTCATTAGCAATGATCTCACGGTACATCCATTTCCCTCCCACACCTCCCAACACCTCCACCCTCCCTCACCCCCACCACCCAACTACACAGAAGCAATTAAACAAACAACTTGAGTCCAAATGTCTGTGACGTGAACGCGCACGCGTTCTCTCTCTCTCTCTCTCTCTCTCTCTCACACACACACACACACACACACACACACACACACACAAACACACACACACACACACACACACACACACACACACACACACACACACACACACACACACACACACACACACACACTGGGAAAGGGAAGGAGGGAAGGGAGAAGTGAGGCTGAAGGAGGTAAAGGGAGGTGGGGAGGAAGGTTAAGGGGGTAGACGGATCGAAAACTTTAGAGACAAGACTCTACACAGCTGGTGACGGCCAATGGCTTACCCAACCAGCAGACAATTAGTAGTCAGTCAGATTTGTTGTTCACACGATACTTCACCTACTACTTCCTGTGCACTACTTCACCTACTACTTCTGTGCACTACTTCACCCCCTACTACTTCCTGTACTACTTCACCCCTACTACTTCTGTATACTTCACCTCCTACTATTCCTGTGCCTCTTCAGCCCCTACTCCTGTGCACTACTTCACCCCTATTACTTCCTGTACACTACTTCACCCCCCTACTCCTGTGCACCTACTTCACCCCCACTACTCCTGTGCACTTCACCCCCTACTCCTGTGCACCACTTCACCCCCTACTACTCCTGTACACTACTTCACCCCTACTACTCCTGTGCACTACTTCACCCCTCACTCCTGTGCACCTCTTCACCCCTATTACTCCTGTACACTACTTCACCCCCCTACTACTGCCTGTCCACTACTTCACCCCTACTACTCCTGCACTATCACCCCCACTACTTCCTGTACACCACTCCACCCCCCTACCTCCGCACACCCCCTACTACTTCCTACACTACTCCACCCCTACTACTTCCTCCGCTACTTCACCCCCTACTGCCTGCACACTACTTCACCCCATACTACTTCCTGTACACTACTTCACCCCCTACTACTTCCTGTACACCACTTCACCCCCTACTACTTCCTGTAACTACTTCACCCCCACTACTCTGTACACTACTTCACCCCCTACTACTTCCTTGTACACTACTTCACCCCTTACTACTTCCTGTACACTACATCACCCCCACTACTTCCTGTACACTACATCACCCCCCACTACTTCCTGTACACTACTTCACCCCCTACTACTTCCTGTACACTACTTCACCCCAACTACTTCCTGTACCAATACTTCCAAGAACCTGTCAACTAAGACGCTACCTTTAACATCACAAAATATTATCACTGAACACCATTCTCAGGTATTAAATTGTCTAATAATTGAATTCCTGTTAATTATTCTTTCTTTAACAAATACAATATATTGCTTTGACATTAAAATTAAAATTGTTTGAATACACATATATTTTTTGTTTTCATTAAATAGACAAATATATTGCAATGGAATTAAAAGTGTCTAGCGAATAAATGTTCTATCTTTTTAATTATAGGCAGAACTATATTGCTTTTAAAGATTTTTTCTTTTTTTATATAACCGTTCACCATTCTGCTTGTAATGGATGAAACTCTGATTAGGAGGAATATGAACAAAGGGGATAGGTTTGTTTGTGTGTGTTTCAAACTAGAGGAAATGTGTAGGAATAAAAGAGGAGGGGAAGAATAGGGAGCGAGGGGGGTGGGGAAGGTGAGGAATGAGGGGAAGATGAGGAAGGTAGGGGGTGAGGGGAAGGTGGGGAGTGAGGGTAGAGTAGGGAAAAGGGGAAGGGGTGAACAATGACAGGACGAAGAAAGCCATAACACCAAAAATAACGAGATAAGACAAAATACTTAATCTTGTATATACAGTACTTCCTTCTCCTCCGTCTGCCTCCCCACACCCCCGAACGTACACTCTTCTGTTTTATGTAGAAGGGTACACTGCAGACTGATGTGCAAATACCAGTATATTCGAGATAAACTTTATACTGTACACCGCTACTACTGGAAACTCTTTTATGATAGACAGTACAACAACACAGGATGTAAACAGGTGGACAGAATTACCGAGAATAACAACATATCTAAAATATGACGTTATTTCCTCCTCCAGGGGCTCCCAGAGAAGCGTAATTGGACCAATCACCTCGGGCCGTCACTCAAGCGGGGACCAATCAACAAATCGTAAACACGCGCCGCCAGATTGAGTAGATTCGGTAAAACTGCGCCAGAGAGAACACATTTCTGCCTTATTGGTAATGGATAGATGTTTTTCTGGGTTTAAAGTCTCGTACTATAATATTTTTATAATAGGCAAAATATAGTTACAATAAAAAATGGTGCAAAATAATACATAGTAAAGCTAAATAAAAAAAATAAAAAAATTATATATATATATATATATATATATATATATATATATATATATATATATATATATATATATATATATATATATATATATATATATATAAAGGAATTAGCCCAGACGCTTCACTAAATACCCCGACTGAATGGGTTTCCCTGATAACGCAGAATTTATGTTTCTTGTGTGTGATCATCAGTGAGGGAAAACTCGCAGAAGCACACACACGTTGAGTTAAAACACTAGTCTGTTATACATCCCATATTCGTCTCACGTTATTCATATATTCCACATGGATCTTCTCGGTGGTGTTAGTAACATGGATCGTCAGCACAGGCAACAGTTTTATTAATTATGGTCCTTAACGTGACGGCCGAAGTGTGTTAGCTTGGAGTCTCATTCAGCGGATCTTCACAAACAATATATGACAGTCGAAAGCAGTTGCAAGAGCATTGTTTCGTCAAACTGGATAAGCTTTACTATCGTGAAAATTAAGGCGACATTAAAGCTTACCAAAACTTATACACGTACTGCCATAACAACAAACAAAAGAGTGAGTTAATGAAGGCTATGACTCAGTCCATATTACAGCAGCTGCCCCCACGGCCTCACCTAATAATCGCTACAAAAACAAAGACGGCAACAACTGAGCGCATGTGCGTGTAATCATATGCCCGGGTCATGTTTCTTCAACAACACGATAATAGACTCAATCAGCCATGCCCTATATTTTGATGAATGTGCATTTACATGTGCGGTAACCCGAGTCGGTCGAAATCACGGTAATTTGATCTTAACCCAAGACTGGAGAAATCTCTCGTGGTACGCAAGCTTGCAAAATAGAACACGAAAAATATTATACACTTATACATAATTTTACCACAGGCACTCTTTCATCTGGATAACTTCAAACGAGACATGCGATTTCTAAAAATAAGCTTTTATAGCGTACACTTAAACATTCCTAAAAATTCGGGATGCACTGTTGGAGTAATAGTGAAGTGGTTCCTCAACGGCACCAGTCGAGGCCCCACACAGAGGCCATCACTCACCCAGATATTCGTATTCCCCACCATACCTGCCTCGCAGTGATAAGAACCGAAATTTATTGTTTCCAGAAATGTTGCAGAATCAGTGAAGTCAGATGATATATTCTTTTCAAATCCCGTACAGCGATGACCACGAAGGAAGCTACGACGCTGCCAGAGAGAGAGAGAGAGAGAGAGAGAGAGAGAGAGAGAGAGAGAGAGAGAGAGAGGACGTAATGTAATTATGATTTATGGTCACGACAGAGATAAAGGCAGAATATTCTCTAAGGACATGTACTAAATAACGAAATAAAGCAATATAATTTCAAAGTATATAGCCTCCTTATATGACTACATGCTGTGCTAAGTATTAAATAAAATAAAATGTTTCTTTACATTTATTATAATAACTAGGGAACGGTAGCTTAATATCCTTGAGAGATGAAATTTTAACATAATATACAAAAATAGCATCAACTCCTATAAAATGAGAATACCAAATCACACACACACACACACACACACACACACACACACACACACACACACACAAGGCCTTCATCCTCCCCTTATAGCTAAACCATCGCCGCCATTTTATTACCTTAAAATTAAATATCCTAATACATAAGCAGCTACCCTAGCTGTGTTGAGTTAGTTGAACCGCAGATCTATGCGGCATTCAGTGACTGTTGCCTCATAGTCAATAGCTCCAACTGTTGTCGGCTTTGGGGCCGAGGCTCTCGTTCCCCTAAGGCAGAGTAAAGCCAACCGAAGAAGAGAGAAGGACAGTCGACATCTCATCCAGGCTGTAACATAACTTCTGGGCTGTTGCTTCTGTTCGGATAGCACCTCCGCGAGTCTGGCATAGAAGCATCTTGCACTTGGTCCCATCCCACCAGAGGTTGTGAACACTAGAGGAGTAAAGCTGCTTTAATCAACGCTCTGAATTCCCTTGACTATGCTTTTATCTTGTCGTTTTCGTTCCTCCTATGTGCAGCATCGAGAGCTAAGTTACAGTGACATGCAGCCAAGGGATAAAAAATCCTGACGTCGAAGAAGGCTCGCTGTCCCCGCATCCAGAATCCTCGAGCACTGACATCAACACGGGCTTCGTTGGATGTGTTTGAAGTCCTGTGTTGGAAATTTTCACCGTCCAATGGAAGGAGGGTCGGTTCCACCCTGACATCACGGCAGATTTCCTTCAACATATTTGCTGTAAGATCCCTTACTTTGTCATGCCTCATGCATATGAAGTCCCCTTTCTTGCACACCATGGTGTGATCGACGTCATAGGAAGAGCCACACCGTACCTTAGAGCATTGGCATCTGTAAATTCTTGTTTATTGAGACTGAAACCATTTGCCCTTATCGGGAACGTAGTTAACCAGTTTGAGGCACCCACCCCCTGCGCTATAGCTACTTTTTTTTTCAAATTCACTTGCAGGGGAATGTTTTTCTTTCATTTGTTTTAATGTCTCTCTGTTTATTGGCAGAACCCCACCGGAGGATTCCTCTGTGAGAGATCTTACAGCCAAAGACACTTTTCCCCCACGCATTTTGTTTTCCAACTTTCTTACAGCTTCATCGGTGTTTTGCTTTCCGTCTCCTATAAATTTTAGTCTCTACTACAGTGTTCTTGCTTCACATAGGAGATCATCAAGGGCCACATTCTGCCACAATGTCAATCTTCTCTTCATTGGTGCCACATTTTCTTTGTGCTTCGTCTTTATGCTTAGTCTTTGTGTGTGTCCTCTGACAGAATAGATGTGGTATTGTTGCCAGTATTTGAAGAGCTAAAGGGGCAAGGAAGCAGTCCTGAGTGTACTGAGTTATAAAGCGAATCATCTCCGGAATCATTTCTTTGGTGACCACACACTTGGGTGGTTCAAACAGGTTAGCTGGCGACCATCTGACAATTTCTAAGTGAGTTTCTTTAACCCATATGTCCGCATTTTCCATAGATATGCCATTCCACTGTGGTGGCTGTCTCTCATTCACCTCGTGGACATCTGCTACTATTGGAGCAGCGTTTATTAGTACTACATTTCAGGTTGAGTAGACTCACTGCAATCATTTAGGATATCATCAGGCGGTCGGGTCCCGGTGATAACCACTGTAGCCTCCTGTGTCAGTTACGTCCCCCTCCGACAGTTACGACAGTTACGTCCACCTCCGACATCTCCTTTGGTCCCATACAGAAGAAGAAACTACTTCTTATGAGGAACGGGAGGAAGGGTGACAGGCTGGACTGCTGTGTCCGGGTAGTAGGGCCATACGTGCGCGCGTGGGAGTGTAGGCCACCCTTCTGTGGGCGACAATCTACACATCAGAATGATACACTGGGAGCAAGAATTGTCACACCCAACACTTGTTTATATATCCTTGGCAGAAATAACCAATATTTCTATGGTCGCACTGATATAATATTAGTTATGTAAACTCACTTGGTCGGCCGTCACTACATGAAGTGGCCGTTACTTGGGGAGGAGACCGCAAGCGTAGAACACTTGGCCCCATACAGGCAAGAGTCTCGATGCTACCCCTGCCGGTATCTGGCTGTATTGGCCCAATCTTTTCTCGTGTTTTAGTTTGATACATTTGATAGAATCCCTTGGTGTTTGTCTTCGCCTCCCTTGCTATCCTCAGCTCATTATTCCTCTTTGCTTTCCTTATCTCGGTCTCAGCCCGACCTGCCAATACCTTATAATGATCCCGGAGGTAAATTTCGTCACGATTTATCCTCCTACCTATAGCCTTCCTTTGACTAATAATGTTCTTTAAATAATTATTTATCCATTTAGGGTCATTGTTGTTTGATCTGAGTTTTTTGTATGGTATGTTCTGCCTTTGTGCATTAAGTAACTCATTATTAAATTGTCGTGGAACTCGGCAACCTCAGATCTCGTTATCAGGTCGGTTTCAATCATCAGGTCCAAGTAGTTCACCTCCAAGCGTGATACCCCTTCTCTCAACTGCCTCTTCAAACTATCAAAGTTTGCCCTTCCGAAATCTGTGACTTTTGTGGAATTTTCCTTACAGCTGCCCTGAAAATCTAACTGGAATCTAATTTCTTTGTGATCTCTGTTTGCAAGTTCGTTCCCTACCTCGACATGACTAATGAGGTTTTCTCTGTTCGACAGAACTAAATCGAGTATATTATTACCCCAGGTGGGTTCGGTTATATGTTGACTTAGGAAACAGTCCTGGATTGTTTCAAGAAAATCCTCTGATTCTGAGTTACCCGTAAGGTCAATTCAATCTATTTGGCAAAAGTTAAAGTCGCCTACTATACAGACTTTGTTGTGTATGGAAGCCCTGCGCATTTCATCCCAGATATGTCACTCATTAACTCTATCAAGATTGGGAGGTCTATATATACTCCTGTGATTAATTTTTCCCTACCGTCGATTAATTCTATCCAAATTGTTTCTATATTCCGCTCAGTTTTTATTTCCTTATGAATTTCACACTTCAGATTATCCCTGACATAGATTGCTACTCCGCCTCCTTTCCTAATCTGCCTATCGATATGGAATAATTTGTAACCTGCAATTTGGTATTCGACAGGTAACTCACGTGAGTCTCGGTTGATCCATGTTTCAGTGAATGCTATTATATCGATTTTTTCGGTACATACCAAGGCCCTAATATCATCCATTTTGTTTCTCATCCTTCTACTGTTTGCGTAGTAGACATTTAAGTTAGTCGTGTTCCGAGTCCTCCCTTTGCCGCGTTTAGGTTTTAACTTGCTGTCTAATTTAGTTTTGTTGTCATTCCTAACACTATTTCCCTGTAACCTTTCACTTTGTTTACCAGCTCCCACTGCAGGCTCCTCCACCCTCGTGCTCACATGTTCCCCGTAGCAGTTTAAAGACTTCGACATCTTTTGGACTGCCCTTTCGAGAGTCCCAGCCAGGGTAGCCACTACATCCCTAGACAGATGCACCCCATCCCTAGCATAAAGGTCCCTTCTGCCGTAGAAGTTGTCCCAGTTGTCAATGAATGGGACTGATATTGACTTACAATATCTGTCAAGACGGCCGTTGACACCAACTGCCCTTGACAACCATTCATTGCCAACCCTCCTTCTAGGCAGGACACCACATATGATAGGGATCCCTCCCCTAGACCTAACACGTTCTATAGCTGTCTTGAACTTATCAAGAAGCTCCTCACTCCTACACGGGCCAATATCATTGCCTCCAGCACTGAGGCAGACAATGGGTTTGTTCCCATTACCAGACAAGATATTGTCCATCCTGTCAACTATATCCCCCACCCCAGCTCCTGGCAAACACACCCTCATTCTATTTTTATCTTTACCGCAAAAAGCTCTGTCCATGTACCGTACCTGCGAGTCGCCAACAATCAAGATTTTCTTACCTTCCTTGTCAGCCTTGTCCATGAGTATACTAACGTCCAATTCGTCTATCAAAGGACTGAAAGAGTTGGTACACTTAGCTGTTGTTGTCGTTTCCTTGGTGTCTTTTCTCACCACCAGTTTGGTCGTCCCTCTCCTCACAGCCTGAGTTTTCTTCATTCACCTGCTTTCCTTGTCTCGCTTCTTCCTTCATCCTCGCTATCTCTTCTTTTAATTTCAAGATATCTTCCTTGGCTCCAACTCGGCCCTGAGAAGGGCACAGCCCTGTTCGCATGTCACACTAGACAGTTTATCCCTGGGAGCTAAGCCGCTGTGACCTTTCCTCTATCGAGGAAACTTGGTTAAATTCAATAGTAATAAAACTCAGTATTTGCCAATTACACTTTCTAAGTTAGATGATCTCCCACCAATTACATTTCAGGACGCTATCATTCTGCAAATTTTTGAAATAGATATGCTAGGCCTCACCATTTCCTCCAATATGTCATGGAAATCACACATCCTAAACATAGCTAAAGCTGCCTCCCGAAAGTTGGGATTGCTCTACAGAGGCCGTAGCTACTTCACTCCGGAGCAGTTGCTTCAAGTATATAAGGGACTCATTCGTTCTAACTTCGAGTACTACTCTCATATATGGGGTGGCTCCTCTTCTGTCCAACTGTTAGATAGGTTGGAATCAAAGGCATTTCGTCTTATTAACTCTCCTTCTTTAGTTGATAATCTTTGTTCCCTTTCTCTTCGCCTCAATGTTGCTTCACTCTCTCTCTTTTACAGGTACTTTAACGGACAATGTTCGGTGGATTTGGCATCCTGTATACCGCCGGCAAGGCCGTGGGCTCGTAACGCACCTCTTGCCCACTGTGCCCACCGTTTCTCTGTGGATGTCGGTTACACTAGAATAACCCGTTATAGTACATCCTTCTTTCCTCACACAGCCAAACTGTGTTTGGGTTTACAAAGGGAAAATCTTGTCTAACAAATCTGCTGACGTTCTTTAGGAAAGTCTTTGGGGAAGTAGGTAATGACGAAAATTACGTTTGACAGAGTACCGCATCAGAGGCTTCTGAGAAAAGTTAAGGTTCATGGTATAGAGGGGAAAGTCTTAAATTGGATAAAATCATGGCTCACCGATACAACACAGAGGGTCAGCGTAGATAGTGTTAAATCTGAGTGGGGCTGTGTAACCAGTGGGGTTCCCCAGGGGTCAGGACTGGGCTCGCTCTTGTTCATAATCTACATAAACGATCTAGATACTGGGATCGGCAGTGACATAAGCAAGTTTGCGAATATGATAGAAGTATTTATGTGGGTGAAAGGAATAAGAACATAAGAACATAAGAAAGTGGGATACTGCAGGAGGCCGACTGGCCCATACAGGGCGATATAGATAAAGTTCTTATAATATCAGAGCAGGATAGGACTCGTAGCAACGGATTTAAGTTGGATAAGTTTAGGTTTAGGAGGGAGTAGGAAGGAACTGGTTCACAAATAGGGTGGTAGACGAGAGGAACAATCTTAGCAACTTTGTAGTAAGTACTGGAACGCTTGAAAGTTTTAAAAGGAGGCTAGATAGATTCATGGATGATAAAGTGGAAGTCATTCTTGACAGGAGCTGCCACGCACAGGCCAACCGGCCTATTCCAGACTCCTTATTTTCTTAAGTTCTTATGTAACCAGTTCGTGCTCGTATGGGCTGGATGCGGTTGGGCAGGTGTGTGGGCAGGTGTGTGGCCACGTGGCCAGGACAGTAGCTTGGGGCAATGCAGGAGTGCTCCATCCTTCAGGTTAGGTCAGGTGAAGCCGAGAGGTCAGGTCAGGTTAGATCAGATCTAGCCACACTCAGTATTACACTGCTGTGTTTTTTGTGCTTTTCCTTGCACTATGGGAACACTGTTTGGTAGTCAATCTTTCACTGATCACTTGAATGTTTTGCTGAGTAATTCCCGGTGTAGTAAGGCTGGTAGGGCGTTGGGATATAGCAGGGGGAGGGGCGGGGGGCAAACAGACTTGGCCTGGCTGCTCAAACTGGGAGCGCCTTCAGGGCACGTCTTGTCTCGCTGGTGGTTGAACATAAGAACATAAGAAAATAAGGAGTCTGCAATAGGCCGGTTGGCCTGTGCATGGCAGCTCCTGTCGAGAGTTACTACCACTCTCTATCATCCATGAATCTATCTAGCCTCCTTTTGAAACTTTCCAGAGTTCCCGCACTTACTACAAAGTTGCTAAGCTTGTTCCACTCGTCCACCACCCTATTTGTGAACCAGTTTCTTCCTATCTCCCTCCTAAACCTAAACTTATCCAACTTGAATCCGTTGCTCCGAGTCCTATCCTGCTCGGATATTATAAGAACTTTATCTATATCCCCTTTATTGATTCCTTTCACCCACTTAAATACTTCTATCATATCTCCCCGCACTCTTCGTCTTTCTAGGGAATGCAAGTTAAGTTTCTTTAACCTATCCTGATATGGAAGGTTTCTAAGTCCCTGAATCATTTTTGTCATTCTTCGCTGCACCGACTCTAGTGAATTTATATCCATTCTATAATAGGGGCACCAGAACTGAACCGCATAATCGAGGTGCGGCCTAACTAGCGCAAGATATAGTTGCAATAAGACCTCTGCACTCTTGTTACTTACACTTCTAGATATAAAACCCAATACTCTGTTTGCCTTATTTCGAACATTAACGCACTGTTTTCTAGGCCGTAGGTCCGGGCTTACAAGTACCCCTAGGTCTCTTTCACAAGTCGACTTCTCTAGGTTGATGTTGTTCAGGCTGTATACATTATAAGTATTTGTTCTTCCAATATTAAGTACGCTGCACTTGCTGGTGTTGAATTTCATTTGCCATTTTTCAGACCACCCCTGCAGTTTATTTAGATCCTCCTGTAATGCATTTGCATCCTGCCCTGAATTAATTTGCCGCCCTATTTTGGTGTCATCCGCAAACTTGCTTATGTCACTGCTGATCCCAGTATCGAAATCGTTTATGTAGATTATGAACAAGAGTGGGCCTAGTACTGACCCCTGGGGAACCCCACTGGTTACACGGCCCCACTCAGATTTAACACCATCTACGCTGACCCTCTGCGTTCTAAGTAAATAACATAGTAATTTTCGTCATTATCTACTACCTCGAAGACTTTCCTAAAAAACGTTAGCAGATTTGTTAGACAAGATTTTCCCTTTGTAAACCCATGTTGAGAGTCGTAGATTAATTTGCTTTTCTCTAGATGCGATCGGATGCTATCTGCTATAATTGATTCAAGAAATTTCCCCACTACTGACGTCAAACTGATCGGCCGGTAATTTGACGCTGATGCTCTGTCTCCCTTTTTGAATATGGGTACTACATTTGCCTGTTTCCACAACTCTGGCACAACTCCAGTGTCTAATGATTTTGTAAATAAGTTTACGAGGGGTCCGCTAATCTGTTCCCTACACTCTTTTAAGACTCGAGGGAAAATTTCATCCGGCCCTGGGGATTTTGTATTCTTTAGTTTATTTATCTTCTTAAGAACATCCTCTTTTCTGATAGTGATATTCTTTAATTTCTCTTCTTCCTTTCCCTTAAATATCAGTTCCACCTCCGGAATTTCATAGCAAATTTCTTCTGTGAAAACTGATAAGAAGTAGCTGTTCAATGCTTTGCTTATTTCTTCACTGCCATTTATCAATTCTCCCCTCCCTGACTTTAAAGGCCCAACTTTGTCCTTGACCTTTGTCCTATATACCTGGAAAAATCCCTTGGGATTCGCCTTGGATTCTCTTGCTATTTTGATTTCATAGTCTCTCTTTGCTTTCCTTACATTTTTCTTAACATTCCTAGATAGTTCATTATACCTGTTTCTGAGCTGCTCCTCCCCTCCCTTTAATTTCTTATATATTCCTTTCTTTATTCCTATGTCATGTTTAAGTTTTCTGGTCATCCACCTTGGCTCATTCTTATTTGACCTAATTTTTCTGACAAGTGGATGTGTGTGTGTGTGTGTGGATGCACACTGTCAGGATACAAAACAAGACTGTAATAAAGGTGCCACGAGGTTGTAGCCATTGTTATGGAAACCACCGAGAGAAGAAGACAACTGGTGGCTGGAGCACCTCACCTCAACTCACCTCACCTTACGCCTCACGGAACATTTTGTGTATCAGCATTATTGCGCTCTGGGTCAAAACATCTTAACAACAGCCTATTGTTCTAGTACTTTTAATTGCGTCAAACATCACAAAATAATTACTATATGGGACAATAAGATAAAAAAATTAGTATAATATATCCATAAGGGTGAAATACGTATGAATACACACGTTATTACTTTAGTATTGAATAATGGGGAAAAATTGGATGCAACACCAACTATTGGGATTTTTTATACATATTCAGTTATAACATTTCAGCACTCGTGAGATCTCAGACTACGACACCTGTGTCAGCCACAAGTGGAGGCTGACACCTGTGAAGTGATTGTCAGCTAATATGGTAAAGTAAAGATGAAAGTATCAGATGTTTGCACCATTACAACCAACTTTCTTCACATGTGTCACGAGATGATTAATGACTTGCTTCTCATCTGTCTTGATAGTACTTTACTTTTGTTGGTACTTTACACCATGTGGATAAAAACCGAAAAAAAATAAGCCTTGTGTTGCTATAATAAACCTTTAAAAAATATCCACACAACTCTCTCGATCTTTCAGTCCTGGGTCGACGTCATCCTCGATAACTCATACACACAACAACGGTGTGCAACAAGGGGGCTAAAGTTGCTTTAGTATACCAAGCGTGAATCTTTGTTTCAACAACCTTACATTAATAATGGTTGCCCCTCGTGTAACGAAGATGGCGGGCCCAAGGGCCACCTAGGCATGTATTTGTTTAAGGTGTAGAAGCTGTCGCCAACACAACAACCACACCCTAATTTAACGAGTTGCATGACCCAGTGTCAAGAAATAGTCTGAGAAGACCGGACAACTCGCCATCTACACTGGCTAACCATGACCATGATAGGTAGAAAAGGCAGCCGAGAGAAGGGATAATTAACAATTACTGCTGGGTAAACAGAGGCGAATTGTGTAATGAAACTCTGCCCAGGGATCGAACCCGGGTCCGCTCACTTGTGACGCGAGAATGCTGACCATTACACCACATACGTACAGGTACAGTATATGGGAATGAAACTAACATATTAAACATAAAAATATAATATATCCAAATCAATAATAAATTAAAGGTTACAAATTATTCCATACTGTTAGGCAGATTAGGAAAGGAGGCGGGGTAGCAAACTATATCATGGATAATCTGAAGTGTGAAATCAATAAGGACATAAAAGCTGAACTGAATACAGAAACAATTTGGATAGAATTAACCGATGGTAGGTAAAAAATAATCATCGGAGTAATAAACAGATCTCTTAATCTCGATAGAGTTGATGA
Source organism: Homarus americanus (assembly GCF_018991925.1). Lineage (NCBI taxonomy): Eukaryota > Metazoa > Arthropoda > Malacostraca > Decapoda > Nephropidae > Homarus > Homarus americanus. The sequence goes on from NW_024743709.1 coordinate 14,884,617, forward strand.
GCAATTTATTTGGGATGAAATGCACAGGGCATCCAGACATAGCAAAGACTGTATGGTAGGCGACTTCAACTTTAGTCATTTAGATTGAACTGACCTTAGGGGGAACTCAGAATCAGAGGAATTTCTTGAAACAGTTCAGAACGCTTTCTTAAGTCAACATATAGCAGAACACACCCGGGGTAATAATATACTCGATTTAGATCTGTCAAACAAAGAAAACCTCATGAGTAATGTCGAGGTAGGGAACGAACTATCTAGAAGCGATCAAAAAGAAGTGAGATTTAGAGTAGAACTTAATATTTCAGAATGGAGATAGGAAGAAACTGGTTCACAAATAGGGTGGTGGACGAGTGGAACAAGCTTACCAACTTTGTAGTAAGTGAGGGAACTCTGGAAAGTTTCAAAAGGAGGCAAGATAGATTCATGGATGATAGAGAGTGGTAGTAACTCTCGACAGGAGCTGCCATGCACAGGCCAACCGGCCTATTGCAGACTCCTTATTTTCTTATGTTCTTAAGGGTAATCTTTGATAGGTAGAAAAGGCAGCTAAGAGAAGGGGTATTTACATTTGGAGATGAATTACATGACCTCACACAATGTACCCACAGAGGGCGACCTCACTTTACCTGATGACCTAACAACAATAACCTCACAAAATATGACGGTTGAGGATGACATGATTACGAGATCTGAGGTTGACGAGTTCCACAACAATTTAAATAATGAGTTACTTAATGTACAAAGACAGAACATACCATACAGGAAACTCAGATCAAATAACAATGACCCTAAATGGATAAATAATTATTTAAAGAATATTATTGGACAAAGGAAGACTATAGGTAGGAGAATAAAACAGGGTGAAGTTTACCTCCGAGATTATTATATGGTATTGGCCGGTAGGGTTAAGTCCGAGATCAGAAAAGCAATGAGAAATAATGAACTGAAGATAGTAAGGGAGGCAAAGTCAAACCCCCAAGGGATTCTTCCAAATGTATCAAATTAAAGCACGAAACAAGATTGGACCAATAGAGGTACCGGCGAGCTAACTGATAAGGACAGAGAAATGAGCAATAGTCTGAACAGATATTTTTTTAGCAGTTTTCATCACCGAAAATTTAAACATGATACCCGAGGCACAGACTATATACAGGGATAGTAAAGAAAATAGATTAAGCGAGAAAGTAGTGACTAGTAACTTTGTTAGCAAGCAAATAGACAAACTAAAGCCTAATAAGTCGCCAAGTCCCGATGAGATATTTCCCAGAGTATTAAAGGCATGTAAAGAAGAGATAAGCATGCTCCTGGAGGATAGCGAATATGATACCGATTTTTAAGAAGGGAGATCCTCTAACCACCGCCAAATCAGTTTAACGTCAATTGTAGGCAAATTGCTGGAAGAAATAATTTCAAACTCTATTCGAAATCACATAGAGAAGCACAAGTTGAACAATGATTCCCAACATGGCTTCACAAGTGGGCGTTCATGTCTGACTAATCTATTAAAATTTTCAACTGTTTTCGTTTCATTGGATGGCGGGCACGATTATGATGTGGTACACCTCGATTTTAGCAAAGCCTTCGACAGAGTCCCTCACGAAAGACTAATACGAAGAGTGGAGGCTCATGGAATTTGAGGAGATATTCTAAAATGGCCTATAGGGTTTGGTTACAGGACAGGAAACAGCGAGTAAGCATTAACGGCACTAAATCTGAGTGGGGTAACGTCACTAGTGGAGTACTCCAAGGCTCAGTACTTGGACTATTACTGTATTATATACATAAACGACATAGATAGAGGCATAGACAGGAACTTAAGTAAATTTATTGATGTCACTGAAATAAGGCGTGTTTGACAAGAACTCCGCAAAACTAAAGGAAGACCTAACAAAAAATTCGCATGGTTTGAATAATGGCAAATTAAATTTAATATGGACAAATGTAAAGTACTTAGTGTCGGAGATGTAAACAGATAAACCAGATATCTGATAAACGAAGCTGTTATAGAGAAATCAGACTGTGAGAAAGATTTAGGAGTAATGATAAGTAGGACTCTTAAACCAAGTCAATAATGTGAATTTACTCGCAACTAGGCTAAAAAAGTACTTGGGTTCAAACAAAGGAGTGTTAGTTACAAGACTAACGAGGTTATCCTAAAACTATATCTTGCACTTGTGAGACCTCACTTGGATTAAGCAGTTCAGTTCTGGTCACTGTACTGCAGAATGGATATAGAATCCCTAGAAATAATTCAGAGGAGAATGACAAGACGAATCCCGGGCATTAGGACCCTTGAGTACAGAGACAGGTTAAAGTGTTTTCATTTGCACTCCTTCGAGAGACGTAGAGTGAGGGACGATATGATCGAGGTGTATTAATGGAAGTCAGGGCTAAACAAAGGTGATATAACAAAGGCACTCAAACTATCCAAACAGGAGCGAACTCGTAGCAATGATTTTAAATTAGACAAATTTAGATTTAGGCACGAGATAGGTACACATTGTTTTGGAAACAGAGTAGTGGTTGAGTGAAACAAGTTACCAAATAGCATCATTAACTCGAACACGCTGGAGAGCTTCAAACATAGGGTTGGGTGGATATGCGAGCAGTAGGGGTTGGGTGTAAATGTGACTGCCCAGTATGGGCCAATAGACCCGCTTCAATTTCCTCCATTGTCATGTTCTTATGTTCTTATGTTAGTAATATGTTACTGTCCCCATGCTAACTCAAAGGTTACTGAGCACACCTATTGTGATATAATTGGTGCGTGATATTCGGGAACACTCGGCTCAAAGTCCCTGAGGCACGACTTTGAGCCGAGATGCAAGGCAGCAAATCTTTCTGTGTCCGGGAGGATGACCACTTTAGTTTGAAGTCTAGTATGGCTGAGGAAAAAAGGCAAACGCAGTGAAAACGTACAAATCCCATAATACCATGTGATTAATATCACTAACGCATGAATATCACAAGCGTTAGTCACAACTAACCCGGTTAACTGGACATTAAAGTTGTCACCGCAATCACTTCCTAGGTTACGCGCATGCACAAACGCACGCGGTAAGATAAAATCATACAAGCAAATGAGGGGAGATTGAGTCATGTCAATACTTTCTTGTTGTATGTAGCAGAGCTGTAGGTCGAAGGTCACTCTATGTCACCACATGACCCGAGTGTTGGGCTCTGTGTATTTGCGCTCCGCCTTGAACAGGATGCAAGGGGGGCCCAATAAATTAGCCCCCTCGCGGGGGCAAATCTGGACTCTGTTTCCATTTGTTATATCGTCTTTGTGCAAGGTGACCACTGGACCAGACGCCAAACAACTAGAAACCAAATTCTTACTATGTTTTTATCATCAAGCTTTATTTCATAATATCAACTTATATTAAGTTAAATGAAAAATATCTTACTATATTACACAGGACTAATATGACGTGCTCAAAATAATTATTCACTTCAATAAGTACTGTGGAAAACATATTTGAAGAAAGAAAATGTATGCTAAAAATGATTTACATTACACTTTACACTACACTTACTAAGGAATTAGGATGTTAAGAGTCCTGCTGACGCCACCAACGATATGAGAATGTAACTACCGCCTGGGAAGATATTGGAAGCATATTGTCATGTCTAATGCCGTTATATTGCATCACAATATCTGATCTGATCTGACTTTCTGCCTCATTTACACACAACTGCAGGGTCTCAATTGTTTCTCTTACTATTGACATCACAACACACACACACACACACATATATATATATATATATATATATATATATATATATATATATATATATATATATATATATATATATATATATATATATATATATATATATATATATAGTGAACTCTCGAAGATCCGGACTAAAAGGGGGGGCTACCTGTCCGGAAAAGTCGATTGTCCGGATTTTCCGGCGAATAATAAATGATATAAGAAACACCAAAAATATAGTATTAATGTAATGATAAACAAATTACCGTATATAAGCCATGCATAATAAGAAACTTTGTATCATTACTAGAGTAAATGAAATAATATTCCCACAAACAATAATTGTCAACTCTGTTTATGTTTCTCACCTCCTCAGGCACCTGTGTCCAAGCTACTGACGGGACAAACAGTGCCCACGGGCCTAAAATGCTCTGGTTTGGAAATGCTTCTTAGGGAAACTTCTAGGAGGCTTCTTAGCCCAGAACCCCCATTTTTTTGCTCGGATCTTCCGAAATCCGGATTTTCTGGGTCCGGATCTTCGAGGGCTTACTCCTGTTTCTCACTTTTGATCTTTTTTTCGTCTTTTTTTATTTGTGGTTCTTTATTATTTTTATTATTATTATAATTATTACAGTGTTGTTATTATTGTTATCATTATTATTGTATTATGTTATTTTTAATTGTGTATTTCATATTACGAATTTTATTTACTATAAATTATTTTTATTATTATTATTATAATTATTATTAATAATATTATTAGTAGTATTAGTATTCCATTTTCGCCCCCCAGGCCCCGATGTGGGTCAGTGACCTTTACCCGGGTGGGCTTATCCCTGCAAAAAAAAAAAAAATGAGGAAACGACTTTATGACCATGTTGATGTAGCAGCCTTTGTCTCGTATTTCAAGTGTTACCATTATAAATCTCACAATTGCCAATCATATAAAGTGTATAATATAAATGGTTTACATATACATGTACGCATGAATAATTTTTTTTTTCCTATATGGTAAGATTAGATGATACATAAACAAACGTAACTAATATTAACATGAAAAACGAACAAAATACTGTAATAATTCAGTACTGGCTAGTAGGATATCCTGGCCTTGAAGGTGAATGGACAAATGAACTCCATTCTTAATGAAACTCAACCTAACCTTACAATTACGATTTAACCTGAGTCTTTTGGGACCCAAGTCCCAATTACCTCCTGCTAGGTTTGGCCCCATTAAAACTGGGACTCATTTCCTATGGGGCCTTGTAAGTTATTAAGATTTAGAAACAGTTTATGGCAGCCAGTTCGTAAGGACGGGTGACGAGCTGGCCTTAACATCCAACAGTTTTCTGATATTTCAAACAACATCCCCTGGCAACAAAGGGGAGGCGCAAATGCAGGAAGGAATATTTTTTTCTCTTTTATCGCCAAATTTTGTAAACACTAACGATGGCTTGCCAGAATACTGCGAAACGCTCTTCAACAAATTGTCCCTTTTTATGACAGAAAAGTCGTTCACTGTGATGATACACATTGTGGTCGGGACAATATACACGACACGCCGGGGAATATTTCCAAACAGGTGTTAATTTTCTGGGTCATGTACACTCTAGTAATTTTAGGTGATTTTACTAAATCCGCTTCGAACCCGCACCGCCAGCCAATCACAGAGCTCCTTGGAAGATGTGTCATCGCACTCTTCGGGTTACGTCACATATCAGTTTGTTATTTTCCCCGAGAGGAATTTTCTGGTCCAATTATTTTCGCTTAAATAGTTAGGGGTTGATTTAGTGTGTGTAGAAATGATCAGATTAAAAAAAAACTTACTTAAGGTCCACTAAATGTTAAACTTACTAACTCATTTACCTATAAATACAAGACAAACTCTGCTTGTGAAGGTCACAACATTTGTGTATTCCCTCCAGTCAATAAGATGGTCGCAAGCTTTCTTTGGAACTAATTAGCATAAACCTTATTTTTATTTACCGTACTGTTGGTCATTATTACAAACACTGCCATTTTTTCTATCACTGTTACAGCTAACGTAACTATAAATATAACTCTTATTATCACACACACACACGCACACTATCACAAGGTTCACACAGAAAACACAATAAAAAAAACTCATGTGTCAAGACAGATGTTCTGTACTGTACTGTACTGTACGTGCAGGGCAGCTCTCACGCTGTGTACAGTACCTACGTACCAGTGCTGCGGCGGTTAAATGCACTGTACACGGGGGTCACCCATGACAGATTATCACCGGCTACAGGTGAGTGTAAGTAATCTTACTCTGATATAAACGTGTAATGGGTGGCTAAAGCTCCGTCTATTTGAATAGTGACACTAACTTAATGGAATCACACTTACCTTAACCGGTCTAAGTTAATGCAATCTAAGTAGAAATGAGGTAAATATGAATCAATTAAATGCTCACCTTTCTACGAATTCACAATTAAGAAGTCACGCAACAGTGTACTGAAATAAGCCAAAAACTATGAAAAAATGCGTAAATTAACCTAATGAACAGTTAGGTAAAATTTTAATGACTACATAAATTCACATAGCTGTTGCCTCCCCCCCACCCCCTCCCCCCCACAGCCAGACGAACGTTAGAATTTAAGAACATAAGAATGGAGGAAACTGCAGTGGGCCTATTGGCCCATACTGGGCAGTCCCATTTACACCCAACCCTTATTGCTCATATATTCATCTAACCTATGTTTGAAGCTATCCAGCGATTCGAGTTAATGATGATATTTGGTAACTTGTTCCACTCGTCCACTACTCCATTTCTAAACCAATGTCTACGTATTTCGCACCAAAATCAAAATTTGTCTAATTTAAAACCATTGTTACAAGTTCGCTCTTGGTTGGATAGTTTGAGTACCATTGTAATGTCCCCTTTGTTCAGCCCTGACTTCCATTTATAGACCTCTATAATATCGCCCCTCATTCTACATCTCTCGAGGGAGTGCAAATTAAGATGCTTTGGTCTGTCTCTGTACTCAAGGGTCCTAATGCCCGGGATCAGTCTTGTCTTTCTCTTCTGAATTCTTTCCAAGGATTCTATATCCATTCTGTAATATGGTGACCAGAATTGAACTGAGTAATCCAAGTGAGGTCTCACAAGCGCAAGAAATAGCTTTAGCATGACCTCCCTAGTTTTTTAACTAACACTCCTCTGTATGAAGTATGAACCCAAATACTTTATTACCCTTGTTTCCAGCAAGTGCACATTGTTTACTTGGCTTAAGATTCCTGCTTATCATTACTCCTAAATCTTTCTCGCAGCCGGATTTCTCAATAACAGCGTTGTTCATCTGGTATCTGGTTTCCCTGTTTACATCTCCTATACTGAGTACTTTACATTTGTCCACATTGAATTTCATCTGCCATTTTTCAGACCATTCGAAAATTTTTTTAGGTATTCCTGTAGTTTTGCGGAATCCTCGTTAGATTTAATTACACGCCCTATTTTAGTGCCATCAGCAAATTTACTTATGGTGCTGTCTTCGCCGATATCTATGTCGTTTATGCCTATAATAAATAATAATGGTCCAAGTACCGAGCCTTGGGGAACTCCACTAGTGACGTTGCTCCAATCGGATTTAGTGCCGTTAATGCTCACTCGCAGTTTCCTGTCCTGTAACCACGCCCTACTCCATTTTAGAATATCTCCTTTAATGCCATGAGCCTCCACTTTTCTTATTAGTCTTTCGTGGGGGACTCTGTCGAAGGCTATGCTAAAGTCGAGATATACCACATCATATTTGTGCCCCTCGTCCACTGATTCGAAAACAGATGAAAAGAATGTTAATAGATTAGTTAGACATGAACGCCCGCTTGTGAAGCCATGTTGGGAATCATTGATGAACTTGTGCTTCTCCAGGTGATTTCGAATAAAATTTGAAATGATTGCTTCCAATAATTTGCCTACAATTGATGTTAGACTAATTGGACGGTAGTTAGGGGATAGTGATCCATCTCCCTTCTTGAAAATCAGTATTACATTTGCTATCCTCCAGGATTCTGGTACTGCACCCGTTTTTAAGGACATGTTAAATAACTTTGCTAAGGGCATACGAAGCTCTTCCTTACATTCCTTTAATGCTCTGGCATATATATCACAGGGACGAGGTGACTTATTAGGCTCTTGTTTGTCTATTTGCTTACTAACATCGTCACAACTATCTCGCTTAATTTATTTTCTTCACCATCTCTGTATATAGTCGGTGCCTCGGGTATCAGGTTTAAATTTTCGGTGGTGAAAACTGTTGAAAAATATTTATTCAGATTATTGCTCATTTCTCCATCGTTATCAGTTAGCTCGCCTGTATCCAACTGTATTGGTCCAATCTTTTCTCGTGTTTTAGTTTGTTACATTTGATAGAATCCCTTGGGGTCTGACTTCGCCTCCCTTGCTACCTTCAGTTCATTATTCCTCTTTGCTTTTCTTATCTCGGTCTTAACCCTACCGGCCAATACCTTATAATAATCTCGGAGGCAAACTTCACCACGATTTATTCTCCTACCTATAGCCTTCCTTTGACCAATAATGTTCTTTAAATAATTATTTATCCATTTAGGGTCATTGTTGTTTGATCTGAGTTTTCTGTATGTTATGTTCTGCCTTTGTGCATTAAGTAACTCATCATTTAAATTGTTGTGGAACTCGTCAACCTGAGATCTCGTTATCAGTTCATCCTCAACCGTCAGGTCTCCAGGTAAGGTGAGGTCGCCCTCTATGGGTACATTGTGTGAGAACACCTCATGTGAGGTCATGTAATTCACCCCCAAGCGTGATATCTCTTCTCTCAGCTGGCTCTTCAAACTATCAAAGTTTGCCCTTCTGAAATCAGGGACTTTAGTGGAATTTTTCTTGAGGCTGCCCTGAAATTCTAACTGGAATCTAATTTCTTTGTGATCGCTGTTAGCCAGTTCGTTTCCTACCTCGATACTACTAATGAGGTTTTTCTCTGTTTGACAGAACTAAGTTGAGTATATTATTTCCCCGGGTGGGTTCGGTTATATGTTGACTTAGGAAACAGTCTTGGATTGTTTCAAGAAAATTCTCTGATTCTGAGTTACCCATAAGGTCAATCGAATCTATTTGGCTAAAGTTAAAGTCGCCTACTATACAGACTTTGCTATGTATGGAAGCCCTGCTCATAAACTCTATCAAGAGTAGGAGGTCTATATATATTACTCCTGTGATTAATTTTCCCTACCATCGATTAATTCTATCCAAATTGTTTCTGTATTCCGCTCAGTTTTTATTTCCTTATTTATTTCACATTTCAGATTATCCCTGACATAGATTGCTACTCCACCTCCTTTTCTAATCTGGCTATCGGTATGGATTAATTTGTAACCTGCAATTTGGTATTATTCTGAAAGAATTCTGATGGGACGCTAACTTCATTTGACGTAAGATCCCAGTGTTAAGTTAGGTTATTCTCGCCCCCTTATAGGCTATGTTTTCCGTGTATTTGTTCATCTCGCCAAAATGTCTCGTCTTCCTTATTTGTAGTCCTGTAAAGACATGTAAAACCGTACAATACCTTAATAACGTTTAATGGTTTTTATAGGATACAGAAATAATATGTTATCCGATGCTAGATGCCGCCAGGTAAAGTCTGGCTGATGCATAAACATCTTTTGTCGTATAGGACCTAATCTCTCATTTGCTCCTAGGGACAAAACTACCGATATAAAGAATTGAGAGATATTACAGGCAGCACAGGTATTCTCTTGCGGGTATTATTATTATGGGATGACCTGAAAAATAGGAACCCAAAGTTATTTAACATGATAAAAACTATCTTAACGTTAACCAAATTTATCCTAATGCCCCAGGTAGTGTTAGGGGATTTGATTATCAAGGGAAATAAGCTGGAGTGTCTAATCTTCAGGTGATCTTGTTTTACATTTCTAAAATAAGGTTTTCGATACTGAAGATAAAGTGTCAAATTAACACGGTACTACACAAACAGACTGCCAGTAGCTAGTAAAGTCTGGAAAGCCTTGTGGAAGTTCATAATTATGATGTTCTTAGTGATTATTATTTGAGAGTTTTAATGGTGAAACACGATATATGGAGAAGGGATCCCAGACTTATTTACAGAAAAATCTTCAATTAATATTTAAGAAAATTCATGTTGTATCAGTAAGTTTTTTATGATGGATCATTCTTATATCCTCTAAATCAACCATGGGCTACATCTGAAATTAATACACGAATGAGCTACAAAATACATGATCATCTACATTAAACCCCAATAGGCATATTTCCAGTGTCTTGTAAATTAAGTGATGTATCTTACAACTGATATCACCTCTGAAGTGTGTTGTGGATGAGGGGAAATGGAGTAAAGATGAGGGTGGGTGTTATGTATCGGGTAAGATAATGGAGACTACTTACAAGACAGGGAGTAGAGGAGTCATAGGCTGCACATATATGGTGGTGCAAAACTTGTATTCTATTGCCAGTTAGTAACTATAATTTAGTAAGACACTCTCGTATCTCATGGTTAGAAGCCCCACAAGTGAGTTAAAACAATTAAGTAAGAGACTGGGGGAGGGAATGAATGTGAGACCAAAAGTCAAAAACCCACAACCCACGCGGCACCAGGCATGGTCACTGTCACCAATGCTCGCTCGACCAATATTGCCCATTTCCGGCTTGCCTGCGAGAGCTCCTGGGGTCATTCTATCTCTCTAGGATGACTTATTTAAAACCTCTAGTTGCCAAAACAGCTATCGCTTATCATCTGGATATTTAAATCAACACCGAAATAGGGGAGTGATTTACACTTCGCCCAGCAAGGGCAGGCGACGGTGCGGCTTTACCACATGTCAAGATGTCAAATTTGTCAACAAGTCTGGCACAATTCCCGTTACGTCAGCAAGGACACGCACTTTAGTCTGGGTGATGGATGCTGAGATATAGCGCTGCGGTGGTGTGTGGCAGTATTGGTGGTGTTGGTGCAGGGTGGGATGGAGTTTGGGGAGTGTAGTGGCGTGTGTGTGTGTGTGTGTGTGTGTGTGTGTGTGCATGCATGTGTGTGTGTATGCGCACACGCATGTATGTGTGTGTGTGTGTGTGTGTGATGATGATGATGATGATGTTCGGTATTAGACTTGTGAGGACTTAGAGCACCAAAACACAATGATGGTGATGTAAGAATTCTTACACCCAAGACGGCGCAAAGTATATCTAATCACAAAAACATTTGATAATAAAGAAATATTATTGTACCTTTGATACCTCTTCTAAGTTTACAGCTACAAAAAAATAGATAAGACGACTAACGTAAACATTTATACATAATCTACACTTTCTATTTGAAACAGTTATTTACACAGATTGAAAACATACAAGCTATATTTATATACGGTAATACATTTTACCTTTATATTGACCCGGTAAAATATAGTTAAATATTGGTTATTTAGCGCTTGCTGTGATTGATAAAGCCGCTACCGCAGTTTTATTATGATTGGTGGGCATCAAACGCGCTCTCTCATTGGCGAAATACACATTGCTAGCCTCAGGCAGTCACAGCAAATTGGGTGTTATTATCGAAGAGTGAGCGCACGCGTGCGTGCGTGCTAGCGTGTGTATATGTACGTGTGTGTGTGTGTGTGTGTGTGTGTGCACAGGGTGGTGTAATGCATCTAGTGTTGCAGCATTATGTTAAGGTGCAAACACTGCTTGCTCCCTCTCGATTTCAGCTACCGCCGCTGGCTAGCCCTCGTGGTGAACAGGGAAGCAACTTGCATAAGTCGTCCCCTGCCAGTACACAGCCTCTTCACTATCAAGACTCCTGCTGTATCTCCTCGTAGCAACACAGGGTAACTGGGTGCTTCGTGGGTCCAGGATAGACCAGCAGGGGATTTTGGAGTAGCAGTGAGCCCAGGAGGGACAGTGAATAGGCCCACTGGCATGTAGACACGTCCAGGCGCCTACCAACAACTTCCCTGCTGCCTTGCAGTTTAACCTAGTTTGGTATCAGGCTACGTGAGTAAACTCTGAACGAAAAATCTGTGATGGAGCCCCACATCAGGCAGACACGTTTACAGAGCTCCAATAAGACCCCAACGGCGGTATAGGCGGAAGAGGTGACCAACATGGCAACCCAACAACTACACTGGCGGATGAAGGCAATGCACTAAGGCAAGGTCACTAAGGCGAAACCCAACAAACAGGGCTATCGGCAGTCGATTGCAATTCTCCCTCTCCTCAGTCGTTGCAACACTTGCACCACTGGATCAGGAAAAGGCAGAGCCAAGGTGTGTGGTTGCAGCCTACGCTCCTGCCTCACCACATAAATCAACTCACTTGCAACCATCAGCCAGCACATCATACTTCTCATCATCATCAAAACCTCTTTACCCCAAAAAGCCCTATAGCAACGGAAAGTGGCGATGGGGACAGGCAGAGATGACTGTCGCGTGTCTCTATTCACAACTCTGCGCATAGGCGGCATAGATAAGATTGTCGATTATACACTGGGATCTAGACATAGTGTAATCCGGTACTGTCAATACGACTGAGCAGCCTTCTCGAGGACCCACTCTGCTCACCCCACATGGGGAGAACGCTAGAAAAGATGCCCTAAGCATAGCCTGCCTAAAGAACCAACTTGACTGGGCAACCGCACCCAGTAAGGTCATCCTTATGCGGTCGAAAAAACAATTATAATCACAGATCACAACATAAACAAACTATATAACCTTTTATGGTCGCTGCATGAAATGTCAAGACTCTTCTGAATACTGGCACAAATGAGTATTCTGAAAGAGGAAATGCCCTTGTGGCAAAAGACATAGCAGCCATTAATGAGTCCCGCCTGCTGCGGAGAGAAATTGCATTTATGGAATTGGCTTTGTCATCCGCCAATGCCTCCTACATAGGCTAACTGAAATGCCTGTTGGGATCAACGAGCTCCTCATGAAGCTCAGAGTACCACTGAATCACTCACTTCATGCCTTCTCCATCAGTGCATATGCCCCAGCACTGGATGCAGAGGATGGCATCAAGGAGGCCTTTTACGCTGACCTTGACAGAGTGCTAACCTCTATCCCCACAGAAGATAAGGTTGTGCTCCTATGTGATTTCAATGCCAGAGTTGGCAGAGATGCTGGCAATTGGCAGGGAATCATAGGGAGAAATGGACTAGGCAACTGTAATCCCTTTGGCCTACTCCTCAGCAAGTGCACTGCATACAACCTCACTATAACCTCACTATCACCAATGCCTAATTTAGGCAAGCCGACAAGTTCAAGGATTTGTGGCAACACCCACGATCTAAACACTGGCATCTCATTGACTACATTACGGTCAGAGGAAGATCTCGCCGAAATGTCCTCATCCCCCGAACCATACGTGGCTCAGACCACTGCGACACTGCTCGTCAGAGCAAAGCTCTCACTTCATGTCACCCCTAAAACGCGATGGCAACAAGCCTCCAGAAGAGATTTTAACACTAAGCGTCTGAAGGATCCAGTAGTAGCACTTGCCCTCAGAAGGCAGCTCGGGCATGGGCTGATAAACAACCTAATAACAACAACCCAAATCCCAGTACCGAATGGAGTATTCTCGGCAGTGTCATGACAAAAACCTGCAGAGAGACTCCCGGCCGGATCAAAAGAACACACCAGGATTGGTTTGATGAAAATGACTAGGAAATTAACCTACTCGTCGATGATAAATGTGCTGCTTTAACTGACTGACAAAACAACCCTCAGTCTCGAACCAAAGCTGATACCTTCCATATGAAGAAAGCGGAGGCCCAACGTGAACTTCACAATCTAAAGAACGACTGGTTTAAAAATAAATCATGTGAAATGCAAAGACTTGCAGATTAACACAAGATGCACAAATTTTTCAATTCCACTAAAACATTATATAGGCCAATCACTCATGGCGTAGCCCCCCTCCGCTCATCCGAAGGTAACTCCCTAATTAGAGAGGAAGAAGGCATCCTTCAGTTTTGGAAAGAGCACTACCACGACCCACCACCATCATCACGACCCAACCACCATCATCACGACCCAACCACCATCACTACGACCCACCACCATCATCACGACCCAACCACCATCACTACGGCCCACCACCATCACCACGACCCAACCACCATCACTACGACCCACCACCATCACCACGACCCACCACCATCAGCACGACCCACCACCACCATCATCACCTCGACCCATTACCAGCGTCACGACCCTCCACCATCACCACGACCCACCACCATCACCACGACCCAACCACCACCACTACGACCCACCACCATCACCACGACCCACCACCATCACCACGACCCACCATCATCACTACGACCCACCATTATCACTACGACCCACCATCATCACCACGACCACCACCACCATCATCACCTCGACCCATCACCAGCATCACGACTCCTCCACCATCACCACGACCCACCACCATCACCACGACCCACCATCATCACCACGACCCACCACCACCATCATCACCTCGACCCATCACCAGCATCACGACTCCTCCACCATCACCACGACCCACCACCATCACCACGACCATCACCACGGCCCACCATCATCACCACGACCCACCATCATCACCACGACCCAACACTATTACTGAGAAGTCGGATATGGGGTTCAGAGAGGTTAGACTTGCCCTGCAACATACTGATAAGAGTGTCGTACTTTGGCTTTTCCTGCTCTTGAATTGAGTCTGCGGTGTCATCCCTCAATGTGGCAAGAATGACGGTGCAAATATGCGTCTTAGCAAACTGAAGGCAGACCTGAAGGCGGCCGCAAGACACTTGATAATGTTACTCATTTCTAGCAAACAGATGTCAGCATTATCAGTCACGTTTCTAACAAACTAACGTAACCGATTCAGAAAAAAAATTAGGAAAGGGTTGGGTTAAACAGGTAGTAGGTAGTTGGCAGCTACCAAACAGGGAGGTACTACCGCCTGGGAAGATATTGGAAGCATAATGTATTGTCTAATGGTAGACCCTGCTGTCATATGGCATCACAAAAATTATGACCAAGTCCCAGGTTGCTAATCTGACTTTCTGCCTCATTTACACACAATTGCCGGGTCTCTTACTTTGACAATACAACATACATATATTGTTTTCTCACTCTTGATTTTTTTTTTTTGTAATATTATTATTATTATTATTATTATTATTATTATTATTATTATACATTTTCGCCCCCCAGGCCCGATGTGGGTCAGTGACCTGTGCCCGGGTGGGCTAATCCCAGTAAAAAAAAAAAAATACAGGTGCCACATCTTATGGGCGACAGTAGACCTTATACAGTTTCATTGCCATGTTTGTGTAAGGTTTATAAGTTGTCGGTACGAAACTTCTAGGGTACGAAATGGCAAGCTCATGCAAGGACCGATTACCATTTACGGTGGCTAAAGTTAGTGGTAGTGCTGTTGTTTACTGGTGGTGGATGGTGGCAGTACTGATAGTCTTAGTGGTACGGGTGGTGATTAATAAGACTGGTGGATGGTTGAGGTAGTGGTGTTGGTTACTGGTGGTGGATGGTGACAGTACTGATAGTCTTAGTGGTACGGGTGGTGATTAATAAGACTGGCGGATGGTTGAGGTAGTGGTGTTGGTTACTGGTGGTGGATGGTGGCAGATGATGATTATTGATGGTGATCGGTGGTAGTGATAATGAAGATAGTATGAGTAATAACTTTTGTTGGTCACTGCTATGAGGAGCCGACAAAAGGTTAATAAATGACGACGTTAAATCATCCTACAAAAAATCTGGTAAATTCGCAGATTACTGATGTGTGACACCTGGCGGCCATTACCATCATGTGCTCAGAGAACATAATGACTTCCTCCTCCAAAAACACTATCTAGGGTAACATTCCATAAGCATGACAAAGATACGTAATAATTTGAAATCTTTATTGACAATGAATGTCGTTATCCTTACAGTGTCGTGCATCAGATAACGGGGAAAGGGCTTAATTAGGTTGGAAAAATGAGATCATTGCGCGGGATTCATCAGCCAGTAGCAGTTTGGTAATTGCTCAGTAGTCCGTTTCTGCTTCACCTAGTGGGAGAAAATATTCTATTAATTCCCGAGGCCCATTACCGATATTTCATAGACTGAGAGTGGTAGGAGCGCCACGCGAGACATATTCATTGATGAAACACAAAAAATCGATGTAAAAACAGCCAGAGAAGTATGTCTGTGGGTTTGTTTGTTTGTGTATTCGCACGAGAATCACGGAAAGTACCTTACCGATCTGTAGATGGATGGTGTTATATGTAGTGATGATGATGGATGGTGTTATATGTAATGATGATGGATGATGTTACATGGAGTGATGATGGATGTTGTTATATGTAGTGATGATGGATGTTGTTATATGTAGTGATGATGGATGATGTTACATGGAGTGATGATGGATGTTGTTATATGTAGTGATGATGGATGTTGTTATATGTAGTGATGATTAGACAATCAACCTATATAAAACAAAGAAGTCTGTTTGTGTGTGTGTGTGTGTGTGTGTCCGCACGAGAATCTCGGGAACTACTTTACCGATCTGTAGTGATGATGGATGGTGTTATATGGAGTGATGATGGGTGGTGTTATATGTTCTGATGATCTATATATATATATATATATATATATATATATATATATATATATATATATATATATATATATATATATATATATATATATATATATATATATATATGCTGATAACCACAAGGAAAGAAGAAAACAGTCAGTATTTTCAACAATGTTTTTACGTGCCTTGAGAATTTGCAGTCCGGAATTCATCGATGAGGAATACAAATATATATATAATATTGGCTCAAACCTTAAATACCCTAGATCTTTCATAGACAAATGCTTAAACATTACTAAGAAAACTTTTTATAGAACTGACCCCAAGCCCACCCATGACCATAAGAATATCTTAATATTACCATTTCACAAAAATTTCTCACACATTCCTGCACAGCTAAAAACCTGGAACGTCAATGTGGCATTTAAAAACTCATGCACTGTTAAACAAATGTTAATCAAGAACTCCCCCAACAACACAATTGGTTGCATTTATAAAGTTCCTTGCAAGGAATGTAATATGTTTTACTTAGGCCAGACAGGTAAAGATCTTGCAACTAGAATTAAACAACACAAATACAGTGTTAGGACAGGCCAGGAATCCAATGCTCTGTTTGTTCATTTGAGGGATAACAAGCATTGCATTGACTGGGATAATGCCTCCTCAATATTACCATGTAATTCAATTGATAGTAGGAACATCATAGAATCTAGTCTTATTAAACATACCGAAGCATTCAACATGAATTTGAGTAACGGTATGTACAAGCTGGACAATTTTGTAATTAAGAAGATTTGTGATCAGGTGAGAAGGCCGGGTCACTTGACCATCTGACCTGACCACCAACCGTTGTGTGCTATTTAAGATTAGTAGGGTCATTACCTAATACCTGACCATTGTGGACCTGGTCTCACCCTCCTCTGTATATATACACCTTGATTTGTATTACTCTCTCTAGTCTGTACTCACCCCTGAAGATGTGAATTACACGAAAGCGCTTGGGAACTTCGTGTTTTCTTCTTTCCTTGTGGTTATCAGCATATATATATATATATATATATATATATATATATATATATATATATATATATATATATATATATATATATATATATATATATATATATATAAAACAAAGATGTCTGTCTATCTGTTTGTTCACCTTTCATACGACTCAACCAAAAGAAGCTCAGGGTTGATGACTACATTCATCTGAGAGATGCAATAGCAAGGGATGGACATGTGGGCAATGTTGGACAGCTGGTGATTCTCCCCTCTTCCAGATCTCTTCATTACTTTTACATGCAACCCTGTATGGACTGACATAACAGAAGCGCTAATGGAAGGCCAGAAAGGACAAGATCGGCATGACATTATAGCGAAAGTATTTCGTCAGAAAGTGATCAAACTCATCGACTTGCTTACAAAAGCATCAACCTTTTGCCCTACACGGTGCTACATGTACTCCATTGAGTGGCAGAAACGAGGTCTACCACATGCCCATGTCTTGATCTTGTTGAAAGAGAAACTTCGACCGAACATGATTGACAACTGCATACGAGCAGACTTTCCTGATCCAGAAGAAGATCCAGTTCTCTAGGAGATAAACAAGAAGCAAATGATTCATGGGCCATGTGGACCATTCAACAGACACTCTCCATGCATGAAAGATGGACGTTGCACCAAAAACTTCCCAAAAGACCTGAGAAAGGATACTCAGAGTAGAGAAGATGGGTATCCTCAGTACAGGAGAAGAGCGCCAGGCGATGGAGGTTTTACAGCAGTGTTGCGACCTGGAACAGACAGTGAAATAACAGTAGACAACAAATGGGTGGTCCTCTACAATCCTCTTTTGAGTAAAGCATTCAATGCGCACATCAATGTGGAGTTCTGCAATTCAGTCAAGTCCATCAAGTATGTTTGCAAATACGTCAACAAAGGCTCTGACCAAGCGGTCTTTGCATGGAAAAGGATGGAAATCATGATGAGGTGACACAGTTTCTGCAGGGCCTTTATATATGTAGCAATGAAGCCCTATGGAGAATTTATAATTTCCCATACACGAACGATGTCCAACAGTAGTTCACCTGGACAATGGACAAAGAGTATACTTCACAGAAGAGTCCCTCCAAAATCAAATGGCAAATCCTGCTGATACGACCCTCACTGCATTCTTCAAGCTTTCACAGGAAGATGAGTTTGCTCAAAAGCTCCTGTATGTTGACGTATCCAAGTTCTACATATGACAGACTTCAATGAAAAAGTTCCAGAGAAGAGCTCAAAGATCCGATGTTGAAGGATATCCAGGGATAAAGTCAGGCAATGCTTTGGGACGTGTCTACACGGTTCACCCCAACAACTTTGAATGCTATTGTTTGAGACTACTTTTGCACCACATCCGTGGCCCAACATCATATGCAGCACTCAAGACAGTCAATGGACAAGTCTGCAGAACCTATCAGGAAGCGTGTAATCTCCTTGGCCTACTGGAAGATGATGGTCACTGGAATGACACATTAGAAGAGGCAGCAGCTACTCAATCGCCAATGAGAATGAGGAACCTGTTGCCATCATGATTGCTGCATGTGGACTTTCCAACCCAAGCCAGCTCTGGAAAAACCACCAAGAAAGTTTTTCAGAGGACTTGCTTCATCAAGCAAGAAGAGAACATCCTGGTCAAGAGATTGAGTTCATGGATGACATGTTCAACAGGGCTCTGATCATGCTGGAAGACAAAGTGATGGAGCTATGCGGAAAAAACCTGACTGATTTTGGATTGCCTTCCCCAAACCGAGAAGAACCAGTAGTTGCAAACAGGGAGTTGCTCAGAGAGACAGACTACTCGGTTGAAGTTCTGGTGAATTTTCTTGAAGAAAATGAACCTCACCTGGTGCCTGATCAAGCAAATGCTTATAAACAGATCTTGCAAGCGACACAAGCGGAGCAGGGAGGTATGATCTTTCTCGATGCACCTGGCGGGACAGGAAAAACATTCCTGATGAACCTTCTGTTGGCCAAAGTACGTCATCAGGGGAAAATTGCTCTTGCTGTGGCATCCTCAGGCATTGCTGCAACACTACTAGAAGGAGGACGTACTGCACACTCAACTTTTAAACTCCCTCTCAACCTCGCTCACAATGAGAATCCAGTGTGCAACATAAAAAAAAAGGATCGGCAAAGGCAAAACTCTTAGAAAAATGCAGCCTCATAGTCTGGGATGAATGCACCATGTCTCACAAGTTAGCGTTTGAAGCATTGGACAGGACCTTGCAAGACATACGAGAAAATGACCATCTCATGGGTGGCATTACAATGGTCATTGATGGAGACTTTCGCCAGACCCTACCTGTCATTCCTCGAAGCACTCCAGCTGATGAACTGAATGCGTGCCTCAAGGCATCATACCTTTGGAGAAGTGTTCAGACACTCACCCTATCCACAAACATGAGAGTACATCTACAAGGAGATCAGGATGCTGGACGGTTTGCAAACCTTCTACTACAGATTGGGAATGGAACTTTCCCTGTTGATTCAGAAGGACAAATAATCATTCCTCAAGGATGTGGAAATGTTGTAAAGTCCTCAACTGAGCTCACTAACATGGTCTACCCAAACATTATCCACCACTACAAGGATCACAAGTGGCTGCGTGAACGCGCAATTCTGGCACCAAAGAATGAAACAGTGGCTGAAATCAACATGACTCTACTCAGACAGCTTCCAGGCAGTGAGACCTCATTCAAATCTGTTGATACAGTAATCGACCAGGACCAAGCAGTCCAGTACCCTGCAGAATTCCTTAATTCTTTGGAGCCCACTGAAATGCCTCCTCACTCTCAAGATTAAAACTCCTATAATGCTTTTAAGAAATCTTGAACCTAGCGAAAGAGCCGCCCGGAGGGTGGCGATTCCGCTAATATATATATATATATATATATATATATATATATATATATATATATATATATATATATATATATATATATATATATATATATATATATATATATATATATATATATATATATATATATTGAATTTTTACCAATTACGACTACAGATAAGTCGAACAGAGTTTGTCTCATGACTCAAAGTGGTTAAGATTATTTTCTGTATGTTAATATTTTCCCTGATCTGCGGCCTTTTGTTAGTATTGTAAGGGTGAGGTTGGTGAGGGTGGTGAGGGTGGCCACGAGAACCACAAGACCTGCCTCCTTTTGTGTCTGGCTGTAACAGCCGCCTCTCCACGCTTATTCTCTCAAAACTCCATTCAGCATTTTTAACTGCGACTTAATTCATCAATAATCATTTCTGAATGCTTTCACTTCAGCTTTCCATGGAGTCAGATGTCGCTGGTGCACAACCTCTGAATTATTTTGTTTTTTATCTCAAATAATATTTCATTGTAAGTATAAGTTTATTGAATAAAGTGGCATTACGAAATAAATTATAAAGTGTGTCGGTATATGATTTAATGTCAAATGTTTATTATCGTTAGCTACAGCATTTAAGGAATCTTCACACAAGAAATCATCCCCCATATCCCTTGACTCTTGACCGACCTACACCAATAAAGCTCAAAATGGCGGTCTCTTGTGTTAAACTCACTTTAGCTGAGATATCTTTTTAACAATGATTCAAATGGAACTCTGAATAAAAATATATTTAACGTAATATGCTTGCCATTCTTCCTGTGACACAAAAGTAGAGCAGCGACCCGGCGACAATCGGAATATGGCTCGTGCTGGCAATGTCACATGAGGGTCGTAGTGACAGTAGAGCGTATTCAACCACCACCATGATTGTAGGGTAGACTTCACAACCACTACCGTCACGTAATGAGAAGCGTCATGCGCTTATATTGAATCCATGATTTGCGGTTTTGTATAGCTGTAGTTGTGTCATGAGCGATGGATTTACCGAACATAAAAAAGTATAAGATAATATATAGATTTCACTACGCCAGTTCCGTGACTCGTAAGGGCGAGAGGATGTTTGGTCCCTTTGATGCAAATTTGGCGAATATTACATTGCTTTGATGTTGGCACGAGCGAGCGTGTGGCATTAGTAGAAGCAAAAAATAATTTGCTTGAAAACCCATCTTGTTCGTAAAACAAGAAGAGTACATCCTAGGAGTACCTGATAATATGTTCTTACTAAAATAAATGTAAAATTATCAGATGTTCAAAACGTTCGTGTTTCTTGAGTTGGTGACTGGAAGTGTATGCTATCAATGCTTAAATTATTGTCATAATTACGTTCTCACATCTCTTCTAATTTACCCAACAGTTCAGTAGCTAAGCTTGACTGAAAACATTTCTAAGCGAGCAAAAAAATCACGAAAAACAGACAGGTTTAGGATAGGAAACAAAATTGCTTTTGTAAATTGTACTCGAAAAAAAGAGAAAGAGTGTGCATGTGTCGTGTGGGAACCAAGTTAAAACAACACACAGCATCCAAGTTTCAGCCTGGACACGTAGCTGCTGAGGTCAACATCCTCCTCACTACGGTATTTCCATTACAAAACAGATTAGAGATACGAACAGCTGCGCCTCTATAGAGTGGACACAAATACGTCTTACAGGGCTGTTCTGTGCGTTATATTTACATGCCGGATCAATGAATCCTAGACTCATCAACATGTAAACAGGTTTCAATGCAAATATTATGTCATGGGTGTAATGATTATTACACAATTTTCCACTTTATATGTACCTCTTGTGCTTATATTAGCCATTTCATCCATAACTAACTGAATTGAATGTATAAATAGGCTGTGTCTCAATGACTGGGAAATATGCACGGCTTATAATACTGCCCCGAGCTTTCCTTTACGTATATCATCATAAACCACGGATTCAACCTCCTCCCTAACGTATCCATAACACACTGGAATAGATAAATAAGCTTCGCCTCATGTGATCCAACTACGTAGTTCAGCACTGAGGGGACCCTACAACTCTACAATGGTTGTTGAGAGTGGTAGTGTACTGTATTAGAAAAAAAACATATATGAATGTACAGAATATAGTTTACACTGCATGACTTAATTTTCACGACGAGACTGTTTGATTTACATATAAAGAAAATGTTGAATCATGCTAAAAGCCAAAAATATTGATCCATAAAAAGACTAATACTTCCTCGTCCAATAAGTAAAATTTATCCTCGAATCACAAGGAATTTAGTCCGTTTTCCCCATCAGTGGCTATAAGAGTTTGCCAGTGTGCATTAATCAACCAATTTCTATAAAACAATATCTACAGCTGATAAATAGTATATTACGAATGTTATACTGTACAGTTGTGGTGAGGTGTGTAATGATTGTTTGTCAGACCACAGCTTACAGTCCAGAGAAGAACAGCACATATAGCAGTGACAGGAAGTGCAGGTGTGTACATCCTCGTAAATTGACTCACCCTTTGTAATTAAAGTGAGATTAGGACCTGACCCAAGAGAGGTCACGGTCACAATGAACCAAAATTCTCACCACAGCGCCATTAGCTAACCCGGCGACATGACCGTGTTACTCAAGAAGCTCCCCTCCAGCCAGTACACCTGTCACCTGGCCAGACACACCCAGATTAGTGACGACATCTTCCGGCTTGTCACTGCCAATATAAGGAGCCTGCAGCTCCTTCCCACAGGGAGACAGACAGACACGGACAAGAAGAGTCAAGACACAGAGGAAGATGGAATCACGCTCGTCACAAGTCGCAGTTGGGAGAGGGACTTCCCTTCCCAGCACCGACCCCCAGCTAGCAGTCTCCCACAGGAGACATAGTCCAGCACTCCTTTCAGCAGTACCTGCAGACATTCCCCAGCCGCTGGGCCTCCCACAGGTCACACGTGAGTCATTGTCAGAGCAATCCATAGGGTGAGTTACTTACGGTGGGAAGTGTATCCATTTCATGTTTGTGTCCGAGAGTCATTGTCTAGTAACGTCAATATATTGATCTATTAATATGTCCATGCCATTGAGTTTACTAATAAACAGCTGTACTGAGAATTGGTGTTTAGAAAATTCCCCCTAAGAATATATATTAATAGTTAAATACCTAATCGGCCACGTTACTCAACTTCCCTCACTTTATAATCCTTTTACTAAATAAATTCTTACTTTAGCTTCTATACGAGTTTTCACTTGTTACGGGTAAGTGTAATCACGGTGACTGGGGTTGAGCCCTATGTGTAATTGGCCACTTTATAAAAACAAAACAAAATTGAAAACTGTGTTCATTAATGGAACTAAAGACACATAACCAAATGAATTATAAAAATGTCTATAATATTTCTAAGTGATGATCTAAGTAACGAAAACAGATACGAAAATTAAACTGTAAAGTATTAGAAAATGTGAATGTGTTGCAAACATCTCCAAAGGAAGTAAAAATACATAGCGTTTGTGAGTCACTGAGATAAACATTACAAATTACAAAACTGTGTTGTTGGGGTACAGAGAAACAACAACAGTAGCGTGATGTACTGAGGACTCACTCCCAAGTCTCCAGTCATCAAACTTTCATTCTTTTATGCTAGTTTTTAGTTACTAAATGGCCCACTACCCATAGCAGGAAGCATGTTTCAACTTTTACCTACGGTGAGTGCTGTTTCAAGGTTTGGTAACTGCTGCCTGTGAACGATATATTAGATAAACTGTATATTCGCCAGGGCCATGTAGGAGTCTCAAAATGAAGGCCATTTTTTTTTTGAGGGGGGAGTAAGTTGGTGTAGGGGTGTGTGAGTATTCAGAGCCACAGTGACTTTACAAGTGGGAAGACCGTGTGATGAAGAACTTGTTTTATATAATTCCTTATTTGGATCTATTTGATGATATTTTTTTTCAAGTTCATAAAGAGACTTTTTCATATTTATAGACAAATACATATGTCGCATTTAGAAAGTTACCAATACCTTATAAATTCAAACTGCATAATATATATGATATTTTACCCAATACATTTCACTAGATAAGACTAAAAAACCAGAATCATCACTTTTAATATACTGTAATTACTACAGACTGCAATGCAACTAGGTTGTAAGACCTACAGTTATATATATATATATATATATATATATATATATATATATATATATATATATATATATATATATATATATATATATTGTTACGAGTTGGGGATTTAGAATATAGTTAAAAGTCTACCCAGATCCCAACAGGCAACAACAACAAAAAAACAAAGACAATCGGACTATAAAAGGGTAGACAAAGGATGCGAGTTTTTGTTGTGTATAATAAAGTACCATAAATTCCTTAACAAAATATTCAGCTTCTTATAAATTACCCTTAACCATACTTAACCTAAACATACGCAACATTGGCTTAATAGTATATACATATTTATACAACATTCGGAAGCAAGGTGGAGGTGGGGAGGCAATATAAGATTACAAAATACTCAAGTGCAGTGCTGAGATGGCTGACGAGTAAGGCTGAGTATTGAAGAAGATGGTAGGTAGTCACTGTGCCGTAGGTTTCCAGGATAGGTGGTCCTAGTGTGGTCACTTCTCAGAGTGAACTGAAATCTCCTCGAACTGGAGCTGATGAGGAAGACTTGGAGGAGGTGACGCAACAACCAGGATATGGAGAAGGGAAACCCAGGAGTGGTAACTAAGACTAGTCATACTCGGGTTTCGTCCCTAGATGGCGTTGCTCGTGGTGCTGGGTAGGTAGATCAGGACAATAGATGGCGTGGTTCGTAGTGCTGGGTAGGTAGATCATGACAATTGATGGCGTGGTTAGTAACAATATACATACATGCATACATACAGTACATACAGTACATACATACATACATACACACATACATACATACATACATACATACATACATATATATATATATATATATATATATATATATATATATATATATATATATATATATATATATATATATATATATATATATATATATATATATATATATATATATATATATATATATATATGCTACTATAATTCATTCTAATGTTAATTTAACATATATTTCATAAACCTAAGCTCAAAAATATGATTTTTATGATCTTCAGTTTAGTATATTATAATTATTACATACTAGTGGTGATGTCACTTTACTTCTGATGGAATTCCTATTCACTTTTTTAAAGGAGATAAAACTCAAGTTAAATGTCTGTAATATCACCATTAATCAGAAAAATGCCTAGAATACTTGTGGTTGCTTTTTTCACTACTGTTACCTGTGCACTTAAGAACCACAAGCAACTATTGTGAGGATGTCATTATAACTTATCAATATAATACAATTGACCTGACCTTAATATAGGTAATTTCATAATGAATATTATTAATAGCGGTCATCAGCCACCTGGCCCTACAAGTTTAACTCGTGATAATAATTGTTTAATTATTTTGAGTGGATGTGTTGCAGGTTTGAAACTTAAGATTTGTGGATGTCACTTAGAAAATAAGTTTTCCTCTGGAGCTGACAAAGGAACAAGATGATTTGCAGGCGATGTTGAATTGTTCGTTCTGATACGTTTTGCAGGAGGATGGGGTGTGCTTTCTTCAATTGTGATGCACTCATATTAGGATCTCTCATTATCTCAACCCTCAGGAGTAAATCAGTGCATATGGAGGTCTCCCTAGGTCTTCCTGGTGATAATTTCCTTGGTGAAATAACATTGGCGGGAAGGTTGCGTGTCGATCACTTGACCCTCTTAATTGTTGCCGTTCCTCGTCCTGTTCTCCTTGAAATTTCTTTCACAGTGACTTTTTCCTCTAACGGGGCAAGGATCCAACCCTTCTCTGCCTCAGATAAGTTTTTGGTTGTCTTGAATATAGTTTTGAAAGAAGATTTGGGGCTAATTGTGGGTGTGTCTTAATTTGCACTCATCAGCTTGGTGAGCGAAAATTAACGCGCACCCTGTTAGATAGAAGAAGGCACTGGCCAAGTTTCTCCCACTTCTAGTCGCGTGGGAAACACCGTAGAGTTGCTAGATGCTATATATTCCCGCCTTGACAAATTTTCGCTCGGTGAAAGCATGTATATAAACACAGCTAATTATGCAGAGGGGATAAATATTTTTTGCGGTCATGGTATATCACTTATCCACTGATTCATTATCGGTAACAATAATCTCATTCATTAATGCACCGTTATCAAACGTCCAATTACTCATGGTCACAATCATCTGCTCATTTAACCAAACACACACACGCCTAATTAGTCTCACTTACCTCTCTGCCTATACTATCGTCACCTTATCCACTTATTTAGGCTCTCATCGTTTCTCCATTACTCACCCAGTCACTCATCCATAGTTCAGGTTAACAATCCATTTATCCTCCGACCCAACCATCCACCCAACAATTTACCCACCTAACCAGCTTAAAACTTCGACTATCCCTCGTGTCAACATCCACCGCCACTCTATTAACAAATCCCCCACTACCTCCTCCTTTGTAAACAAACATGAGAGTATAGTGACACAAACATTCCCAACGTCAACACACATATATTGTCAGCATTTAACGCGCGCGCGTGTGTGTGTGTGTGTGTGCGTGTGTGCGTGTGTGTGTTTAATAACCCCTACATTCACCTGTATTTCATATCTTCCGTGAAATTGATTGATTGTATTCATAATTAACGTTCATCAGTCTATATGGATGGAAATTAAGAGTAATAATTGGCAATATTTTCCGACCGTCCCCTGATGAATAGGTAATGCAATCTGGTATTTTGTTAATAGAGACGATTCAGCAAATTTATTCATGAATAAATTATGCATATAAATTAAAATACAACACTTGTACACCAAGCCGGACGTAATTTATACACTGAATTTACCAACTACTTTGTTAAAATAATATACATGCATGATATTTGTTGTCATTATTAGTCACGCTTTCTGTTTAAATCAAAACGTTCACATAGTAAAAGGTATTGGGATGATTGCTTCAGTGTTTTGGGTAGCATATCTATCTATCTATCTATCTATCTATCTTTCTATTTTAAAGGTATGAGAACCATAAAGTGCAGTGTACTCTGAAGAAAAAGAAATAATGTTAGGTACACGAACGTAAATGGAAAAGTACCGTAATTTCCCTTTACTAAAAGACATCCATTTCTTGCTATAGAATTTTTTTTTTACTTTTTCTTCTTCTCTCGTCTAAAGCAAAAATATATATCAAAGGTACTGTGAGCATGTCTTAGGAAATAATTGTTAATAATGTCCAGTAGTATACATAAAGGAGGCCCAACAACGTGTAGTTCTACACCTCCACCTATCTTACAGAGATGTTCACATTTTAAAGTATAGACTATAATGATTGTGACAGAGTCATGAAACCATTTTAAACTTTCTCGCTGTGTTACCTGGTTTTAATTAATGAATTTGTAATCAATCAGATGCATACGTGTAATATGAAGAACATTTATAAAATCCGACAGCATTTATGTGGCTTTCCATTAATTTTATAAAAATGACACTACATTATCAACATGCTGACTGCAGCATGTATATTTATGAAAGCATTAATGTCACAAGGTGAATGTGAAAGCGAGTTCCATGAGCCAGTCAACCTGTATAACTACTAAGCCTCCGGTACACTGTATAAGGAGGCTGTTTGGGTGGCACTACACTCGGCACCTTCACCTTCATAACTTTAAAGTTAGGTACCCGGTAGCCAAATTACAGCTGGTCGTATTTCGGCACCCCGAGCGTTAACCAGCAACCGTTTCAATAGTATGTTAGTGTTGTATCTACTCGCCCGTTGCACCCCGGTCATGTGGTCCTTGGAAACTAATTTCCTCTTGACTGAATGACCACACGCCGAGGCAAGAAGGTTGGTGCTTATAAATATATACCTGTGAAGTGGCCATTAAACTGGTCGGACACCTCGCATGCCACCGCAACTATGACGTTATTACTCATCTGGTGAGACGGTTCCTCCTCTTTCAACCGCGATATTATAAAGTTTTCCGGTGTTGTCCCCGATATGACGACGCTCTAATATATGATTTCTTACGCTCATCCTTGTCGCTATACTCATGATACGCGCACCCACCTACCTCGTGGTGCCTCAGGTGTACATGACTCCTCGTGAACCTCCAGGTAAGGTGAGTGCCTCGACCTGCTCAGGTTTTGTTGGTTATGAATT
The DNA here is from genome assembly GCF_018991925.1 of Homarus americanus. NCBI lineage: Eukaryota > Metazoa > Arthropoda > Malacostraca > Decapoda > Nephropidae > Homarus > Homarus americanus. The sequence continues at coordinate 14,913,112 of NW_024743709.1, forward strand.
CCCATCCGTAGGTTTATTTTCCCCCCCAGTGTATAAACCTGCATGTATTTTGTGAAAGTATATATGTGTGTGTGTGTGTATTCACTCGTAAATGTGTTCATGTTGCGCATGTAGGCACCAGTGTGTGCATACATGCGTTCATGCGAGTACTTATGTATATTTATGTTGTTTTAAAATCGTGGTTTCACTGTGAATTGAAATCGCACACCATATATCTGCTAAACTTTCTCATACACTGTACACTGGTGGGTGTTAACTAAATCAATTTGATAAGCATGTCCCAATTTTCATTGTCATAAATAAACGATGAGAACTCTTTAAAGCATATGTTCCTTTCATTCTTATTTCCTAGTTATATTAATGACTAAAAAATACCATTTGACGAATTTCATTATGAACAAAACACACACACACACACACACACTCACACACAAACACAGGTACATATCAATAATTTATATTTAGAAGTTATTTAGATTGCAATAACTGGGACAAAACCATTTATGGAAGAAATATCTACATAAACTTCGTAAATAAACACAAAATCTATCAGTACTGAAATGCCCCGTTGAAACTGACGAACCAGCAAAATTTGCATAGCAGTAAAACTATTTTCAAAGGGCAAAAGGACACAAATTTGCGTCAACTGTTTTTAGAATTTTTACTGTAGCCACAGGGAAATGTAAATATGTGCTGAACTAAGTCATTACGAATTGCACAAACGAATCCATAAACCCTTCTGCCACACAGGAGTCAGCTAGCCTCGCCTGCCCCTCCCCCCTTGCCCCTCATCCTCCCAACCCTCTCCACGTAACACAACCTACTAATAACTGGGAGGAAGCTAAAAGGAATGAGCTGTCTTTTGGGATGATCAACATTTTTCACTCCCCATGGGTACTTGTTTAGGGGAAATGGATCGCCACTGTCAATATGCATTACTCTGTGCAATCCTCTTTTGTCCTCAGGATGGGAAAGAACATGTAGCTACACTGAGTCAGCTGATCTGTTTGATGACATTAATATTTCACTGACATACGACATGTTCAATATAATAATGCATAATTACTGTCGGTGGAGATGTCGTGAAATAAAGACGTGACAAAGAAAAATACTTCAGGTGTAGATTTGAGTACCGAGAAAATCCCAGGAAAACAGCAAGTAAAAGAGCAAACGCACACTGAGGACGTCACTAAGTGTCACTGGATGGCAATATGCGCGGCAAAGGGGCACACAAAAGTGCCAGAAGTGCCAATACAGCTCCAAGAAAAAGCCAAGTATGTCATCACATTACCCCAGCATCAGCTCCATCCGTGTCAACAGACTCGACACATCCCCCTCCTCGCTATACTGTCCCACTTCTAATAACATGGTCATAATTAATTTTGCGGACAACTTTAAATAATTTGACAAACCAAACAGTTTCATGATAGTTCATGACACATTATCGTGTTTACCAACTACGATGTTCACCTTTCCTATACTGGGTTGTTCAGCCTTCCAGGAGAAAAATCTTTGGTTCACATGGCTGTCCTTTACTAAATATAAGATGCAGCATCATTATTTCATCTTATTTTCTTAACTCTAAGGTGACGCGTCCCTGTGTTCCAGAGGGGCGAGGAGGTAAGGTGAGGTGAGAGGGACGAACAACAGACGGGCTATGTTAGATCTCTCTTTAGGGAAAATGCAATTAGGTAAAATTTATAGCTAGTAATCACATTCATAAATAAAGGGAAATAATCATATCACGAACAGTTGTGGACAATATTGCCTCGACAATATTGGTTATAGCTGCCATCTATTTGAGACTTTAACAAGATTGTTCATTATTCTGATAAAATCCATTATCAAAATACAACGTCCAGCAGCTATAACCATATATACTAACGTTACGTCTTTGCATGACATTATCCAGAAAATAAAAACGAAAATGCAGCATTCACTATCTAATGTATATACCAATCACATTTATGACCGACAGGTGGGGGCTAGCTATTTCATACAGTGTCGAGGGAGTTTGGGCCACAACTTCAACTGTAATATATACACCAGGATAATTCTGTCAGAGAACGCACGCAAGCACGCACACAATCGACCCAGGGAACAACATTGGGTCGGCTTTACACCTGACCATAAGATAACACAACACCATTTACCAGAGAGTAAAGTACTGTGACACCACCCCACACCACCCGGATGTCCCCATGACCTCGTGTGGTCCTTCATGTCAACACCCGAGGACAAGTCACTACACCACGTGAACACCACACCACCCCGTGTCTCCATGACCACGTGGGGTCCTTCATGTCAACACCCGAGGACGAGACACCCACGTGAACGCCACATCACCCGGTGTCTCCATGACTACAAGAGGTCCTTCCTTTCAACACGGACGAATTACTGCACCACGTAGAAAGTGCTGGAATGCTGGAAAGTTTTAAAAGGAGGCTAGATAGATTCATGGATGATAGAGAGTGGAAATAACTCTCAACAGGAGCTGCCATGCACAGGCCAACCGGCCTATTGCAGACTCCTTATTTTCTTATGTTCTTATGTTCTTAGTGACCTCACACAGTAGTGCAAGAGACCAGCCCCTGCCGTCAACTGTAAACTTATAATTTGTATGTTCAAGTCATGTTCCTTCTCCTTTAAGTAACGAAAGCTTTTGTTAAACGACCCACCTACACCATGTTCTTGTATGTATTTAATCATTTATGTCCACTGTATATTACAAGCCTTCGGGCTGCTGAACGTTTTTCAATAAACCGTTAATTAATAATAATAATAATAATAATAATAATAATAATAATAATAATAATAATAATAATAATAATAATAACAATATTATTATTATTATTATTATTATTATTATTATTATTATTATTATTATTATTATTATTATCATTATTATTATCACACACACACACACGCACATACACAGATATAATCACTGTAATATAATAACACCCACACGAGACACGATCTCTAGTACATAATTATATGTACACTTAATCCATACAGCGCGCGATAACTTTGCCAGATGAAACAGTTAGCGCAACAAATATTGGAAGAGCCCGGGCGGCCCAGGCAACACACGGCCAACACAAATAACTCCTCAACTTGAGCCAACTTTGAGGCTTGATCTGCATACACGCAAGGGTCACGCTTTACGCGATTTTGAATAATTTTTTACTGGTTATGATACTTCAGGGAAAGTAGATTAAAGTTTAAGTGTACTGAAGATTCTTTGAATATTAGTGGAAAGTATATGAGAATCAAGGTGTTCTTTATTTTACGTGGGAGAACATTTGTGCTTTTATTTTACTGTATATATGTATTCCGTATATCTAGTGCGGCGCTCATTCCATACTGATGATTGTTAGTATATCATAAGTATTTGGAAATTCGCACGTTCATTGGAAAAAAAAATTATATATATATATATATATATATATATATATATATATATATATATATATATATATATATATATATATATGACAGACAGATAGATAGGTAGATAGATAGATAGATAGATAGATAGATCTGTGTAGATGTGTGTGTGTTTTTCTCTACTTCCTCTCAAGAAAATTCGGCAGGGAATACATTTATCAGTTCAGTTTCTCTCTATAACATTCCCGTAGTCACCGTAGTCAAGTACTCTCTCTCTCTCTCTCTCTCTCTCTGGATGATGTACACTCATGATCAAGATTCATATATACCGGGGACGAGAGTTGGGGCAATAAATGCAAACGCTATGATAATCTATGCTAAGTCTGTTTACTGTGGGGTTCCAACAAGTTACCAAATCTTAAGGGCATTCATGCAAATGGCGAGAATCTTGAAACAGCGCCCCCAGTCACCCACACAGGTGCACGCACAAGGCTCTCCTACAGATTTCAAAATGCCTGCAAGTAATGCCATCGAATAAATCTCTCTGATAAAAAAAATATATATGAATCAGGTCAAGAAAGAGGAGAAAATAAATCATCTGAGACAGTGTTCGTCAGCCACTAAAGACAGTAAAAAGAATGAGCGAGGATTATAACAATAGTTAATAAGGGACTGAACTTTATTAGATGATTCTTTAACAAATTCATAAACTCGTATTCTCTTAAGTTTCTGTTTTTGACGGTAGACAATACTACACCGAGATCCACAATAGCTGTCACTGGCCAAGACACGGGACCTGCATCATCACCACAGATTGGCACGTGAGCCTTTGAACCGTGTCACGACCGCCAGCCCACGGGTTATGGCGCCTCGGCTTACTCCACTTATTACGAGATCACCATTAATCCACTCGGGATTTTTTAGGTGATCACTGCTAGTCTGCCCAATCAAGAGTGAATGGAGGATTATCGGGAGACAATCCACCTCGTTCCCGGACTACTTGGAGGCCATTTGACGGTCGCGTTTGTGGTGATATACAGTATATATAATATATATAATATATATATATATATATATATATATATATATATATATATATATATATATATATATATATATATATATATATATATATATATATATATATATATATATATATATATATATATATTGTATTTTATTATATTTCTGTGTATAAAATTACCTTGAATTAAGTCACTTTCATCGCGAAACCAGTGTCACATGCATATATTGACCTGAATTAACTAGGTCAAGCAGGCAACAAGCTACCGTTAATTACAGCATTAAAATATAAGACATACCCTAAGGAGGGTGATTACAACTTCTTGTTACCGTATTACATAATTACGACACTAACCCTTGTGCAGCTCACTGATGGCATTACTTTTTAGTTAGTACACGAGTCGACAAGGCAAACCATAAAGAGAAAGAACTGGGATTTGATAACGAGACAACTGTCTTGTCCGAGTGACCTGCACCTGCAAAAGACTTCTTTTGCAAGGCTTTAACTCTTTTGTAAGGTTAACCGTGCACAAAAAAGCTGGCTGACACTTCAAGACAGAGTCCAAGACAGAAGGGGTCCTAATTTTGGACAGTAAATGACTAAGTATACTTATTATCCCTAACATCTTAGATTTTTGTTATTTTGTAACTACTTATCAAGTTTGGATGAAATCCATTGTTATTTGTTTAAGTTACACCGGTCATGACGTTGGACACAAGCAAACAAAAAGAAAAGCATAAAATTAAACAAATGCGCGACATTTCACTTTTCCCTTTGGTGAAGAGCGGAGGACAAAAAATGGAAACAAAACCAATAACTTTGAAAAGAAAGACAAAGAAGAGAAACGAACACGGATATAGATAGACAATTTAACACATAAATATAGAAAGTTGCAAACAGATGAGTTACATAAAAGCAAGGTTGGTTGATGTTGGTACAAACTGGTGGTGGTGGTGGTGGTGGTGGTGGTAGTAGATGGAACTTACTGCCAAAGTGCCATTGAAAACTTGAATAAACCAACCACGGCTTGTAATGTATGACAACAGGTAACGCGCAGGTAAATCAGAGGTAACTGTAATTAAAATGGCTGAACATGGATACCTGTTAAGATTTATCCAGGCACGTTAAAAGAACAAAAAAAACAGGTAAATCTCAAATCGATAAGTTACAATCTGTGTGGCAGCAACAACACACTACGAGTCATGCTGAAGTTAAACCGTAAACAAGTCCATAAGTTAGTGAAATTCATTAACTTTAAGTTAACTGCATTTACACAAGATCAATATAGCTTTTTGGGTGGGTAAACGGCCTCACGAACTGGCAATAAAATATTAATAGCAAAATCGGAGACGACGCCTCAGCATTTGTGTTTACATTCCCTGACCAAAAATAACTCATTTTTAAAACTACATCTCATCGTTGACTCTACAGAAGCACGTGCTGACTCCTTCCTCTGGGTGGCTGCGGTTGCGGTCCTTAAGTTGGGTGTGGGTGGGGAGGGGCGGGACGGGGCGAGGCGGGGCGGGGCTGGGCGGGTGTGGTAACGGGGAGACAATTGTATGGTCACGGTGAGGCACATTACGGTGGTGTGGTAAATGAGGAGTTGAAAGGTGACAGGCGAGACGGGAGGAGCACTGAGACGGTCGCGTGACTGGATTGTTGTTGTTATGGATCCCACACTGTCTCGCTGGGGTCTTGTCTGGCGGGTTGTTGTCATATACTTGGCCAGGTGATGTTCTTGAACGATAAGCTATCATACGTGTTTAAAATATTCATCCAATTCGCTATTTAGTTAACCATACAATTAACCAGCTAACTAATAAAAAACAGTTAACCATCCACATAGATAATTTAGGCATCCAAAAAAGATGACCACTCATTAAGACCACACATACCAGTCAACCACCTACAAATCACGCAGTCCACCTGACAACTAATTAGCCAGTCACTCATTCATCTCTCAAATATCCAAGCAATCAATGTTTTGGTCAACCAATTAACTTCCTCTGTTGATCAATCACCCAATAAATAACTCAATTTTCATTACCACTATTTCACCAAAGCAATCATCTAGACAACACGGATATAATCACGTAACACATATGCAAACAACCACAATTAATGAGACTACAGTAATAATTCGCTTACTAGTGTGTGTGTGTGTGTGTGTGTGTGTGTGTGTGTGTGTCATATTTGCCTAGTTTGCTATAGATTTTTCCAACTTCTTTTTGACATATTATGAGAAGTCAAGGTATCTAATATTAAAGTGTAAGCTTGACCCATGTTCACAATTTTTAAGTACATTTTTCTTTGGTTTGCACTAACACACAAATTATATTGAATAGGACGTGAGCAATAATTTATTTTAGAGACGTCACACACACACACACACACACACACACACACACACACACACACACACACACACACACACACACACACACACACACACACACACACACACACACACACGAGATCTCTCGTCCGCGAATTGCTGTTCGACACCGCAACTGCATCCAGCCCATACGAGCACGTACTAATCACTATAAGAACAGCCTTGTCCCAACCATTGTAAAAATTATCAACAACTTGTAATCAACCAGTGTCTTCACTTCCAGTCAATCTTACCTTATGCACTGTCACTATGTTGAAATGCCTTGTAGTATGACCTTCTCCCCACCTCGTTATTATATATCATATTTGTATCACTTATGTGACTTGTATATTATTTGTAAATCAAGAGACCCAGTCCCCAATTATGTAACTGTATATTTTCAGCCTCTCGGCTACCAATGCTCTTTCAATAAACCGATAATTTTTATTATTATTATTATTATTATTATTATTATTATTATTATTATTATTATTATTATTATTATTATTATTATTATTATTATTACACACACACACACACACACACACACACACACACACACACACCTCGCAGTTACATATGTACAGTATTTAAAAATCGTGACCTCCAACTTGCCTCAGTACTCTGGCGTATCACAAACCATTCTGCATTCCATCCTTCAGTGATGTCTTTCTTACAATCTTAGCACACATCATCATTTATTTACAAGCAATGGCAGTAGAATTCGGATATATTCCACTCAGCCATTCAGTCCCTCCTCACTATCCATTGCATTATATGCAACAGCCACAATGCAGACCCTGTGTTGTGTTCAATTTTATCAAGGAAAATTAATCCATGGACAAAGAAACTGAGGACAAGGCTGCAGTGATTCATGATAGTGTTGATTATAGTTGACTATGTGCTTCGTATTTTGGTATCATAATGGCTGAGTTAGCAATAGTGAATGGCTTACCCAATAATAGACAATGGATTTACCAAAGAAAAGATGGATGGTTCACCTAAACAGTATGGATGGTTCACCTAAAAAGTATGGATGGCCCACCTAATAGGTATGGATGGCTCACTAACAAATTATGGATGGCTCATCTAAAAAGTATGGATGGCTCACCTAAAAAGTATGGATGGCCCACCTAATAGGTATGGATGGCTCACTAACAAATTATGGATGGCTCACTTAAAAAGCAAGAATGGCTAACCTAACAGAAATGGATAGCTTACCTAAAAAATATTGATGGCTCACTAAAAAAATAAAATGTGGATGTTCGTGTTTTGGGTAATAAGTTCTATATACAGGAGCGAACACAAACACCTGTATAATTTTATAGGTTCTATTTACTGGATAAGAGATATGTACACAAGGGAAGTAGCACTCCTCAACCTGTCTGCTGGTCAACTGCTCTATAGACGACGTTTGGTAAGTGATACATAAACAGCTTCCATATGTCGCCAGGCACATTAATTAAGCATGTGGGACATGGTAATTACATTGCCACACGCTGCTAGCTAGGCTGAATAAATAATATATATAAATGGAGCACATACATAATATACATACATAATATATAATACAGCATACATAATATACATACAGTGGATTCACCACTTCAAAATATGTGGATGGAATACTCGGAAAGTATGGATGGTATACCTAAGAAGTTTGGATGCTTCACCTAAAAAGTATGGATGGTTCACCAAAAAAGTATTGATGGTTTAAAAAAATACCCAAACAAATATTTAAACCTTAATTTTCCAAAACCTAGAAAGAAAAGCAGGCTGATATATTGTACTCATACATATGAGTATTTGCTAACTTTCTCGTGGTGATAGCTCTCTCTGCAACTGGTGGTGGAAGGCAGGCGTGATGGAAGGAAGGTAGGCGTGAAGGAAAGGAGGCAGACGTGATGGATGGTAGGTGTGACAGGAGGCAAGCATGATAGAAGGAAGGAAGGCAGGCGAGATGGAAGGAAGGAAGATGTGAAGAAAGGCAGGCGTGAGGGAATGAAGGCAGGCGTAATGTAGTGCAGGTGTGCAGGAAGGCAAGTGTAGAGGAAGGCAGGTGTGAAGGAAGGCAGGCGTGAAAGAAAGCTGGCACGAAGGAAGGTTAGGCTGAATTAAGGCAGGCGTGAAGGAAGGTGGGGCTGAAGGAAGGAAGGAAGGAAGGCGTGAATGAAGGTGGGGCTGAAGGAAGGCAGGAGTGAAGGAAGCCAGATGTGAAGGAAGGAAGGTAGGCGTGAAGGGAGGCAGGCGTGAAGGAAAGTAAGCGTGAAGGAAGACAGATGTGAAAGATAGCAGGCATGAAGAAAGGCAGGCGTGAACGGAGGCATTTGTGAAGGAAGACAGGCGTGAAGGAAGGCAGGCGTGAAGAGAGGTAGGTGTGAAGGGAGAAAGGCAGACGTAAAGGAGGGCAGAAGAAAGAAGGCAGGCGCGAAGGAAGAGAGGCTGAAGGAAGGGCAGGAAGGAAGGTGGAGTTGAAGGAAGGCAGGGGAGGAAGGAAGGCAGGCGTGAAGGAGGTAGGTGTGAAGGGAGAAAGGCAGACGTAAAGGAGGGCAGAAGTGAAAGAAGGGCAGGCGCGAAGGAAGACAGGCATGAAGGAAGGCAGGCATGAAGGAAGGTGGAGTTGAAGGAAGGCAGGCGTGAAGGAAGCCAGGCATGAAGGAAGGAAGGCAAGCGTGAAGGAAGGAAGGCAGACGAAGGAAGGCATATGTGAATGAAGGCAGGCGTGAAGGCAGGCGTGAAGGAAGGTGGAGCAGAAGGAAGGCAGAAGGAAGGAAGCCAGACGTGAAGGAAGGAAGACAGGCGTGAAGGAAGGCAGGCATGAAGGAAGGAAGCCAGACGAAGGAAGGAAGGCAGGCGTGAAGGAAGGCAGGCAAAGGAAGGTGGGACTTAAGGAAGGCAGGCGTGAAGGAAGGCAGGCATGAAGGAAGGTGGGACTTAAGGAAGGCAGGCGTGAAGGAAGGCAGGCGTGAAGGGAGGCCGGCGTGAAGGAAGATGACCTGAAGAAAGGCAGAAGTGAAGGAAGCCAGGTGTGAAGGAAGGAATGCAGGCGTAAAAGAAGGAAGGCAGGCGTGAAGGAAGGCAGGCAGGAGCGATGGAAGGCATGTAAAGGAAGGCGGGCGTGATTGAAGGCAGGAGTAAAGTAAGGCAGGCGTGAAGGAATGAAGGTAAAGGTGATGGAAGAAAGATAGCCGTAAAGGAAGGCAGTCTTGAAGGAAGACAGGCGTGAAGGAAGGCAGACTTGAAGGAAGGCAAGCGCGAAGGAAGGCAGGCATGAAGGAAGGCAGTCTTGAAGGAAGGCAAGCGCGAAGGAAGACAGGCGTCAATGAAGACAGGCGTGAAGGAAGGCAGACTTGAAGGAAGGCAAGCGCGAAGGAAGGCAGGCGTGAAGGACGGCAGATGTGAAGGTAATAAGCAATACGATCAATAAATCATCAGGTTACGTTCTCTAACAATAATACCAATACAACCTTTTCATTTGTAATGGGATATTCATCGATTTGTTGCTGCCCACCATAAAACGCGTATTCATCATAGTCTACACCTGCATTAAATTCACCCACACAGCTTAAGCCTTAACAAATAACGGCAGTTTTTCTTGTCAATAAAAAGAAAAAAATATATAACTAGAAATGAAATGACTCCGAACCATTTATATAATGTTCTTCAATGTTCATTAAAAACCGATATAAAATATCCTGTTGTGCTCTTATCAACTGGAACCACGAAAGGAATCAGGTTTAATCACACAATAAAAAATAAAACATCAGGGTGTAGTTAAAAGGTGTGATAATGAGAACCCAGCCAACTCTCAGATACCATCACAATAAAACGGGGATCATTATCGTTTAAATCAGGGAGGAAGGAACGGTGAGGAAGGGAAGGGAAGGGAAGAGGGGGAAGGGAGGGTGAAAGTGGGATGATAGAGGAGGCGGGATATTCAGGGGGACAGGTTCACGCTCCTGGAAAACGAGGAAGGCAGTGGATGAAGTCACGACGAGTAAGGCAGGCAGGCGAGGGAGGGAGGGAGGGCAACGTGAGGGAAGAAGACTTGTTGTGCCGTGAGGTTCAGCGACACCACTACACCAATTGCCTATCCATATATAAGGAGAAATTTTCTCTCTGGGGATAAATTAGGAAAGAGGTTATATTACTGTCGCCCCTGTATGAAAAATGATCATGTGAAAGGTGGCTTTCTTTGTCATCCCCCAGAACTATCAGTAATCTTAATCTCAACATTCATATAATTTATTCTTGATAATCCGAGTATACATCATCACAGCCAACATAATCACAAATGTATGAGTGCTGCAGCCTACTAATTTTCTCCCCTGAACTGGTCGACACATTACTACCACACTATTATCCGTGTTCAAAATGTCATAATTTTAAAAAATTTCCCATAATTTTGACTTTAACGCGCGCAGTTCTGACGTTATACCATAATTTCCCATCAAGAATCTTTAAATTCCTGATTGATTCATAGACTGGGGGTGTCACAATCTCTCGTATATATCGCCTCCCAACTGAGGCGGTCTGCTTCCCACCCAACTGAGGCGGTCTGCTTCCCACCCAACTGAGGCGGTCTGCTTCCCACCCAACTGAGGCGGTCTGCTTCCCACCCAACTGAGGCGGTCTGCTTCCCACCCAACTGAGGCGGTCTGCTTCCCACCCAACTGAGGCGGTCTGCTTCCCACCCAACTGAGGCGGTCTGCTTCCCACCCAACTTCCAAGTTGAAGATTGTTTATTATTACAGGAGGACATTTATACCATCAGGTAGTGTTTAAAGAGATTAATTTTGTAGAGGGATTTATACTATTCTAACATACGAGTATTACTTCAACTCGTCTATGAAGGTTTAAAGAAAGAGGACAGTGTGTGTGTGTGTGTGTGTGTGTGTGTGTGTGTGTGTGTGTGTGTGTGTGTGTGTGTGTCATTCATCAATTATGAGAAATTCTACGGTATAGATAAACCAAATTTTGTTTCGTTTGCTTTCATGGTTTATTAAGAGTCTTATAATGGACAGTGGCCCAACTGGTTTTAGGAAAAAACAGGTCAGAGGCAGAGGGTCTACACAATCCAGGTCTGATTCTTAACATCATGATTTTTCTTGTGTTCGGCTGATAAATCTATCCCCAAACTGGACAAAAACTTGAAATCTGCAGAACAAGTTTAATGAAATAATTAGAAAACCAAGACTCAAATTCTTAGTTCTTTATTAACTCCCCCGTGTTGTAGCATCATCCATTACCTACTGTTTCATCTATCTAATCCCCTTGAGCGATAACCGACCAAAGTGATAGAATCCGCTGATACACTAATGGATTAGTTTTAAGTCTCGTCGCACAATAGACCAATGAAATAGAAGCCACGTGACTCTTCTGACCAATGGAATAAAGCTTAATCATACAACCAACCAATCAAAGAGCCAAACAACAACCGACCAATCACGGAGAGCTACTTGTCTCAACTGACAAATAACAGAGCCTAGTGACAAAAATAGCCAGTAAAATACAGCCATGTAATATAATCGAACAATCAAAGAGCCACGTAAACAAAACAGACCAATCAAATCAGAGCACGTATACACAACCACCCAATCAGATAGAGCCACGTAACACAGCCGTTCAGTCACAAACAGAAAAATGAACCCAACCATTCATCTATCTTACGAAATCATGAGGTACGACTGACCAATCAAATCTGTCACACGGCAACATAGCCAGCCAGTCAGATAAGCTTCCGTGATAACGTCATATTACAGAGCCAGTCAACAAAATTCACCGAACGACTTCAGACAGAAGAGTTAAGAAACCCAACTGCCGGAACCCCAATTACATTTTCACCCTTCATCTGCCATCCACTGTCAACTTTTTAACCGCAGAATTTTAGCCCATATCAAGCTGAAAACCCGACAACAGGAGCACTCAATTATATTTCACTCTTAGTCCGTCAACCACTGTCTATATTTTAACCTATAATTGACTTTCTATATCTGATCTCCTATCGATTATATACTGTGTCTAATTTGTTTTGGTCATCTTATTTTCCTTTGTATCATTATTTCTGGTCATGAAGCTCTTGTGTAACCTTTTTCCACGAACCTTATGTCTAATTATACCTTCAATCTTCTGTCTACCTAATTCTACCTTGAACCCCTGTCTCATTTACCTTGAACTCCTTATCTTTTTTTACCTTAAACCCCCTATCTAAATCTACCTTGACCTGAATTTGTTTAAGGGGTAGAAGCTGTCGCCAACACATGAACCACACCCTGAGTTAACGAGTTGCATGACTCAGTGTCAAGTAATCGTCTGAGAAGACCGAACAACTCGCCAACTGCACTGGCTAACCATTACCCCGGAACACGATCCACAAATCGATTTACATCCAGGTTCCTAATTACTGTTAACATAAGAACATAAGAATGGAGGAAACTGCAGCGGGCCTATTGGCCCATACTGGGCAGTCCCGTTTACACCCAACCCCTATTGCTCATATGAGCATCCAACCTATGTTTGAAGCAATTCAGCGTATTCGAGTTAATGATGATATTTGGTAACTTGTTCCATTCATCCACTACTCTGTTTCCAAACCAGTGTTTACCTATTTCACGCCTAAATCTAAATTTGTCTAATTTAAAACCATTGTTACGAGTTCGCTCCTGGTTGGATAGTTTGAGTACCTTTGTAATGTCCCCTTTGTTTAGCCCTGCCTTCCACTTATACACCTCTATCAGGTCGCCCCTCGCTCTACGTCTCTCGAGGGAGTGCAAATTAAGATGCTTTAACCTGTCTCTATACTCAAGGTTCCTAATGCCCGGGATTAGTCTTGTCATTCTCCTCTGAATTCTTTCCAAGGATTTTATATCCATTCTGTAATACTGTGACCAGAACTGAACTGCGTAATCCAGGTGTGGTCTCACAAGAGCAAGATACAGTTTTAGGATGACCTCGCTAGTCTTGTAACTAACACCCCTTTGTATGAACCCAAGTACTTTATTAGCCTTGTTACGAGCAAAAACACATTGTTTACTTGGCTTAAGGTTCCTACTTATCATTACTCCTAAATCTCTCTCGCAGTCGGATTTCTCTATGGCATCGTTGTTCATCTGGTATCTGGTTTCCCTGTTTACATCTCTGTTGGGTAGACAGAGAATGGCGTAAAGAAACTTGCCCATAGTTTTACTATGCCTGGGGATCAAACCCATGTCCACTGGCTTGCGAGGCGAGCATGCTGACCATTACACCACAGGTAAACCCCCAATCTAATTCTACTTTGAACCCCTATCTAAATCTACCGTGAAACCTTGTCTAGTTCTACCGTGAACCCCTGTCTAATTCCACCGTGAATCCCTGTCCATTTCCACCGTGAACCCCTGTCTAATTCTACCTTGAACCCATATCAAATTACACAGCTACCCAATCCTTTTCGCGTAAAAAACAACCCCATTCGCAAACTTAATAATACTTAGTGATAATTTCTATTGTCATAAAATCTGAGTAGGTAACGAGTGTATTTGCTAACACTGTAGATATCTATATGCAGAAACCACTATTATAATTATGTATACCACGGTATTGTATGTATATCCTGTATATGTAAAACTATTATATGTATTGTATATCCTCCAAGCACTGTTAAATGAAGGTAGTGTTGATGAGAGGACGATTAACCAAGAGGCGATACCTGTGACATATTATACTCCAAGAACTACTGAAAGAGACAATACCTGTGACATATTACCCTCCAAAAACTCTGTAACAGACGATCCCTGTGTGTGTGTGTGTGTGTGTGTGTGAAGACATTAATTCAACTTTTATATATCCAAACAAAGAAAATTTTAAACATGAAAAGAAAGCAAAACAATATAACCTAATACAAATCAAAGTGGAATTGCATAAAACTGATGAAAATTTAAAATAAAAGATATGAAATTATGTGGAAAAAAATGATAAAAATAATACAGTATTTTTCCCCCGGAGATTTATATTTACGTTTCGAAAATAATGAAATCGGATCTTTATTGTCATCATTATGTGTGGGTTGACCTTGGCGATCTGACCCATCATTACTTGGCCCTCGATACTTGACCCTCGTTACCTAGCTCTCTTCCCTTTCCCCCTCGTTAGCCTCCCTCGTATTTTCCCAGCTCTTGTTATCTCCCCTCATATATCCCCGCCACCAGCCGCCCTTCCCGTCGTTCACCCGCCTCCCTCTGCACTACCCCTTCCTTCCTTCACTCACCCATCGCCCTTTCCTGTGTTCGCGCTCACCGCCCTTCCCCTTGTTCACCCGCCACCCACCGCTCCTCCCCCGCTCATCCGTTGCCCTTCTCGTTCACCCGCCACTTGCCGCCCTTCAGTTTACTCACCCGCCCCCCACTGCCAATGTCAAAATACAATACCATGCTGCGCTGAAAACCTCGAGTTAACACTCTCACTCACTCACACTTTCACTCTCACACTAACACAACAAACTCCCACTCATAATCTCACTCACTCACTCACCCATACTATCACTAGCAATCATTCCAACACACACAACTCGGAGTGATGACAATACCCATTAGCGAAAACTGACTGAAAGGTAAAATTGGAAAATAAATTTGACAATATTATGACTGGGATGGGGGAAGGTACAGGCAGAGTACACCATCTTTAACATATCTGTGAAAAGTGGAAAGTGAAACAAAGTGCTCTAACAGATCCCATACAAATGCAATTACGGGAATAGGGAAAAATAGACGGACAGTCACCCCTCAACTCAACAGCAGATCATTACAGTATCACTACAATTCACTTAGAAATAAATAAAATATACAGTACTTAACAACAATACAATTAACTTATAAAAATGGAAGTAAAATAACTACTGATGGCTGTTGAGAAGTTGGACCTAGAACGCTACAGGCAATTTAGAGAGGTCAATGACCTGAATAGAAACTGCAAGTTTGAGGAAAGAGGGTGTGTGTGGGAGGGAGCAGGTTAGTGGACTGTAGCTGGGCCATTGTCCAACTTGTCGCTGAAGAAGTTGAGCAGCTAACTAAATTGGGTCACAATTTCTCTCTCACGTTTTTATTATACTGACGAAGACGAACGAAGAGGTGTTCCTATTAGTCCCCTCTCTCTCTCTCTCTCTCTCTCTCTCTCTCTCTCTCTCTCTCTCTCTCTCTCTCTCAAATAATTATACATGGTTTATAGCTTCTATTTTTCATCCCTGTGTTGTGGGGAACTGGGTGCTTCATTACCCGTAACTCGCGTCATATTATCATATTGCAATGTATAAAAATACATTAGCGGAAAAGCATAGTTGCATGTAAAACAAATGTGTGTGTGTGTGTGTGTGTGTGTGTGTGTGTGTGTGTGATAATAATAATAATAATAATAGTAATAATAATTAACGGTTTATTGAAAGAGCATGGCAGCTGGAAGGCTGAAAATATACAGTTGCATAATTGGGGAATAGGACACTTGATGGACAAATAATATACAAGTAACATATGTGATGCAAATATGATATATAATAACTAGGTGGGGACAAGGTCCTTACTACCCACAACATTGAGGAAAGGGATAGGTGACAATTTAAAATAATGAGTGAATAATCTAGGTCTTAATATACGTGTTTGCAGCAAGAATCACTGTTATCGTGACAGACAAATTTTAGTTATTAAAAGGCTAAGAGGATTATTAAATAAACTGGGTCATTTAAATAACATTTATACTATATTAAGTATTGATTAATATAGTTAATTAGGTACATTACATAACGCAAGTAAAACACAACTATGCAGGTATTAAAACACACCAGAATATTACCCGATTATTCTTACTTTAAGCATTACATACACATACTAGATACAACAACACAAAAAGGTGACAGAAATGGCAGCTCAGGTAGCAAGTCTAGGTTGCGATGGCCAACCACAATGAACCAGGAATTACCGCCGTAGTCAAGGGAGTAAACCCCGAGCGAAAAATCTGCTGTGGAGCCCTGCATCAGGCAGACATGCTTAAAAAGCTCCAACAAGACCCCCAACGGCGGTAGAGGCGGAACCCTCTCCCCAGTCGTTGCAACACTTGCACCACTGGATCAGGAAAAGGGAGAGCCAAGATGTGTGGTTGCAGCCTGCGCTCCTGCCTCACCACATAAATCAACTCACGCGCAGCCATCATCCCAGCTCATCATACCTCTCATCATCATCATCAAAACCCCTATACCCCCAAAAGTCCTATGGTGACGGATGAGTGGCGACGGGGACAGGCAGAGATGACTGCCGGGAGTCTCTAGTCACAACTCTGCACATGGGCGGCACAGATAAGATGGTCGTTTATGCACTGGGACCTAGGCAGCAGTGCAATCCGGTCCTGTCTGTGCAACTGAGCAGCCCTTTCGAGGAGCCACTCTGCTCACCCCACATGGGGAGGGAGCTAAAAAGGTGCCCTAAACATAGCCTGCCTAAAAACCCAACCTGACTGGGCAACCAGCACCCAGTAAGGTCATCCTTATGCGGTCGAAAACACAACCAAAATCACAGATCCAAACAAAAACAAACCATACAACCTCTTATGGTCGCTGCATGGAATGTCAGGACCTTCTGGATACTGGCACAAATGAGCGTCCTGAAAGAAGAACTGCCCTTGTGGCAAAACAGCTGACTAGGTATAACATCGACATAGCAGCCATCAGTGAGTCCAGGCTCCCAGACAAGGGTCGACTCACAGAATTTAGGTCCGGATATACCCTGGAAGGTGTAAGCCATTCGCCAATCCATCCTACAAACTGTAGGCTAACTG